>NC_133754.1:155290916-155604583 GCF_036562045.2 Rhinolophus sinicus | reverse complement strand
TCTCATGACTCTATTTACTTTCTTTGTATCACTTCACATTTGGCAATTATTTGTGTTTTTACGTTTTTATTGTCTATCTTCCTCACCATCGGAGTCTAAGCTTATGAGGGAAATTTTTTCACTCATCTCCATATGCGCAGTACTTTTCACAATACCTGGCATATAGTAGATACTCTGTAAATGTGTTGGGTAAATCAGTGCCCATGTGAGGAGAGGGTCTAAGACAAGAGTTCTTTCTTCTCACTATTTTGTGACACTCCTCTTCTCTGGCCTTGGTAAAATTTTACCTACAAATCTGCCAAATGATTTTCTTTTTGGGACTTCAGTTCTTTTAGATTCAGTCTAAACTATAACTGCTGATATTTAATAAATCCTCTTATTCAAGGCTATGTTATTTCCCACTGTTAGCATAAAGGAGGCATGGATTTATTTTTTAAAAGGAATTTTGGATCTGATTTCTTTCTCTTAGTTAAAAATCCAAAACCAAGTATTGGCAGAATAGCTTGTATGATAGTTAACAGTTATAAAAATGGACAAAACATAAAGAACAAGTACTTGAAGGCACTGGAGAAAAATCAAAAGGCAGAAACTGGAAGGAATTAGACCACTGAAAGATAGGTACTGCATGAAAACTACATATATTTATGGCTTTTCTTCTGAGGGTCCTCCCCAGTCCACATGGAAGTTAGAACACAAGCAGAAAGCCATAGTCATTGAATTAGAAGATGAACTCTGGGGCTGCCAGAGTGATGATACTGAGGGGGAAATTTCAGAAAGAAAGGAAACAAAGGGGAAACGCTACAATTTGTATATAATCTTCACTCAATTCCTTAGCTGACCTTGAAACACAAACATGCATGGGAGATTCCAAGGAGACCAGGTAAGCAGTAGCTGGAAGGCTGAAAGAGCTCATCAGACATCAGCTGCCACCACAGGGAAAACAGAATTTGGAGTCATTGAGTTGCACCAACTTAACAAGGGAAGGGAAAACAGGGCTTTTCACTGAAACCCCTACAGGGCCACACCTTTGCCGAAAAGACCATGACCCAGGACTAAGGGATTCACCTTGCACTAAGGGCACAGCTGAACAGACCCACCACAATGTAAAACAAAAGCTATAAATTAAAAATGAAGAGCTGGTATATTAGCATGCTAGAACAAAGAGCAACACTCCCCAGTGTAAAATGATAGAATCTAGAGATTCTACAGCATATCTATAATGTCCAGTATAAAATAAAATTACTAGACGTGAAGGTACCCATAGTCAAGAAAAAGCAGTTACAAAAAACATACTTTAAATAATCCACATGATGAAATTAGGAGACAGACTTTAAAGACACTATTAGGAATACGTACATGAACTTAAAAGATGGTTATATTAATGAACAGATGGAGGTTCTCAGCTGAGAAATAGAAAAAGAACCTACGAAAGTCTCCAAATTTTTTAAAACGGTATTTGAAATGAAAAATTCACTGTAAGCCTTAACAATACATTGGAGAAGCCAGAAGGGAAATGACATCAGATAGAAACCAGTATTTACAGAAAAGAATGAATATCACCAGAAATGGTAAATAGATGGGAAAATAGAAAAGACTATAATTTTCTTAAAAGACAACTGACTTTTTACAATAAAGCTTATAACATTGTATTATGTGGTTTGTAACATCTAGAGAAGTAAAAATTATGACTAGCATAAAGGATGGACTGGGGTAGATGGCATTATGTGGTTGCACGGATCTTACATTTTACCTGGTATGATATAATTCTAAGTAGATTGATAAAATCTGAGGATGAGAGAGAGAGGTAGGTAGCTAAAAGAATACAGTCATGGGCTCATGACAATGTTTTGGTCAACAATGGTCTACATATATAACGGGTCCCAAAAGATTGTAACAGAGTTGAAAACTTCGTATTGCCTAGGGATGTCATAGTTGTAACATTGGAGCACAATGCAGTCTTGTGATGCTGGTGTAAACCTGCGCTGCCAGTCATATAAAACGATAGCATATACAATCATGTACAAAACATACTAATGATGATAAATGACTGTGGCTAGTTTATTTACTGCACTATATATTTTATTTTAGTGTGCACTCTTTCTACTTACATAAAAAAAAGTTTGCTGTAAAACAATATGTTGTGTCACACCAGCAGCAGCCTCATCCAGCTTGTGTTTACTGTTGTCTCTTGATGGCATCCTTTTCTCTTGTGCTTGATTTAATCTTGTGTTGTTTTGTACAGTAACATGTTGCATAGGCTTGTAGCATAGGAGCAACAGGCTATACCATGTAGCCTAGGTGTGTTGTAGATTATACCATCTAGGTTTGTGTAAGTGCATTCTACGATGTTCGCACAATGATAAAATTGCCTGACGAGGCATTTCTCAGAACTTACCCCATTGTTAAGCGGCATGTGACTGTACAGAGCATTATAGCTAAAAGAGAAAAGTAATGTACTTGATTAACCCAAATTGAAGGAATATAGGAACAAAGGAACATAATTGGATGAAACAAACAGCAAACTTGCTGTTTTAAGCTCATGTCAATAATTAAATGTAAATGGATTTATTGCTCCAATTAGAAGCCAGAGATTATCAGACTGGATACAATAAAGGAAGACTCAACTATAAGCTGTATACTAGAATGTGATTTAAATATTAGAAGAGGTTGAAAGCAATAGGATGGAAAAAGATATACCATGCAACAGTAACCATAAGAAAGCTGTTACAGGAATAGTAATATATGAAGTAGACTTTGATATAACAAGCATTAACAGAGACAAAAGAGACATTTCATAATGATAAAAGGCATAATTTATCAGGAAAATACAACCTTAAATGTGTATGTATCTAATAACAGCTATAAAATTTATGACGCAAAATATGATACAACAAAAGGGACAAATGGACAAATCAATAATCATAGTTGGAGATTTTAATACCCCCTCTCAGTATTTGACAAAACAAATAGAAAATTAGTAAGGATATAGGTGACTTGAACCACACTATAACTCAACCTGAATAATTGACATCTATAGAACATTACAGCCAAGAACTGCAGAATACACATTCTTAAGTGTATCTGGGACATATATCAAGATAGTCCATATGCTGGGCTATAAAACAAGTTTCAACAGATTTCGAAAGGTTGAAGTCTTACAACACATTACACTGATCACAACAGATTAGAATCAAGTCAATAACCCTCAAATGTTTAGGAAATTCCCAATATTTGAAAAATAAATATCATACTTCTCAATTAACTCATAGGTTAAAAAATCACAAGGATATTAGAAACTATTTCAAATGGAATGACATTGAAAACCATATATCAAAATTGATGGAATGTTAGAACTTATCAGCTGAGAAAAGGGAAATTTATAGCCTCAAATGCTTACATTGGAAAAAAAAATGTAAAATCATTGATCAAAACTTCTACCTTAACAAACTAGTAAAGGAAGAGCAAAGTAAACCTAAAGTAGGAGAAAAAAATAATGATTAGAGCGGAAATCAATGAAATAGAAAATGGAATAACAATTTTGAAAAGCTAAAGCCAAAGTTGGTTTTTGAAAAGATAAAATTGGTAAATTCCTGGCAAGACTGATTTTTTAAAAAAGGTATAGGATAATAAGGAATATCACGAACAACTTTTTGCCAGTCAATGTAATAACTTAGAGGAAATGGTCAAATTCCTTGAAAAGCACAACTTACCAAAACTGATTTGAGATCAAATAAAAAAGCAGAATAGCCTATGTCTAGTACAGAAATTGAATAGTTATAAACAATCTTCAAAGAAAACTCCAAGCCTTAATGGTTTCGTTTGTGGATTCTGTTAAATGTTTCAGAAAGAAATGATACCAGTCTTACACAAACTCGTTTTAGGAGGCCAGCATAACCCTGACATTACAAGAAAAGAAACTTACAGACCAATATCCTTTATGAACATAGATACAAAAATATTAGCAAATGGAATCCAGAAATATATATTAAAAAGGATGCTACATCATGACCAAATGGACTTTTTCCCAGGAATTCTAGGTTGTTTTAATACTCAGAAAAAAAATCAGTGAAATGCAGTTATACTAACAATATATGATCACCTCAATAAATTTAAAAAAAAAATTGAAAAATTCAATATTCATGATAAATACTCTGAGTAAACCAGGAATAAAAGCGGATCAATCTGATAAAAGGCATCTAAAAAAACCTACAGCCAACGTTGTAATTAAAGTGAAATATGGATCGTTTTCCCACGGAGATTAGTATAATAAGATAAGGGTATCAACTCTTCACCACTTACATTCAACATTTTATTAGGGATCATAGGTGGTGCAATAATGAAACAAAATAAAAGGCATAAAGATTGGAAAGGAAAAAGTAAAAACCATGTGTTCACAAAGGACATGATTGTTTACCTAGCAAAATTTAAGGAATCTACAGAACAATTACGAGACCTAATAAGTGAATTCATCAGTGTTGTATAAAACAGGATCAAGAAACAGAACATTTGTATTTCTATATACTAACGACAATTTCAAAATTAAACTTTAAAAATAATTCCATTTAGAGTAGCATCAAAGAACATGAAATAGTTAAATTTAACAGATAGGTATAAAAACACTACTCTTAAAACTCTAAAATACCTCTGAGAAATTAAAGACAAATAAATGAAAAACTAAATAAGACCTAAGTAAATGAATTCATGGATTAGAACTCAATATTGTTAAGATGTCAATTCTCCCCAAGTTCATCTGTAGGATCAATGCAGTCCTGATCACAGTCTCAATAGGTGTGTGTGTGTGTAGGAACTGACAAGTTGATTCTTATAGGGAAATGCAAAGAGCCTAGAAGAGCCAATACAGTCTTTACAAAGAAGAATAAAACAGTATAAGCAAATAAATGAAACAGACTAGAGTTAAAAATAGACCTGGACACATACAGTCAATTGATTCTTTTGACAAAGATACCAAGGCTATTCAGTGGGAGAAGGAAAATTTTTCAACAAATGAAACAATTTGTGCTGGAACAATTAGAAGTATGGTGAAAAAAATGAAGCCTTGACCCCTACCTCACACCACAACAAAATTAATTTGAGATGATCATAGACCTAAATGTAAAAGCTAAAAACACAAAGACTCTAAAAGAAAACACAGAGTATCTTTATGACCTTGGACTAGGCAGAGAGTTATTAAAGAGAACACAAAAATCAGTAAACAAAAGAAAAAAACTGATAAATTAGGTTTCACCAAAATAAACGTCTACTCAAATGACACCTTTAAGAAAATGAAATGGTAAGTCACAGACTGGGAGAAGATATTTGGAATACATATATTTGACAATGAGCTTGTATCCAGTAAATAAAAAACTTGTAAATCCATAACGCAAAGAAAAACCACTCAATCTGGCAAAAGATTGGCACAGATATTTCACACAAAAAGATACATGAATGGCGAATAAGTATATGCAAATGTGCCCAATATCATTATTTGAGGAATTAAAGTGAAAACCACAGTAATAGGCCATTTCATACCAACCAAGGTGGCAAACAAAACTGACCAGTGTCTGTATTTACTGGATGTGTATTTATTGGAGCTCTCACACTACTGGTGGGAATGCAAAATGGTAAGGCCATTTGGAAGAGGTTGCAGTTTCCTGTCAAGTTAAACATACGCTGACACTTACCTACCTTAGGGCGCACACAACCTGGGGCAAGTGGTTCCACTGCATGCATTTTTCAAAACTCAAAACTGTACATTTCAAATCTGTGCACTGTATTGAACCTCAATTTTACCGCTATAAAAGCAACACAAAAAAGTTAAGATAACATGAAAATAAAAAAAGCGATCCCCCAGGGGGTCTTCGAACCCTCAGGGCAGGCGAGCGCCGACGGGTGGGAAAAGCAAGCTGCGGGCGAGGAAACGAAACCAAGCGAGGACAGGGAGGCGGGGCAGCTGTGCCGTTTGGTAGCCCAGCCTCCGCGGACCCGCCCGGGCTAGTAGTTGCAGTTTCGTTTTTCGGGAAAATCCCTCCCGATTCTCAGCCGGCTCCCAGGGAGGAAGAGCGCAGGTGAGACGGGGAGCCGAGCTGCAGCTATGACGGCCGAGGAGCGGCGGAATCTGCACGCTTTCCAGAACTATGTCACGAAGATTCTGGATCCTACCTACATCCTGAGCTACATGACCCCTTGGTTTAAGGAGGGTGAGTGGTCCCCAGCGGCGCCCGCCTCTTGGGACCGGAAAACAATTCAAGATGTGTTTTCCTTTACTTCCCACCGCCCACCCTTCTTTTAATCAATACAGGTAGCCTGCTGGGAACGCCGAGTTTGTGGCAAGACCGCAAAGGCATTTTAGACTAGAGATTGTCAGAGTTTGAGGAGCCCTTAGAGACCCGGATAAGGAAACCGAGTCCCAGCAAGATGAAATGACTCGCTTAGATGTGCACGTCTATTTAGGTCAAAGCTGGAGAAACAGGGTCGCTACCCATTTCATTCGTTTCTATGAATAGCGTCTACTGTGAGTGTTGACTTTGTGCTGACCTCAGAGATTCAGAAATACAGGCCCTCCCTTAAAATACTTTACAGCCCAGGGTTTTGGGGGTGGGAGACAGGTGAGGAAGGATGTATACAAATGGTTACAAAATACTGTCCGAGCTACCAGGAAATTCACACTTACTCTGCAGGTAACTTCCAAATACCTGGAAGCTTGAGAGGAGCAAGACTTGGACTGAGGGGCTTTATGTTTCAATTCAGGTATTTCCATCCAGCCTTTGAGACACATGATGATGGATAATGGGCCATTTTATACATTTGTATTGAAAGGCTCTGTGTTGGAGATGAGGGGAGATTTTGGAGACCGAGAAGGGAGGTGGTGCCTGGAAGGAGCTGTGGTGAGAGGGGGGATCTGGCAATTCCTTTTCAGACTCTAAGTGCGTAAATATCTTTCCTGGTGTGATCTTATCCATACTCTCCTTATGCACATACATTCCCATGGACACACATACAAATACACCAATATGTTTAAATTACATTAGCAATATCCTGGGTCTCTTTTACTATAATTCTTTTTTTTTTCTAATTTATTGGGGTGACAATTGTTAGTGAAATTATTAACAATTAAGTAAGATTTCAGGTGTACAATTCTGTATTGCATCAGCTATAAATCCCATTGTGTGTTCACCATCCACAGTCATGAAAATCAAGAGATTCCATCACCATATATTTGATACCCCTTAACCTCATCTCCCACCTGCCATCCCCCTTACCCTCTGGTAACCACTAAACTATTGTCTCTATGAGTTTTTGTTTCTCATTTGTTTGTCTTGTTCTTTTGTTGTTTTTGGTTTATATACCACATATCAGTGAAATCATATGGTTCTCTGCTTTTTCTGTCTGACTTATTTCGCTTAGCATTATATTCTCAAGATCCATCCATGTTGTCACAAATGTTCCTATATCATCTTTTCTTACTGCCGAATAGTATTCCATTGTGTATATATACCACAACTTCTTTATCCATTCATCTATCAAAGGACATTTTGGTTGTTTCCATGTCTTAGCCACCGTAAACAAAGCTACAATGAACATTGGAGCACACGTGTCTTTATGTATAAATCTTTTCAGATTTTTTGGGTAGATACCCAAGAGAGGGACTGCTGGGTCATATGGTAATTTTACTCATAATTTTTTGAGGAACCTCCACACTGCATTCCATAGCGGCTGCACCAGTCTGCATTTCCACCAACAGTGGATGAGGGTTCCTTTTTCTCCACAGCCTCTCCAACACTTGTTACTATTTGTCTTGTTGATGATAGCCATTCTGACTGGGGTGAGGTGATATCTCATTGTGGTTTTGATTTGCATTTCTCTGATGATTAGTGATGTTGAGCATTTTTTCATATGTCTATTTGCCATTTGTATGTCCTCTTTGGAGAAATGTCTCTTCAGGTCGTCTGCCTATTTCTCACTTGGGTTGTTTGTTTTTTGTTGTTGAGTTTCATAAGTTCCTTGTATATTTTGGATATTAGCCCCTTATCGGAGGCACTGTTTGCAAAAATCTTCTCCCATTCAGTTGGTTGCCTCTTTATTTTGTTGATGGTTTCTTGTGCTGTGCAGAAGCTTTTAAGTTTCATATAGTCCCATTCGTTTATTTTAGCTTTTACTTCCCTTGCCTTTGGAGTCAAATTCATAAAATGCTCTTTGAACCCAAGGTCCATAAGTTTAGTACCTATGTTTTCTTCTATGCAGTTTATTGTGTCAGGTCTTATGCTTAAGTCTTTGATCCATTTTGAATTAATTTTGGTACATGGTGACAGATAGCAGTCCAGTTTCATTCTTTTGCATGTGGCTATCCAATTCTCCCAGCACCATTTATTGAAGAGGCTGTCTTTGCTCCACTGTATGTTTTTAGCTTCTTTGTCAAAATTATCTGTCCATATTTATGTGGTTTTATTTCTGGGTTCTCAATTCTATTCCATTGGTCTATGTGTCTGTTTTTCTGCCAATACCATGCTGTTTTGATTATTGTAGCCCTGTAGTACAAGCCAAAGTCAGGAAGTGTGATACCTCCATTATTGTTCTTTTTTCTTAAGATTGCTTTGGCTATTCGGGGTCTTTTGTGGTTCCAAACAAATCTGATCAATTTTTGTTCTATTTCTTTTAAAAAACTCCATTGGGATTTTGATGGGGATTGCATTAAAACTGTATATTGCTTTGGGTAATATGGCCATTTTAACTATGTTGATTCTTCCAATCCATGAGCACGGAATGTCTTTCCATTTCTTTGTGTCTTCTTCAATTTCTTTTAAAAATGTCTTATAGTTTCAGCATATAGTTTTTTCACATCCTTGGTTAAGTTTATTCCTAGGTATTTTATTTTTTTTGCTGCAATTGCAAAAGGAATTGTTTTTTGTATTTCTTTTTCTGAGATTTCATTGTTAGTATATAGGAATGCAGTGGACTTTTGTACATTGATTTTGTAGCTGGCAACTTTACTGTATCCGTTGATTGTTTCTAATAGCTTTTTGATGGAGTCATTAGGGTTTTCTATATATAGCATCATGTCATCTGCAAAGAGTGATAATTTAACTTCTTCACCCAATTTGGATGCCTTTTATTTCTTTCTCTTGCCTGATTGCTCTGGCAAGGACTTCCAACACTATGTTGAAAAGCAGAGATGATAGGGGACAGCCCTGTCGTGTTCCTGAATGTAGAGCAAATGGCTTCAGTTTTTCACCATTAATTATGAGATTAGCTGAGGGTTTGTCATATATGGCCTTTATTATGTTAAGGTATTTTCCTTCTATACCTATTTTATTAAGTGTTTTAATCATAAATGGATGTTGTATCTTGTCAAATGCTTTTTCTGCATCAATTGATATAATCATATGATTTTTGTCCTTTATTTTGTTTATGTGATGTATCACATTGATGGATTTGTGGATGTTGAACCATCCTTGTGCCCCGGGGATGAACCCCACTTGGTCGTGATGAATAATCTTTTTAATGCATTGTTGTATTCGATTTGCTAGAATTTTGTTTAGGATTTTTGCTTCTGTATTCATCAGAGATATTGGTCTGTAGTTTTCTTTTTTTGTGTTGTCCTTACCAGGTTTTGGTATCAGGGTAATGTTTGCCTCATATAATGAGTTAGGGAGTTCTGTCTCTTCTTCAGTTTATTGGAAGAGTTTGAGCAGGATTGGTATTAGATCCTCTTTGAAGGTTTGGTAGAATTCACTAGTGAAGCCGTCTGGTCCAGGACTTTTACTTTTGGGAAGGTTTTGGATGACTGATTCAATTTCATTACTGGTCTGTTTAGATTTTCCAGTTCTTCATGGTTCAGCCTAGGAAGGCTATATGTTTCTAAGAACCTGTCCATTTCTTCTAGGGTATTGAATTTCGTGGCATATAGTCCTTCATACTATTCTTGGATGATCCTTTGTATTTCTGTGGTGTCCGTGATAACTTCCCCTTTTTCATTTCTGATTTTGTTAATTAGTGTCTTCTCTCTTTATCTTAGTGTGTCTAGCCAAGGGTTTATCAATTTTGTTAATCTTTTCAGAGAAACAGCTCTTTGTCACATTAGTTTTTTCTATTGTCTTTTTGTTCTTTATTTCATTTAGTTCTGCTCTGGTTTTTGTTATTTCTTTTCTTCTGCTGACCTTGGGTTTCATTTGTTCTTCTTTGTCTAGTTCTTTAAGGTGTACCGTGAAGTTATTTATTTGGGATTTTTCTTGTTTCCTGAGATAGGCCTGCAATGATATAAATTTCCCTCTTAAAACTGCTTTTGCTGCATCCCAAAAATTTTGGTAGGATGTATTTTCATTGTCATTTGCTTCTATGTATCTTTTGATCTCTCCTCTAATTTCTTCTTTGACCGGGTCGTTCTTGAAAAGTATGTTGTTTAATCTCCATGTATTTGTGTTTTGTTCTTCTTTCTTTTTGCAGTTGATATCCAATTTCAAAGCCTTGTGATCAGAGAATATGCTTGGTATGATTTCAATCTTCTTAAATTTTTTGAGACTGTTTTTATGTCCCAATATATGGTCTATCCTTGAGAATGTTCCATGTACACTAGAAAAGAATGTATAGTCTGATGTTTTAGGATGAAGTGCTCTATAAATGTCAATTATGTCCATTTCATCTAATGTGTCATTTAGGGCTGCTATTTCATTATTTATTTTCTGTTTGGATGATCTATCCATAGCTGTCAATGATGTATTTAAGTCCCCTAGTATAATTGTGTTTTGGTCAATTTCTCCCATTAGTTCTGTTAGTAGTTGCTTGGTATATTTTGGTGCTCCCTGATTGGGGGCATAAATATTGATGACTGTTATGTCATCTTGTTGTATAGTCCCCTTTACCATTATGAAATGTACATCTTTGTCTCTTGTTACCTTTTTCACCCTGAAGTCTGTTTCATCTGATGCAGTATGGCTACACCTGATTTTCTCTGAATACCATTTGCTTGGAGTGTCAATTTCCACCCTTTCACTTTGAGTCTATGCTTGTCCTTGTAGCTGAGATGTGTCTCTTGGAGACAGCATATGGTTGGGTTTAAGTTTTTGATCCAATCTGCTACTCTGTGCCTTTTTATTGGTGAGTTCAGTCCATTTACGTTTAGGGTGATTATTGATATGTGAGGATTTCCTGTCATTCTATCTTTAGTTTTCTGGTAAGGCTGTGTCTCCATTGTTTCTTTGCCTTTTTGTTGTTGTCTATTATTTCTGTGTGGTGGTATTCTATGATGTTTTCCTCTGTTTCTTCTTTTATTATAGTATATATTTCAGTTCTGGATTTATTTTGAGTGGTTACCCTTAAGTTTATGTAAAAGAAAGTTTGATATTTAGAGTATTCCATTTTCTTCAGCATGCTTACTTTCTCCATTCCCATATTCCGGCTCAGGCCTTTACTCTCCCCCTTTTTATGTTTTGGTTGCCACAAATTGTCCCTGTTGATGGTAATCGAATAGCTTCCTTTAGTATTTCTTGTAGTGCAGGTCGTGTGTTAGAAAATTCCCTCAGCTTCTGTATGTCTGGAAAGGTCTTTATTCCTCCTTCATACCTAAAGGATATCTTTGCTGGATATATTATTCTTGGCTCATAATTTCTCTCTTTCAATAGTTTGAATATATGGTTCCACTCCCTCCTGGCTTGTAGAGTTTCTGCTGAAAAATCTGATGATAATCTAATGGTCTTTCCTTTGTAGGTTACCATCTTCTTTTCCCTGGCTGCCTTGAGGATTCTTTCTTTGTCGTTGATTTTAGACAGCTTCAATACAATGTGCCTTGGAGAAGGCCTGTTGGGATTGAGGTAATTTGGTGTTCTATTTGCTTCTTGGATTCGAGGATCCAGTTCTGTCCACAAGTTTGGGAAGTTCTCATTGACGATTTGTTTGAATATATTCTCTGTTCCCTTCTCTCTTTCTTCTCCTTCCAGTATGCCCATTATTCTTATATTGCTCTTTCTGATGGAGTCAGAAAGTTCTTGTAGAGTTCTTTCATTTCTTTTAAGTCTCAAGTCTCTTTCTTCTTCCATCCGTGTAATTTCCAGGTTTCTATCTTCAATGTCACTGATTCTTTCCTCCATCTGGTCAACTCTACTACCTAAGCTGGCTATTTCATTCTTAATTTCTTCTATTGAGTTCTTAATCTCCAGAAATTCTATTTGGTTCTTTTTTAAAATTTCTATCTCTTTCGTAAAATGCTCATGTTGTTCTTTGATTGTGTTTCTGAGTTCATTAAACTGCCTTTCTGTGTTTTCTTGCATCTCATTGAGTTTTTTCAGAACTGCAATCTTGAATTCTCTGTCATTTAAGTCACATATTTCCATATCTTTAAGTTCCTTTTCTGGAGACTTTTCACTTTCTTTCTGAGCTGTCTTGTTGCCTTGGTTATTCATGGCAATTACTGATTTACTATTTCTCTTCCTAGACATCTACCGGAGTGGCTTCTGCAACAGGTTGATAGGAAGAGGTCTTTCTTTTGTTTTCCAGTACTTGTTGGTAGAATGTTTTATTTTCTCTCCGACTGCAGCCTTTTTTTCTCTCTCACACGGTAGTGCTATGTTTTCTCTGCACTATTCCAGCTTCTCACACAATGGGGGGATTCCCTGGGAGACGGGCTTCTCCTCTGTTAATAGTTCGCCTGGGTCACAGGGTGCAATGTCTGTGTGGGTATGCGGAGAGCTTTTGAAGTTCCAAAGCTCTTCTTGCACCAGATTCAGAGCCCGTATGTTTCAGCAGTTCTGTTTACTCCTGCAGGGATCCGCCCAGATAGGTGGGCCAGAGGCAGTGAGTTGTGAAAGGTGGCCCAGAGCAGTGGCGGCGACCACCACCACAGCTGGTCCAGTTTCCACAGCTCCCTCCCCTTTGCTGGAACTAATTGGGCTGCGAATCTGTGTCTGTGGTCCACAGTTCTCAGAACAGCAAATATTCTGTTCTTTTGGTCTGACTCTGCTACTGTTCTGCTTCTAGCACCAGGCAGGTGGTGGCGGGGCGAGCTCTGGGAGGATAAGGAGGGGGCGGCTAATCTCAGTGCCTAAGGCTTCCGTTCTCTGCTCGGCATGAGGGCTTAATCCACTGTTTTCAGCCTTCTTCTCTCAGTCTTTTCTCCAAGGTCTCTGCCGTGAGCGTTGGGTTCAGCCGTGTTATTTGCTGTCCCCTCAGCCCTGTGGATCATAAACGGAGCCGTAGCAGTCTGAGTTCTTCCCTCTCCCGCAGCTGTGGTAGTCCTGGGATGCAGAGAGCTCGGAGCACTGAGCTAGGTCTGCGTCCTGCGCCCGCGCGTCTCTGTCTCCGCACTTCTCCCTTTCCTCCCCTGCTCGTGCGATTCGCCCACCTTTAGGTGAATTCAGTAGTGGGCCTCTTCGTCTTGCCTTTCTGCTCTGCAGGGAGTCCTTTGTGGAGTTATAGTTCCATTAGTTGTAAATTCCAGGGGAGATTTACAGAGGCTCACCTCACGCTGCCATTTTGATGACCTATAATTCTTCACTGCATATGTTGGATATTGTACCCTGATTACATCTTGGGAAAGGAGAATTGAAGCCAAGTTTCTTATGGAGAGGTTACATGGACACTGGAGGTTTGCAGGGCTTTGGTGAGGTTATCTATGATGTGTCAAGGTAGACGTAAGTGTGGGCTACAGATTGTTTTGCAGTATCTCTTTGGAGTCAAAGGCTAACCCTTAGTACTGCAGGAGCCATACTCGAGTATTATCCATTCCGTCAGTAACATTTTTCTGGACACATGCATGAGCCAGGCACTTTATTGATGATTAGAGTTCAAAGATGGATACATGTCCATGGTCACAGTTTAAGGGAGAAAACAGACCCTTAAACAATTACTATATACTATGGAGGGTCAATGCTCTAGTCAGGGGCATGTAAAGACAGAAAGCAAAGAAATGAGATCAAGAAATTCTACCTGGGGAACCTGAGGTATGCCGCATACATGGACAAACCTTGAAAACAGTATGCTAAGTGAAAGAACCCAGTCAGAAAGCCTACATGTTGTGTGATTCTACTCGTTTGCCGGTGCAGAGAATTTGCTGCCTTCCTGCAGTTCCTTCATTGCTGTGATTTGTTACTGTCTCCATCCCCATTTGAGAAGGTTTAACAACTCTTTTCAGGTTTTTCTTCCAATAATTAGTGGTGCTGCAGTTTTATGAGTGACTCTTGCTTCTGTTTGTAGATGAGCTGCAGTATATTCAGGCTGAGAAAACCAACAAGGGCGCGATGGAGGCTGCCTCACTTTTTCTCAAGTTCCTATTGGAGCTTCAGGAGGAAGGCTGGTTCCGTGGCTTTTTGGATGCTCTTGACCATGCAGGTTAGTTCTTTCTTACTCACAAATCGGTATATTATCTGACCATTTCAGAACTGGAAAAGTAAAATGCGGCTAATTTTGAGGTATCCCCATATAGTTCATGTCTTTTAATGTGAGACAATGTAAAGACTGTGTTCAGGCAGATATATAATTGCCTACCTGAAATATACAAAGGAAACTAGAGAGAGCATTGTAACTAATGGGATAGTTTAGTAAGTTTATTGGAAATAAGATCAGTATGCAAAAGTTAGTTGCATTTCCACCCACTGGAAACAAATAGAATATTGAATTTAAAATGAAATATCATTTATAATAGTAACAAAAGTTACAATGTATTTTGGAGTAAATCTAGCAAAAGATGTGTAAATTTGAAACGGAGAACATGATAAAATGTTATTGAAAGATATTAAAAGAAGTCTTAACCAACTGGAGATACACACCTATGCACATGGAAAGGAAAACTTAATATCATGAAAATGTCAGCTCTCCCAACCATTGATCTATATATTCAATTTTAATAAAAATCTTACATGCTTTTTCATGAGTTTGACAAGCTGATTCTAAAATGTGTCAGCGAAAAACATCCAGCCTAAGAGAAAGCTTATTTTTGAGCCACTGACTACAATTGCCAGGCAGCAAAGTCTCAACGGATTGAGAAAATGCTCCTGGAAATGGCCATTTTGCAACTTATTTTATACATTAGAATCAAAGGAAGAAGGTTACATGAAATCCATTGGTTGTAGATTATGGGGGTGGGAGAAAGCGAAGCAGGGAAATCTCTGGGATTGGATAAAAAGCAAAACGGAGCAACACACACTTCTTTTACGTTGGTGGGTACAGGATAGTTAATAGCATTTTACAGCACATTGGGATGGTATTTGGGGAACAAGATAACAATGAGGGATTTTGTAGTTTTCTGCTCTAGTGTGGTGGGTTGTGACCCCTGGGGGGGTCCAGAAAAGGGGACTACTCTGACATTCCACGGGTATGTTATCTTAGATGCAAAAAGACAACATATAGACTTATTTAAGGTAAATATTGACCTTTGTCAAAGCCAAGGATGTGACTTCCCGCCATGGCCCACCTTAGTTATGAGTTTTTATGCTCACGCCATCCTATGTGGTTATTTTCAGTCTCCTGAGCTTATCAGGTTTAACATGTGGCCCCTTTTCCGTCCACAAATGTATATGGAAAAATTGTGACCCAAAAATAGTCAAGACATCCCTAAAGAAGAAGAATTAAGTAGTCTATGTTCCGCCTTCTAGATACCAGGATTAATTGTAACACCATAGGCATTGACCCAGTGTAACTCTGCTCCTGATATCGACCAGCTGACCACTGAAATAGGATAGATAGCCTTCAGTTAGGCTCATATATTTATGGAAACCTGCTATATTAGAGATCACTGGGAAAGGAGGATCATCAGGAAAGGAGGGGCTTTTTGATAAATTTTAACGGGCCATTATAAACAGGATAACCTAAAGAGGATAATGTTTAAAACCAAACAAACCCTAACTTTCATATTCATGTTGATACAAATAAATTTGTATTCTTTACCTCATTCCAGTCACATAAATACAAAATGAATTCAGAAGAATTAAAGATTTAATTCTAAGAGGCAAATTTTTAACAATTTTAGAAAAGAACATGAAATAATATTTTTATTGCCTGGGGGTATGGCAGGATTTATGAAACAAGACATTTAAGCATTAACCATAAAAGAAAGATTGATAAATTTGAAGACATCAAAATTAAGAACATCTGTTTATCAAAACACATTAAAATGAAAGTGACAAAACAAATCACAAACTAGGAGAGGATATTTGCAAAATACATAATCACCAAAGAATTGGTATATAGAACATATTAAAAAGGCTTTAAAATCAATTAGAAAAAAAGAAAACATCTATAGGGCATAAAATGTGAATTGACATTTCGAAGGATAGGAAGCATGAAAGGTTAATAATATATGAAAAGATTCTCAGCCCAATTAGCAGTTAGGGAATTGTAAATTAGGAACACAATGAGATAGCAAAACTTAAGAAGTCCAACAGTATTAAGACGTGAAGAGGATGTTTAATAATGGGAAATCTTAAATATCACTATACAGAGTGTAACTTCATACAACTATTTTGAAAAACAATTTGGAGTCATCTTGTGTAGTTCAACTCTGATATCTCCTGCTATCCAACAGTTTCACTCTTAAGTATGTGCCCTAGAAAAACTCTTACACATATATTCCAGAATACTCACGTACGAATGTTCAGAGTATAATTGTTTGTAATAACAAAAGCATGCAAGCAAACAAACAAAACTGGAAGCAACCCCAGTATCTTTGAAAAGGAGAATGGATAAATAAATTTTAAAATATTCATACAATGGTTCATTATACTGCAATGAAAATGTATGAACAAAGCTACAGATGATAACACAGGAAAAGCTTAGAAATGTAATACTAAACTTTTTTTTTAAGTCAGAGAAAATACGTTTAGTAGGATATAATTATAAAGTTCCAAACAAGCAAAATAAAACATATATTGTTTAGAGAATCAAAGTATTTTTTTAGTTGATCTCATAAAGGCCCCCAATTCTTTTACAGGTTATTCTGGCCTTTGTGAAGCCATTGAAAGTTGGGATTTCCAAAAAATTGAGAAGTTGGAGGAGTATAGATTGCTTTTAAGGCGTTTGCAACCAGAATTTAAAACCAGTATTGATCCAGATCATATCCTTCCTGATATGTGTGAATGTTTAATTAATCAAGAATGTGAAGAAATTAAACAGGTAATTTAATTAAAATAAAATATTGAATTTGGGAGAAATAATTTGAACATAGAAAATGTTTTCTGTTTTCTGTACTGTTTTAGACCTAAGAAAGATCATTGAAAGCCATGAAAATCCTCAAATCTAAGATATACTTACCTAGAATAGTACTTTTAATTGTGAACTGAGTAGTTGTTATGTGACAGGTTTTTTTTCAGGTTTGCCCTATTTTCAGTTAAAATTACTTTATTACTTTTGTGAATAATGTTTCATGCAAATTTAAATAAAATCAAACAGTTTAGCAAATAAAAAGAAAAAAGTCATAAACTCTAGTGGTTAAGTGTTCAGGCTCTGAACACATAATTTGTTAGAATACTACTCAACCACTTATTAGTGGTGTGACCTTAGGCAAGTTACTTAGTTTCTCTAAGCCTCTGTTTCTTCATGTATAAAATGGAAATAATAATAGTCCCTTATTACTATATTTTTACAAGAATTAAATGAGATAATATATGGAAAGAGTTTATATATGCCTGACCCATAACAATAAGTGCTCAATAAATTTTAGTTATTATGATTAATAATATAAGTCATGTAAGTCCCACTACCCTGAAAAAAACATTTGTTAATATTTGGTTATATACTTCCAAATATCTCTCTATGCCAGTATACCCATATTTTGAATGGTTGTCATATGGATTATTTTCCTAATACTGCTGATGATGATTGGATATAAGATCTCAGAGGAGGTGAGAATTCTTGGCTTGACATAATGATATAACATGTAGAAGACAAGGACCAAGGAAAGGGTAAAGTTAAAGATTGTGTTGGATGGAGCAAAAGTGGTCATGAATAAGACCTATTGAACTATAGTATGCAATGATTTTACATCTTTTAAATCAGATAGCACTTGAATTGATATTTCTTTGGTAAAAGCTCATTAAAGGAAAACTTGAAATTATTCGTCAGTCAATCACAGTTGTCTTGCTTAGATTTGTTCCAACAAGGGGTCAATGGCTGGTGCAGAGAAAATGGTTGAATGCCTTCTCAGATCAGACAAGGAGAACTGGCCCAAAACTTTGAAACTTGCTTTGGAGAAAGACGAGAACAAGTTCAGTGAACTGTGGATTGTAGATAAAGGTAGGATATTCCAGGAAGATCTTGCTCTGACGGGTGGGAGGGTCTGAAAATATGCTCTGCCTTCCTCATAGTTCTCTTTAGGGCTTCCTTCATTCCTGCCTGTTTTTGACTCACCATCAGAAGGACTTTTCCCCTCAGGTGCCATGGCTACATCTCTAATATTAGAGACCAGCATGAAATTGAGTTCTGGAAGGCAAGTGGCTACTTGCCTACAGAAGTAGTTTGGCTGTATATAACCCCTACAAATGGACCACTGCAAACCATTCTCATCCAGAATCAGCCCGTCTGGTCCACAGGATTTAGGGAAGGCAGAGTCTGAGCTTGCTGTCTGGGTTTAGATTATCAGAGAAATAGCTTGAAAATTCTAGAGTTGAAGGTTCAAACTCCAGAACTCATCCCCTTCTCAGAGTAGACTCATAATAGACATTGCTTGGTTCTCTTTCTGGAAGCCATCTGGAACTGAACCAGAACACGACTGAAAAAAAGAATCTATTGTGATTAAGTATCTGAGCTATCATTTGGCTTCCTGAAGCTAGCATCTTCTAAGAGCATTGTTTTAAAGGCTGAGTTTGGCAAACCCTCTGAGTGTCTGGTCTTAGCTTTGCCCAGGCTTCTTTAGATCCCAAGTTGTCTGTATAAATACACATATGATTTCTTGGGTCAGGTCAGGATTGGAAGACATGAATATCTGCTAAATTTTGCCTCTCTTCTTTAGTGTGCATGTGAATCACCTGGGGAATTTATTCAAATGCAGAATCTGATTCAATAGGGGCTCAAGAGTCTGCATTTCGAGCAAGCTCCCAAAATTGCTGGTTTATGTTCCACACTTTGAATGATAAAGTCTGAAATGACATTGGAGTTCAAACTCTAAATTACGATGTCAAACTCACAAAGATTATTCTAATTGTTTTAAAAGGTGAAGAGGGTGGTTGTGAGAAATCTTAATGGATTTAAAATTTAAAGTTTAAAATTTTTAGTATTATGACCTGTTTGTAGTGCTTTCACCATCACAACTGTAATCAGATTACGTAAATATTCTAAGATGTTTTTTGGTCTCATAAAGCTTCCAAAGATGTTGAAACGAAAGATCTCGAAGATGAGGAAACGAATACTTCTGACATACAGATTGTCTACAAGGAAGAACCAGAATGCCAGAATCTTAGTCAGAATTCATGTCCACCTTCAGGTACCCAGCATTGTTTGTTCTTTTACATAATGATGGCTCTTCAAGTATTTTGTGTAGGGACACATCTTTTCAATGTCAAAAGTCACAGCCTTCTGAAATGGTTTTTAAGGAAAAGAAAGAAAAGTGAATTTATATTACAATAGATACTTTTTTCTATTATTAGGAATGTCATTCTCTTCCTGTCATTCTCTCATGGCTATTGTCAGCTGTTTCTCCCTCTTTTATATATATTTTTCTCTTCCTTTATCATTGAGAAAGTATGTGCATGTCTACATTGAAAATGCAACTGGAGTCCTCCCAGAAACGCAAAATCAGCCTGGCTTTCTAAAGTAATACTACTATTTGTGAGTCACTTGCTCAATTTCCTTTTTCAGAGCCCAGGGCTGCAAAGTAAGTTGATGAAGTTTGTGCACTACACATGTGTGTCCAGCTGAGAGGTTGAGAGGAGGCTGATCCAGCCTGTGCTGTTTGCCAAACTGAATTAAGGGGCTGTGTCCTCCAAGAGGGGTGCTTTTTCTAATTCATACAGAGGCAATGTGTAAGTTAGCTGTGGCCATATAAGGCCCACTTTGTGTTTCTAAAAGCATAGTTTTATGAGGAGACCAGAAAGTTGTGTAATAAGCCACAGTAAAAAGTTACTTACAAAAGGGCATCAGGGAAAAAATTATTATTAATCATGAGTAGTGTTAGAAGAAAGATGTGATTTGGGGATAAAAACCACAAGAAGAAAATTTATAGATTACTTCTGCAACTGAATGATATAAGTCTTTTGTCATTCTAGAATAAAAATCAATGAATGTAAGTTGCTTTAATTTTTTCTGACATATGAATGTCCTTAGTGAAATCTCTTAACCTTTTAGAAATTCTCCTTTTCTTTAAAATGCATAGGTTGGACTCAGTAGATGATTTCCAAGGTCTTTTGTAGCTTTTAACGTTTTATATACTTATCTATTATTGACATAAAGCCTCTGCTTGTTTTTTAAAACTTCTGATTCTGTTGAAAGAAAATACCATGTGACAGCCTTCAGAATTACAAAGCGTGGTTGCTCTTCAATAAGATTTCCTTGGGAATTCAATGTCTCCAGTTTAGTGCTTTTCAAAGATCTTGCAGGGGTTTGTTGCAGTTTTGTTCCATGTAGCATTTCCTTTAACTGGTGGCCATCTGTCTTGACCTGAATTAAGCCATTTGGGGTTTTTTGGTTGTTGTTTGTTTGTTTTTTCTTTCCCTTTTTGTCATTACTTCTGTATTTCAAATCAGTGGAGAAGCTGACATGGTTAACAAGAGACAGGATTGTAAACTTGCTTACATGAAGCCCTTCTTGCTGAAGTCAGAATTCCTATCTATTTAACAATAGATAGCTATTGTCTTGATTCCTCAGAACAGTCACTATTTGGTAATTCTGTTCCTTTTGTGTTTCAGAAGTGTCTCATACGTACAGTCCGATAAAGCCAAGGAATTACCAACTAGAGCTCACTTTGCCTGCTAAGCAAGGAAGAAACACAATAATATGTGCTCCTACTGGTAAGCTGATGGCCATTATTTATATTTGCGTTATATATGCGTTGACTTCCTTTTTTGTTCTTTTATTGAATACTGGGATGAAATGGGCAAGTTCCTTTTTTTTTTCTTGTTCCATTTGTCTTTTGAGAAAACCATCCTATTGATATATAATCTCAAGATATTTTAAGGAACACAATGGAAAAGAAAAATGCCGTCTTTTAGCTTCCTTCAGGCCCTGACTGTTGGAGTATGTATTACCTAGGAAATCGCTTGATATTTTTCAGTCATGTTGTAAATCCTGCCATTGTTAACCCATCCACATTACCAACGTACTAGTCTGCACAGTGGTTTTAGGAGAGCCACAAATAATTACCTGTTTACAGAAATATTTCAGTGCGATATTAGTTACATGTTTTCTTTTGCTTTGTATGTTAAAAGGTTGTGGGAAAACCTTTGTTTCACTTCTTATATGTGAACATCATCTTCAAAAATTTCCACAAGGACAAAAGGGGAAGGTTGTGTTTTTTGCTATTCAAATTCCAGTGTATGAACAGCAGAAATCTGTGTTCTCCAACTATTTTGAGAGACGTGGGTAGGTATCACAGTTGATCCAACTTCTTTTTCTCTAGCTTCATATAACTGGTGCGCTTTCTGCTTTGTTTTGTTTTTGAAAAACCATAATGCAAAAAATTTATGATAGATTCAGCTTGTATGTAATCTAGATGTAATTCCATCATGAATTCAAGCCTTTTTTGTCAGATATACCTGAAATCCTAAGTTTCTTTGGTTAGTTAACTCTTGCAGAGTGAGTAAATGACTTGAGATAAACTTTACATTTAAGTGGCACATTTAACTTTTTAATGATTTTATAATTTATTTAATATTACTCTTTAAGTACTATTTTCTTTCTTAGTGGCTTGAAAGAATACATACTACTAGCAATTTTAACTAGGTTGCATTTATTAATCTATGTGTAAGGCTCTGTGCTAACTAAGCACCGGTCTCTCCTTTTGGACTTAGGGAGAACTTAATCGATTGATATTCTGATTTAGTGTTTTATATTTTGTGGTTCCTCATTCACACCACGGTTGGTAATAAGCAGTTTTTGTCATTTTCCAGATACAAAGTTTCAGGCATTTCTGGAGCCACGTCTGAGAAGGTCTCAGTGGAGCAGATTGTTGAGAACAGTGACATCATCATCTTAACTCCACAGATTCTTTTGAACAGCCTTAAAAATGGGACTGTTCCATCACTCTCTGTCTTTACTTTGATGATATTTGATGAATGCCACAACACCAGTAAACACCATCCTTACAATATGATCATGTTTAATTATCTAGATCAGAAACTCGGAGGGTCTTCAGACCCACTGCCTCAGGTATCTACAAAGTCAGATGGATTTCTTAGAAGAGCCACGACCTTCCTAAACCTATTGACTTACTCTTACGGCCCCAGAAAGGATGTCCTTCTCAGGTCCTAAGTCCATATTATATAACTCATTAATTAATTTTCATCGATTCATTCATTTATCTACTTAACAAGTCTATATCAGGTGCCTCCATGTGTTGTGCACTGTGCAGGGCAGTGGAGATACCAATGTAAAAAGACATCCTTGCCCTCGAACAGCTTTTGTTCTGCAGGAAGCCAGATATGTAAGAATTATGTCATAATTGATCACGATGGCACACTGTGGAGATGAGTATAAGGCGCAATCAGAACGGAAGTAAGAGTTCCTAGGTGTGCTATGAAAGTAAGGCAAGACCTAACAGAAGTAAGGGAGGGCAGAAACTAACAAAAGTGTACAAGGTAGACAGCTGCGTGGTTTTCAGTGAAGGCTCCTGTGTGTCCAAAGGCACAGGTATGAAAGGATATGGTGTGCTCAGGAATCTTAAAGCTCTTCAGTATCCCTTAATGCAGAGTGTGAAGCAGTGAATGGCAGTAGGTGAGGCAGGATGGGAGAGAGGGAATGATCGATAGAACAAGATGCCAGGAAAGACCGGAGGGTATGAGATAAGCAGGTAAGTAAATGGATTAGTACAGGAGAGCAGACGGAACCCCATTTTTGGTGTCGTTAGAGAAGAGAGAGTGAGAAGGGTCAAGACAGAGAGTAGGTCTTAGATGGGAGCAGAAAGGGTAGGGAATCCCTGGCATATAACCTCTCTTTTCTCTTGAACGTAGGAGATGTAGATAGATCATTTGCTGAGAATAATCAAGATGGGAATGGCAGAAGGGAGCTCAGGGTGCATGGAGAGGATTTGAAATAGAGAACAAAGAGGAATACACAGAAGAATTGACTCGTCATACTGGGGTCCAAATGAGTGGGAAATGATGAACTTATAACAACCCCACACGTGTGTAAAGTTCTCTACCCCTAATAATTACCTGTGTAGGAAACACAGGTTAGAAATTCAGTATGGTGCCCATAGACAAAATTCAGTGGCAGTCACATTTCTTATAGCTTTTTCTTCTAGAAAAAAATAATTGGTAGTTAACTAGATTCCTTGCTAATGAGTCAATTATTCAATATTTATTGAATGGCTATTAGAGGAAGAAATAAGTATTTATTAGGTGACCATTAAGCTAAATTCATTACAAATGATATCTGACTAAATTTACACTGCTACCATTTAAAATCACTATTGTTACCCAGCTTGAAAGAGCTGAAGATGCTTGTCCCAGGGTACACAAGCGGTGTGACATGGCTGAGAGCAGAATGGACGTGTGTCTTATGTCAATCCTTTTCCTCTTCAGTATGTCGTTCTACACATCATGAGGGCCACAAGGATGAGGAAGAGAGACGTCCTCCCTTGGAAGGGTTTCCTCTCTTCGTTTCTATGCTGATTAGAGTTCAGCTGATGAGTTGTGCCTCCTGAATTTACTCAGGTCTTTGCCTAATGGGGACCTTTCCATTTGCAGTGCCATTGAGAATTTCAGGGAAAAAGAAAAAAATGTTCTTGCTCTTTATCTGAAGTTAGGAAACCCTAGTCACATGAGGGGCTGTGGAAATGTCATGCTCTTTCCCAGACATCTCACAGTTGGAATACTCTTCACAGATCATTGGGCTGACTGCCTCGGTCGGTGTCGGGGATGCCAAAAGCACAACTGAAGCCATGGAATATATCTGCAAACTGTGTGCGTCTCTTGACATATCAGTGATAGCAACAGTCAAAGACAACTTGGAGGAACTGGAGGAAATTGTTTATAAGCCGCAGAAGTGTAAGTGGGATCCAGTAACAAGCCCTTTGGGACTTTGCGACCCTCTGCTATCCCTAGTTCAGAGCCATTTGGATGAACACTGAATTTTTACCTGTTTAGTAGAAAATGTTTAATCCTAAACTTGGGAAATCATGTTTTTGGCGTCTCTCTTCAACTGAGTTCTCTCCCCACGCAGTGGATGAAGCCCAGGAATGGCCTGTAGAAAGCAAACATTCTTACTCTTCAGTTCCATAAAACTCTCATAACGATACTAATAATGAGAGAGAGATGATGAGACAATCTAAGCATGTAAATGGCCAGGAGCCGCCTCAGTCCTTCCCTGTGCCCCATCCCTGAAGAGAATATTATGTGGTCATTCATTATTTCAATATGTGTCTAATAATGTGGGTTGAAATGAAATTATCTGAATTCATCGTATCTTTCCTCAAAAGATCAGAATATGATTTTTAAAATAATATTGACTAGCAAATGTTTATTGGATACCAATGCTATACTAACCCAGCAAGGGTGAGGGAAGAGGAGATAGATACGACTTCATCCAGGCTCTCGGGATAGCATATGACTATATGAG
This sequence comes from Rhinolophus sinicus, assembly GCF_036562045.2. Lineage (NCBI taxonomy): Eukaryota > Metazoa > Chordata > Mammalia > Chiroptera > Rhinolophidae > Rhinolophus > Rhinolophus sinicus. The sequence goes on along the minus strand of NC_133754.1, from coordinate 155,579,896 downwards.
TATTAAGCAGAACACACACAGGGCATAGTAAGGGAGGGGGCAGTTAAGTAAGTTTCTTTCTGGGAGCTGCCTATAAGGGGTTTAGAAATGGTACCCAATCTAAACGTTTTAGTACCAACTAGTCCCCACTGCCCTCTGAGCTTCATCTCCTCCCATCTCCCATAAACCCAACCATGTTGCATTCCTGTGGGCTCCTCACAGGTGTCATGTGCTTTCTCTCTCTAAGCTCTTTTTTCACGAACAACTGCGTTTTCTTCCTCCTTTCTTCTTTGCCTGCTTATCCCACAACACTGCCTCCCCTGGAAGAATTCGCGATTCCTTTCCCAGTCCTCCATGACTCCTTGCACATATTTATGTTAGAGCAATCTACTGTGGTGATTTGGCTACATATCTTTCTCTCCCCTAAGAGCACAGACCTCTTTGGAACATGGAGTGTGTTTTTACAACTGTCTATCACCAGAACATGGCACATGGTAGGCAATTAATATGTTTCTGCTGAAACAATGCAATAATTAATGTTTGGAACAGTATGAACAGTCCTGAGGGCTGAGTGGGAAAGGATCAAAGAACAGAGACAGGGTTAAAAAGTGTGGCATTTACACAGATAAGATGGATACCAGCCTCATCCGAGCAGAGGCTCTGTGCTGAGGAACAGGGAGAGAAGTTGGATTAGACCCAGCGCGTGAAAGACAGAGATGTGCACTGATCAGTGCATTGAGCACAGGGAGCTGTTACAAGGTTGCTGAGCATTTGTTTCATCATCTAGACTATCTACCTGCCTGTGAGCTCAGGGCCTCAGGTTTTACAGAGGAAGTAACAAAGGCAGGGAAAGGTTTGGAAATGCCCAACTTGAACTCATGTGTTCTTCCCGAAAAATACTGACTTTCTTTTGATGGCTCTAGTTTTCAGGAAAGTGGAATTACGGACTAACGACAGATTTAAATATATTATCTCTCAGTTAATGAGGGAGACAGAGAGTCTGGCAAAGAATGTCTTTGACGAACTGGGTACCATAACTCTCGGTAAGATAAATCTCATTTTGTATCCTCTCCTTTTGGGAATGTCTATATATTGTTCACTAGTGTCTGTTTGCATTCTCCTTAGTTCAGACAATGTCAAGACATATCCAGAGGTTGACATTCTTGATTATAGATAATTCAGGTTATTCAGGAACCTTCTAACTCTGCCTTCATTTTCTCTTGCCTTTTTTTTTTTTTTCTTTTTTTTTTTTTTCTGTTTAAATCCACAGTAAATTTATCTGGACACACACACCTAAAATTTATTATATTTAAATCAGTTCATTCTTTTTTTTGAACTTCCAGATTAGTTTTCCATCCTGACTTCCGTATTATATGAATGAAACCACCATTCCCCCTGATGTTAGCCTCAAACCCTAGAGGTGATCTTTGATTCTTTCTTCTTTTGAGACTTTCTCGTGAAGTCACCAAGTGCTGTTCTCCTTTTTACTCATTCATTCACCATATATTTATTGTGCCAGGTACTGTGCAAGGTGATGGAAATAACAAGATTAAAGACATAGTCCCCACCCTCGTGGAACTCACAGTCAAATCATGAGACAGAGATGTGAGTTGTTTCCATGGGGCAGGGCAGAGTTATACCCTGGGTGCCTTAGGAGCACATGGGAACTGTGGCCTGGCCTGGACTGCACGGAGGGCTTCCTGGGGAAGCCGGAGACAGATCTTGAAGTCAGCCAGGTTCAGAAAGAGAACAGCCAAGTGAGGTTGAAAAGGCAGTAGGCATAGAGAGAAGAGAGAGCACACTGAATTTTAGGAACTGCAAGCATTTCCTGACAATTCTAACATGTGAGCGGTAGAAAGAGGTGAGACTAAAGGGAGAGGCAGGGGGCAAACAGGGAAGGGTCTGGTAGGCCAAGCTGAGTTTAAATTTTATTCTAAAAGCAATGGGAAGCAACTGAAAATTTTAAACTGGTTAGTGATGTGATGAAACTACTAGTGAAGGAAGAGGGCCAAACAGAGGCCCTGGAGATGGGTTGGTGAAGGGAGGAGGTTTGTGCAAAGAGCTGCAAATAGGAAGTGTTTAGATTTAATGGCTAACTGTATTTGGGTGGGAATGAGAGAGGGGAGTGCAAGACTTCTCCCAGGCTTCTGGCTTGGGCACCTGTGTGTATGCCAGTGGGTGGTACTGCGTTCTAGGACTAGGAGCAGCTTTGGCAGGTACGAGGTGAATTTAGAGTTTTAGAAATGTTGACTTTTTGATATCTGCAAGATACCTCATGTTGTGTCGCCTTCTTTCACTTACTTTGCTTTTCTTTTTCAGCTAGATTTAGGATTTATTCTAACAGTCTTCTAGCTGGTTTGCCCACCTCCACTCTTTTCTATCCAACCCCCCCCCACACACACCCCTTACCTGGTTAGTCTTCCTGAAATACCAGTTTTATCATGTTAATATCCTGCTTGAATTCCTTTGCCTTCCAGGCAAAGCTCTCTAAGTCTCTAACTTGACAGTTTGAGCCATGCCTGCACAATCGTTCCATTTGTCTTTCCAGTTGTATCTTCCCTACTTTATTTAATTCTTTGATTTAGCAGTTCTTTAAACATGTCCATTCACTTGTTCATTCATTCAGTGCTAGGCAGTGTGCGAGGTGATGGGAATACAGCATGGCCCCCGGGCCACAGCCCCTTCCCTTGTGGCCTTTCCAGTATAACAGTAAAGCCAAAATTAGTAAGTAATAAAAATGCAACAGGGGATAAAGGTAGGTGCCTGGTGGGGGTAAGGTGGGTTTCAGGCAGAGGGAACAGTATGTGCAAAGGCCAGGAGAGTAGAGAGAGTATGGAGACTTCCATGAGTCCTGTAAAATTTAAGAAGGGAAGCGTCTAGAGATGAAGATCAGAAGTAGGTGGAGGCGAGATCACAGAGGTCCCTGTGGGCCAGGATGGGAGTTTGGCCCAAGGAATCCATAACGGCTCTTAAGCAGTGAGTGGGGTAACGTACTTTCTCATCCTCAGTATGGAAACTCCCCCGAGCTGCTGAGTAGGGAACGGATTGGAGGGAGTAGGGCAAGAGGTAGGGAGACCAATTAGGAGGCCATCATGTTATCCAGGAACATTATGAAATGGTCTGAATTGGGGAGGTGGCAGAGGGGTGGAGAGACATGAATTTCTACCTTCTTATTCCTTCCACCTGTAATACCCTACTTTCACCTTTTCGCTAGTCCAAATCCTGTTAACTGCTCATTTCTGGATTCCTTAGCTTCTTTTCACATCTCCCCAAGTCTATGAATATTTGTTGATTCATTTAGCTTACTCCTGGCCACCTCATTTGTAGTTGGGGCTGGGAAAGAAGCAGCTCAGTGCCACTTGTCTGGGTAGCCTCCTTTGTTCCTCTTGTTTAAAAAGAGGAGCATTTTAACCCAGAAGGATAGCTCTTACCTGTGAATTTTATTGTGTTGTGCTCTTCCAGAGGAGCCCTGGACAACTGATCCTAGAGTAACTCACAGACTGAGCTGCTTGAAACAGGGCTGTGTCTTCCTCATCCTTTTATCCCCAGCACCATGCACAGAGCCAGACGACTGAAAACAGGCTATTTCAGGAAGACTACTCTGTGTACAGAGAGTTAAGGAAAAAAAATAGAGGGTAAGGCATGTTTAGAACCTTAAATGACTGACATATGGCATAATGAAAAACTTTTTTTTTTCCCTCCAGAAAACTTATCTGAAATTCAAAACAGGAATTTTGGAACACAGAAATACGAACAATGGATTGTTACAGTTCAGAAAAAGTGCATGGTGTTACAGATGGCAGACAAAGATGAAGAGAGCAGGATTTGTAAAGCGCTGTTTTTGTACACTTCACATTTGAGGGTATGTTGCTTCTGTGGAAAGTCACATTTTAGCTGCAGCAGCTACTGGGAACTGCTGTGGCAGCTGAGAGAACATCAACTTTTCATCCTGTCCACAACAGCTCACTTAGGAACTTTCCAGAAGGTTGTTAATGAAGCAGACTCCAAAAGTTATCCCATTCAGTCTCTTCTTTGTGTGTTTTCTGAAACTTAACACTAGAGGCAACAGGACAGAAGCAAAGGCGGAGGGTCTATGCTGTGCCCCAAGCATTCCCATGATTAACAGGGAAGGGAGATAGAAGTGATTAGAAAAATTGGATGATGATGAACATCCTTGTTAGACATGTGACTGGTGACAGCCACCTTTAAAGTTCAGTACAGGGCTCCTGTTGCCCTGTCCTGAACCATATGTTTTACATTTGATAAAGCCCCATGCGCATGAGGAAGATAAAAATATTTTCAAATGCACTCAACAGTATGCATTTATAGAATTGTAATGAACTTAATTGAATGTTTGGTGTAAGTGGTCAGTGCCATCATCGTAAACAGGTGCAATTACAATTCAGTAATGGCTTTAGATGTGTAAAGAGATTAAATTGAATGTCTGAATTATGAGGCAGGTTGATGTGAAAGTTGATTTGCTTTTATTTTTTTGTTTTTCAAATCTTTGACATGCATTTTTCTTGTAATTTTCTCTCTTCTGAGGTAGAAATTTTAGTGATCCTGATTAATTAGTTAATGATTCTATCTTATTGAGATGTTTTTTTAAAATAGTGTTTGATTCAAAGATTTTATTACAGCACCATTAGGGACTATTCATCTTAAAAAACTTAAGTTGGAATAGATTTGAGAAAAGTTTATTCTTAAAATTAATTCTGTGCTAAGTAGAGCTAATGAGTTAAGTACAGCTAATGACTTAAAAACAGCAAATGAGTTAGACATTAGAAACACATTGAAACTCAGTTTTCATTTTAAACAGAAATTGAATGATGCCCTCATTATCAATGAGCATGCGCGGATGAAAGATGCTCTGGATTACTTGAAAGACTTCTTCACTAATGTCCGATCAGCAGGATTTGATGAGATAGAGCAAGATCTTACTCGGAGATTTGAAGGTGAGTGGTGTTTCCAGAGGAGGAAGCCATGGCGCCTGGTGACTCCAGTGGCAGCGTACTTACATTGTGTTACTTGGCATATGGTGATGTTCAGTGAGTTTGTCCTTGGGTTAAGAAGATATTATAGATGGCAAGACTGTTAAGCTTTTGTAAAATCGGGTACTTGAGGAAAAAATCTGCTGCTTATGCTATTTCCTATTTTGAAGAAGGAAAAATAGTAGGATTCGTAAAGAATACATCCCATAGAAATAGTTAATATAACATTTTTTAGTTTTACTTTTAGTAATTTTATACAGGTTTAAAAAAATACAAAAAAGTGTTTTAATGATATTAAAAATACTATAATTTATATACACTTCTATATAAAGAAGAACACCAAAATGACCCATAATCCCACATCCTTCATATTAAGAAAAATACAGTAAGATACTAAGTGAAAAGTGAGTCTTCCTTCTCCCACTCCCCAATTTTTTCCCCAAAGGTAATTACTGTTAATAATCTTTCTTTGGCCTATACCAAAATATTTACTATACATATGTGTAATCCAGTGAAGGGCTACTGAACATTGAACAACCAGCTCTCTGGGGAAAAATATATGCATTTATTGGTGTATCTAATGTATGCATTAAATCAGTGGTTATTACTTATAAAATAGATCGAGAGATTAACTGTTTGAACTATAGCTGAAGGTCACGGTGTGTTCTAAATTTCTAGAATGTGTAAGCAATTTATAAAACATTCTCCTTTTGCAGAAAAGTTGCAAGAACTAGAAAGCATTTCCATGGATCCCAGCAATGAGAACCCTAAACTCAAAGACCTCTGCTTCATCTTGCAAGAGGAGTACCACTTTAACCCAGACACTAGAACCATTCTCTTTGTGAAAACCAGAGCACTTGTGGATGTAAGCTTCTTCTTCCTTGTGGATAACAAATTGACTCAGTACCATTTGGTTGAAAAGATTATCCTTTCTTTACAGCTCTGCAAACAAGCATCATATATGTGTGGGTCTGTTTCTGGGCTTTCTATTCTGTTCTGATTACCTAGTGGTTTATCCTTACACTACACTAATAGCTCACTGCCTTAATCACTCTAGTTTATATGTCTTGGTGCCTGGAGAGCAAGCACTTCATACGTCTTTTGATTTTTTTCCATCAGTTTTTAAAATTTTAGCCATTCTGTGGGCACATGGTGATATTCTCTGGGTACAGGGTTTTAATTTGCATTTCACTAATGACTAATATAGTTTAGCATTTTTCACATACTTGTTAGCCATCCATGTATCTTTAGTGAAGTGTCTGTTCACATCTTTTGCCCATTTTAAAATTGGGTTTCATTGGATTGTTTGTCATGTTATTATTGAGTTTTTGAGAGTTTTTTATATTTGGACAAAAAAGTCTTTTGTCAGGAATGTGATGTGAAATTTTTTCTTCTGATCTTCTCATTCTCTTAACAGTGTCTTTTATAGATTGAAAGTTTTAACTTTTGATGAAGTCCAGTTAATCAATTTTTTTGTTTGCTTGTTTGTTTGTTTTGGATTGTGCTTTTGATACTATATCTACGAGTAAAAGCCCTTTGCTTACCCAAGATCACAAAGGTTTTCTCTATGTTGTCTTCTAGAAGTTTTGTAGTTTTACATTTATGTCTACAATCCATTTTGAGGTATGGGTTGAATGCTTTTTGTTCTGTTTTGTATGTGGACATCCAATTGTTCCAGCACTGTATGTTGTGAAGACTATTCTTTCTCCATTGAATTGCCTTTGTAACTTTTTCAAAAATCAGTTGACTGTTTTTACGTGGATCTATTTCTGGAGTCTCTGTTCTGTTCCATTCATCTATATAGCTATCTTTTTACCCATCTTACATTGTATTGATTACTGTAGTTTTATAGTAAGTCTTGAAATCAAATAATCTGAGCCCTCCAACTTTTTTCTTTTCTTTAAAATTGCTTTAGCTATCTTCCTTTGTCTTTTCATTGATACAGAGGATGCCTAAAAAATGTATACACATTTTAAGAAAGGAAAAAACTGTATTAAAATTGTAATACTCAATATATACCAATAACAAAAGATGAATACAAGTTACGTGTATACATTTTTTTGGCACCCCCGGTATTTTAGAATCAGCTCATCTACATCTGTGAAAAAGTCTGCTGGGATTTCTATTGGGATGGGTTCTATAAATAAAATTGGGGTGGAATGACATCTTAACAATATCAAGTCTTCAAATTCATGACCATAGTATATCTCTTCATTTATATAGAGCTTCTGTATTAGTCATGTATTATTGATAACAAATTGCCCCAAAACTTAGGGGCTGGAAGCAACAAACTCTATTATCTTATAATATCTATTGGTCAGGAAGCTTGAAACAACTGAACTGGATGTTTCTGGCTCAGGGTCTCTCATGAGGCTGCAATCAAGGTGCAGCAAGGCCATGGCTGCAGTCATCTCAAGGCTTGACTTGGGGGGATGAACTCCTAGCCTCACTTAGATGGCTACTGGCAGGCCTCAGAAGATGTGCTTCCAAGCTCACTCATGTGGGCCTCTCCACAGGCCTCACAGCATGGCAGCTGGCTTCCCCTAGAGTGAGTGGTCCAAGAGAGATTGGGAGAGAGTGCCTAACATGGAGGTCACAGTCATTTTATAACTTCAACTTGGAAGTGATATCCCATCATGTCTGCCATATTTTATTCCTAAAAGCAAGTCAATAAGTTGTTCACACTTGAGGGGAGGGGACACAAGGATCTGAATACCAGGGAGTGGGGATCATTGAGGGTTACCTTAGCGACCACCTACCACATCTTCTTTGGTTCCTTTCATCAGTGTTTTGTTTTTTTCAGCATACAGATCCTGCACATATTTTGTTAGACTTATACCTAAGTATTACTTTTTTTTTAATGCTACTGTAAATGGTACTTTTAATTGGTTTTTTATTGCTGGTATATGGAACTACAACTCATTTCTGCATATTGATATCTTGTGTCCTGATATCTTGCTAAACTCATTTATTAGTTCTACATACCCACTATTCTGAACTTTGCTTTCTTCATTTAAAAAGCCTCTTAGAGAGTAAACAGTAGTATCACATCACAAAGATCTATACCTTTATGGTTAATTGTTACATAGACTTCAATTCCAAGAAGCTTTTACTCTCAGGTTTGTCAGTCTGAAAACTTTCTGTATACTAACTTAAAGTTTTTTTTCCTTCTTGTATATATTTCAATATTGAATTAATAGAGATGGTAATACAAATAGTGTCCAACTGATAATTGCTTTTCATTTTCAGGCTTTAAAGAAATGGATTGAAGAAAATTCTAAACTCAGCTTTCTAAAACCTGGCATATTGACTGGACGTGGCAAAACAAATCAGAACATAGGTATTTATATATAGCATAATATATATATATATATATCATGTTCAAATTCTTTTTTAATGTTTGTAGTAGTCAGGGTTCAACCAGAGAAGCAAAGCCAGGAGATGATACATATACATAATGCATATATACATATACAAAGAAAGAGAGAGATTTATTACAAGGAATCGGCATACACAGTTGGACTAGCAAAGGAAATCTGAAGTCTGTAGGGTAGGTGGTCAGTAGCAGGCTGGAACCCCACAGGCGTGAGCTGTTTGGAGTCTCTGAGCTCAGGGAATGCCCAAGTATTCAAAGAGGTAAAGGGCTGACTTGATTAAGTCAGGCCCAACTAGGATGAAACTCCTTTTGATTAAGTTAATGTAAGCTGATTAGGAACTTTAATTACATCTGCAAATTCCATTCACAGAAACACCTGAAAGAATAACTGGGGACTGTAGTTCAGCCTAGCCAGGCTGATAAATCACAAAACCATCACAATGCTCAAATGCCAAAAAGTTGTACACATTGCCTCCCTCCATGTATTCTGCAAACAAAACCAAAGTTACTTTTTAAACTGTTGTTGGAGCATGTCACTCTTCTGTTCAACCAATAGGTTAACTGGAAATAGAAATATTCTGTTATTTTATTGTTATTCTTTAACCTGTAGTTGCTATTGTGTATTATATATTTTATAATTAAAAAAATAGTCCAAGCAGATGATCCTGAAATGGAGCGAGAGTGGACAGAGGCTGTAAGTTGGACCCTAAGGTGGCCAGCGCTCACCTCACCTCACAGCCGTGCTCCCCAGGCCTCAGTGATCCGTAGTGACAGGTCCTCATGCTGTTTCTTCTATTTGGTCTTGTTTATAATAAGTAGTCCCCACTCGTCAGTTCTCAGTCATGCATTTTCCCATTGTACAAATTTTAAATTTCATGAATCTTGAAAAGCAAATTCAAATTTTGAAAATCTGGCTTACCCCATGCAGTCCAACACCACATCACTGTGGTTGGAATTCAAAGTTCTCTGCCATCTGACTCCAATATGAGTCTAATTTAATTTTCCAACTTTGTTACTTCCCCATAAATAAGCACTTAGAAAACATTTTCTTGTTTATTTATTCGTCCATCCATCCACATTTATTTAGAACTTTGTGCCCGTTGTTGTGCTTCTGTCAAGCAGCCTTGCCCAACCTCCTCCACATCCACACAGCATCCAGTTCTCCCTCCATTTCTGCTCATCTCATTGAATTACAGCTTCCTATTATATCCTTCCACAAACTATGAACTCCTTGTAGGTAATGGTGGACCTTTAACTGCGGTATCACTATTGGACAAACCAGAATGCTGAATAAATGTTTGAGGAACAAATGGATAAATAAGTTCAGAAATTAATGAAGTGTGATGTCTGTCTTGGGCATGGCCATTGTTCAGTAGAAGATGATGGTGAAAGGAAATTCTTTGGGCCTTAACAAAATATAGCTCAAGATTTTGACTGCCAATATACTAGGGGGGAAAGTGGAACTTTTATAAATTCTATTAATTCTGAGATGGTGATCACTGAAATTCTTTCTCCTCTCAGTATATCAGTGCCTGAGAACTGTACACTATTAGGGTCCTAGACTTAAAAATTCAAGGTCCAGTTGTGCTGTAGGCTAGACTGTCAGCTTACCACACTTCCCAAACCTCAAGGTCTTCATCTAGAAAGGGGAATCAGAACACTTGGCACATCAACCTAAAAGGGCTTTTTGAAGTTTCAGTGAGTAAGTAGATATGAAAATGTTTTGTCAGCTGTAAATGCTTATACACATGCAGAGGCATTACAATTAGTGAATATTTTTGCAAAAGAAAAATAAAATCAATATTTGTTTTGAGACAACATGATTAAAGCCACACAGCTAGTGAGTGCCGCAGCTGGGATTTGAACTCAGGCAATCTGCAGCAGAGTCCAAGTTGTCACCACCCTAAATGTCCTCTCCAAAACAAGAATAGGAATAGGCCCTACTGCCTAAAGTTGTTGGGAAATCATGAATATAAAACACTTACTACAGTACCTGGCATGTAAGAAGCATTCCATAATTAATAGCTAGTTTTTCAAGGGTAAAGTTCCCTCTGGTGAGTTGTGTAATGCCGTCTGACTCTGATGCAGGAATGACCCTCCCAGCACAGAAGTGCATATTGGATGCATTCAGATCCACTGATGATAACAAGATTCTGATCGCCACCTCAGTTGCTGATGAAGGCATCGACATTGCTCAGTGCAATCTGGTCATCCTGTATGAGTATGTGGGCAATGTCATCAAAATGATCCAAACCAGAGGTAAGAGAAGCTTTGGTGCCATTGTTAAATGGCTGCCAGTGTGTCTGTCATTCCAGCCTTTCTCCTTTACCGAGACATACTTGAGTGTGTGACCTCTGTCACAGTGGACCCTGGTATCATTGGCTTACTTGGTCAGGATTTGGTGGCTAGTTTTGTCCTCTAACATATACACTAGTTTAATTCTTGTTCACAATGAATACTGTATACTTGACCAACATTAACTGACATATTTATGGAAGGATAATTCTCACTTGGATTGAGGCTTTGGCGGTCAGTGTGCGGACTTTTCATGGTTGTGCTTGTGGTGCTGATGGGCTCCCTGTATTCAAGAAGACATACTCCAAGGAACTCTTCTGTCATACTTGAACTAGACAGTCTCTTAATCAGTCTCTCTTCCTCTTTTTCAGTTTCCATAACAGCTGCCACATTACTTTTCCTGGAAAACAGCTCTGAGCATGTCACTTCCCTATATAGAAACTCCAGTGGTTCCCCAATTTTATTGAGGTTAAAAGAGTTTTCATATCCAACACTAACTTATCTTTCCAACCTATTTCCAATTCTTTTTCTTTACTCATTATTCACTTCAGCCAACTTGACTTCATCATTTTTTCCTTGTTGAAGGATGATGTTCATTTTACCTCTTCCCTTGCCTCCATATCACCAGTCCCTAATTCCCCTAGCTGGGAATATGCATAATGTCTCTTTTGAATGCCCATACTCCTTTATATTGACCTTTCAGCATTTCTCATTTTCCACCTATATTCTGGGGTTGTGAACATATCTCATTTCGCCATGGCCTACAAGGCTCTTGAGGGAGGATTTATTTATTATTCATGTTAGAGCCCTCACACTCTCATCCTGAGGGTTCGTGTTTGATTGTCTTTAAAGCAGAATTTCTGATAATGTGGCTGTCTGATCACACTGCACCATAGAGACCCCCAAGGAAGCCCGTCTAAGGTGGGCTCCTAGTTTATCTGCATGTGTAATGCACAGGTGCGCGCCTGCATTTGACTCCGTGCTCTTAACAGCTCAGCTTCCCTGGAAAGTGGGGTTCAGTGACCAAAGTTGAATTTTAGGGATACCTAACCCCTTTGCTTTACCTGTTCTCAGATTTATTACAGTTTTACATCAAAGACATCAAATAAAATATTTATTTTGTGACAGGCAGAGGAAGAGCAAGAGGTAGCAAGTGCTTCCTTCTGACTAGTAATGCTGATGTAATTGAAAAAGAAAAAATAAACATGTACAAAGAAAAAATGATGAATGACTCCATTTTAAAGCTTCAGTCATGGGATGAAGAAGTATTTAAAGAGAAGGTAAGTCTTTTCATCTGTGCTACTCTTTCAGAATCTGACCATAAGTCACATACAGGAAACCTGAGCATGGTTGGTACCTTATAGCAGACGGATCTGAGTATTGTATTAGAACAATAAGTTCAAACTGAAAAATTTGTCCTGCAGTGAACATCAAATTCATTCTGCCAAAAAAAAAAAAAAAAACCATACTGCCTTTAAGTCTCAATGAGATTGAAATATATTTTATTAATGTTAATACCTAAAGTTATGTTTGTAGATCTAAAAGAATTGCGCTTAAGTTGATAGTTTATCTTGAGGACAACACCCTAACATGGAAAGACATAGCCCTTCTTAGTCTTTTCCTCAAATCTCTCTCTTTCTAACATCTGGAGTCCTCAGAGAAAAGCTCCCATTGCACTGTACAGGTGTTGAAATGCTGAACTACAGGAATGAATAATAACGTATACTTTGGAGTGCCACACCTGTTCAGTTCAACCCCTTGATAGTAACCTTCATTTTATGGTAATTTCCTTTAGAACACAGAAACATGGAACCAGATTGGGGAAAAGCAAGACACACACACACACGCATGTGTTCGCACTCACATGTATGCACACTCACACTTTCTCCAGACTCTATGGAGATTTTTGTCTCCGAATTTCTGGAAGCATTGAACACTGCAGCACTCAGAGAGAATGTTAACATTAGAATCAGTGGTTCCAATACTAGTTCTGCCACTTACAAGATCTGTGACCTCAGGTAGTTACTCTGTCTTTTAAATCTCCTCATTTGTAAAGTTGGGGAAATAACAGTATTTAACTCACAGGGCCATTTGGGGGATAAAATGAGATGTATGCATTGCTTAGCACAGTGCCTTAGTATAAAATAAGTGCTCAGAAAATGAGAGTTACTATTGGACAGAGGCATGAGCCATACTTTAACTTCATAAAGATGAACCTTACAATCCAGTGGGCCAATTTCACAGTGTCCATAATTTTTTTTTAAAACTTTTATTTATTTTAAGTGTGTTTTCCCAGGACCCATCAGTTCCAAGTGAAGTAGTTATTTCAGTCTAGTTGTGGAGGGTGCAGCTCACGGTGGCCTGTGTGGGGATCGAACCAGCAACCTTGTTAAGAGCATTTCGCTCTAACCAACTGAGCTAACCAGCTGCCCCCACCCCAGTGTCCATAATTTTAAATAGTCATAATATCTATGCTCAAAAAGTATTGAGAAGCAGTGATATAAAGCAAATCAGCACTTATTTGAGGACAAAAATATAACTTTATGTCAGTGTTCACTCATTTTAAAAAACATTTCTTCCTAAAGTTTGGAGACCAAGATATGTAAAAACACCTCTTCCACATTTTCAGTGAGAAGAATTGCAGGGAAATTCGTTAGTTCCTCTTAATTTTCCTTTTTAATTTTAGTGAAGGATACGTTTTTTTCACTGAACCACCTTCCCATTTTGTAGGAGACGGAGATGTTGCCAAAAAAGGCTGTAAAACCATATTAGCTTTAATACCCGTGCATAATGTTTATCCCCTTCATGGGGTAATGAGCTCATTAGACTCATATGTGGCAGAAGCAGTAGAGTAAGTTTCCTGAGGAAGATGGAGGCTGGACCAGGCACAGACTTTCTTTGGTAGCCAGCACACCAGGTCAAAGAGTGGCGTGAGGAGAAAACAGGTTAAATATCTGTTGGGTCAGGCTATTGAATAGCGTTTGGGATTCCCCTGACACCCGTCGATAGAAAATGGGCAGAGATGGCAAAGAACGAGAAGGAGCCCAGAACAAGTGTAGCTGGGAGTCATTGGTAGCTGGTAATTATGTGGCAGCTAGGAGCTCGGAATCTTGGTGTCATCCCTGTCCTGTCATAGATGATGAAAGAGAAAGGTTTTGCTTTCAAAGGCTTAGTTGAAGTATAATAGGGTAGGGAAAAATCTTATATTTTTAAAACTAAAAAGAATTATGGTTCTTGGGGTGAGACCCCTTTCTGTGGTGTTTTGATTAGGGCTGGGGTGTTGAATCTGACCACCCAGTCCCTGTGTGTTGGCTTTAATGGGAGGAAAAACTGCGGAACAGAGGGAGGCAGTTTCGGGCTCTTTAGGGCAACCTAGAGTAAGTGGAGTGGGAGACTGTACACTTATTTCCCAGCCCCACAGCTGCACGTGTCTGACCTTCCTTAGAGCACTGTGGTCCTTGGGGAATCTCTGGTTATTCTGCAGCCATTTTAACATGTAGATGGTCCAGAAGTATCCAAAGACTGATTTCCATCATGGAAGCTTCAGGATTTGGTATTATTTCATTCTGGAGGAATAAGGTATAAAGGATATTTTTCACAGTTCCAGTTGTAAAGGGTTCTCTGGAATCAAAATGAGAAAGCTCTTTCCTGCCTCATGGAGTAGAAAACAAGATGTGGGGTGAAAGGAAGTTCATTTTGACCACAGAATTTTCAACATGATATGTTTCCATGACCGCACACAATCAGGGTTTCATAGTTTTGCTTTTTTCCACCTTAGTGCACAAAATCGCTGCTTCTTCACCCACAGGTGGGCGGGGAAGGCCGTATGCTATAGATTTAATTTGTGCCATTGACTGAGCCTCTTCACCCAGTTATTGAGTTAGTTTTAAGTATAACAGTCAGTCATAGTTTTAATTTATTGGGATTTATTGACTGTAGTAACATTTAAAATATTTGGGATTTTATTATTTAATTGACTTTTAGTATATAATTGAATATCATTAGGTATTAGTGAATTTTTAAAATATTGGATGCCCAAAGGGCAAGTTTATATTTTTACTCTTTCCTATCACATTCTCCCCAGCCCCAGCCTGCCTCAAGTAGTGATTAGAAACATATGTGAGAAAAGGAAATTAAAATTGTTCATAGGGAAATGTATACCATGTAGCCCAGGAATTTTGCTTCTAGAAATTAATCCAAAAGAAATAATGGTAATGGAAATGGAAATACATAATGTAACAGTTTTACAGCAATGAAAAATTGAATTGAAAATAGGCATAAACTTCCTTTTAATTTTACAAAAACAATGAAGATAATTTCAGATGAGATGTGGCAGAGAATGGGGGTTGGGAATATTGTATTTTGATTGTTCTTGTAGCCTACATTCCAGGCCTACATTTATTTATATGTCAAATTTTATTTGATTTTGAAGTGCATTAGAGATTAATGGATTCTCTATGAATGATCAGTAACTAGAAGATAAAAGTGGGAGGGAGATTTCTACTCAGAGTGACAATAATAATTTCAGCTAACATACAGAACATGGACTCTCCACCAAGCCCTCTTATTGTCATTTTATAGGAGGGAAACGGGGGCCTGAGGAGCTCTATTTCCAGTAGATCACACAGTTAGGAGCTGGCAAAATACATCTATTTAATTACTACACCTAGTGGCCTAACCAGAAATGTTTGAAGCATAAATAATGATGACTATAAAACTTTTACTGAGAGATGTGAGGCAAATTAAGACAAAAGAAAAGAAATCCTATGCTCTTGAATGGAATAACTGAATATTTTAAAGATGTGCATTCACTCCAAATTCAATTACAGGTTTATCGCAACTCAGAATCAAAGTATACATATTTTCAACTTGATAAAATGGTTCCAGAGTTTATGTAGAATAAACAGATGAAAATAGCTGTAATATTAGCTGAAAAAAATATATCTGTTGAATGGTGATTGCCCTACGCAATACTAAAGTAGAAACCACTAACGTTTTCATGGTTCCTAACATAAGACTATCCTAATGGACCAAGGATAACACTGACGAGCATTTAACCTGTGCCAGGTGGCCTAAGTTTATGTTACCTCCCACAGCCCACGAAGTAGATGCTATAATTGTTCCCATTTTGTATTTGAGGAAACTGAGACACTTGCCCAAAATCACACATCTGGTAAGTGGTAGGAACAGGATTTGCACCTAAGCTGTCTGATTCCACCTGGAACACTTGAAAATATAGCCTGATAAAATACAGGCAGCACCACAAACCAGTGAGACAGGGTAGTTCCTTTTACAGCTGACATTGTGGAAATCACCATGTTCTTTCATCCTTTATGATGTTTCAAGATTCCTTCTTTTATCATTTCCTTCCTTTTGCCATTCTTTTAAGGAAGTTCTGCTGGTGAACAAATTTTCTTAGTTTCCCTTCATCTCAGAATGTCTTGATTTCCCCTTTATTTCTGAAGGATATATTGTTGGGTATAGGAGTCCAGGTTGACAGTTTTTCCTTTAAGCATTTGAAAAATATTGTGTTACTTCCTTCTGGCCTCCATGGTCTCTGATGAGAAATCTGTTGTCATTCAGATTGTTTTTCCTCTATAGGTAAGGTGTCATTTTATTTTCTGGCTGCTTTTATGGTGGTGGTGTTGTGTTTTTTTTTTTCCCTATGTCTTTAGTTTTTCAGAAGTTTAATTATAAGGTGTCTTGGTGTGGATTTCTTTGGGTTTATCCTGTTTTGTATTTGTTCAGCTTTTTGAATCTGTAACTTTATGTGACATTATATTCAGTTTGGGAAATGTTCAGCCATCATTTCTTCCAGTACTTTTTAAGCTCTGCTCTCTTTTCTCCTTCAAGGACTCCAGTGACATGAATGTTAGATCTTTTTTAGTAGTCCTAAAGATCCCTGAGGTTCTGTTCAATTTTTTTTTCCAGTCTATTTTCTTTCTGTTGTGTAATCTATTGTTATGTGTTCCAGTTCACTGATTCTTTCTTTTGTCCCCTCCATTCTGCTGTGGAGCCCATCCACTGAGCTTTTTATTTTCGTTATTGCATCTTTCAGTTCTAAAACTTCCATTTGATTCTTCTTTATATCTTCCATTTCTTTGTTGAGCCTTTATATTTGTTCATGTTTTAAGAGTTTGTGAAGGCTTATTGAAGCATTTTTACTGTGGCTGCTTTGAAATCTTTCTCAGATAATTCTAACATCTCTGTCTTCTCAGTGGTAGCATCCACTGTCTTTTTTTCATTCAGTTTGAGATCTTTCTGGGTTTTTGGCATGAAGAGTGATTTTTGATCAAAACCCGAACATTTTCATTTTATTGAGACTCAGGAGAGGAGGTAGGGACAGTGTCTCATCACTATCAAGTAGAGCTAGAAGTCTAGGTTCCCCACTCAGCCTCTGTTGACACTAGCCAGCGGGAGGCTCCTTGTTACTGCTGGTTGGAGATAGGAGTTCTGGCTCCACACATAGTTTCCATTCACACCACAGGTGAGAGGGTCTATCATTCAGCCAGGCTGATAGTCCTGGCTCCCTCCTTGGCCTTCTCTGACACCACTAGATGGGAGTGTCAGGGTGTTTCATTACAGTCCTGCAAAGTGGAAATCTAGATGTCCTACTCAGCCTTTGCTAGCATGGGTGGTGGTTTAGTGACAGTTTTTTGTTTTGTTTTCTGTGGTACTTGGCTGGAGTACAATAGTTGTTATCTAAAAGTTTTCTTGCTAGGCTGCCCCTTTCCTGACCTTTTGGATAGAGAGAGTAGGATTTTGTTCAGATTTTTTTTTTTTTTTAATCTGTGCCCATAGGCATTTCTGATTGCCAATTTCTTCAGCTCCAATCTGGGACATATGAGATGAAATGAAAACCCATGGAACTCACTGCCATGTTGTTCCTAGGGTCCCAAGGTTCCTAGCTGGTCTATTTTCCTCTCTTTACCCTCTAGAATCTTCTTATATTTATTTAAAATATAATGTGTGGGTTCTTCAGCTAAGGCCTAAATGTAGAAATACAGTCATACTATACATACATTCAACTTTACTGTAATTCAGCAATACTTTCTGTGGTTGGAAGGGGAGAGAGAAAAAAGATTTTAGATGGTGGGGGTTCTTCTGCCTGCTATTCCATTCAATAGGTTTATGCCCTGGAAGTGGGTGTAATTATGTCTAAAACAATCAATTCATATAATATATCTATTTGTAAAGGATATTTTAAGTTTTACCAGCTATTAAAGTAGAAAGCATGCTTCACATTGACTATTTTATGGACACCTTTAGTGCTTTTATGGGCATCTGTGATGAGGAAACTAAAAGACTAACTTCAGGTCACAATTAAATATTGACTAACAAAGATTTAGGAGAACCAATAAAATTATCTATGGAATTTTTATAAACAAAGCCAGGTATGGCATGCTCATGGAAGGTGTATATGGATGAAGAATGGATGATTATATGCATATATGTGTCTCCTAATTATACTCAAAGTACATTTATGAGGTGTTTTATTGTTTTTTGTTTTCCACGTAGGTTCGCCAGATACAGATTCATGAAAAATTCATCAGGGATAATCAAGGAAAAGAAGAACCTGTACTTGATAAGAAAAATAAAAAACTGCTCTGCAGAAAGTGCAAAGCTTTTGCGTGTTATACAGCTGATATAAGAGTGGTGGAGGTAAGCAGCCTTTTTCACAAAGAGCACTGGTCACTTTTTAGCACTAATTAAAGCTTACTAACTATCGGTGCGATATTTATAGTAAGAATACTATTCTTTCTGTTGTAATCATGGCCATGGTCCATGTATTTTACAAAAGCTAAAAAGTTAAAAAACAAACAAACCCTTAATGTTCAACAATAAAGAAATCGTTTTAAAAATTGGTACACAGCCACTTAAGTACTATGTAGCCATGAAAAATAATGGTTATGCTAAATGCAATGAGGTTTCCTGGATTAGATCCTAGAACAGATAAAGGATATTACTAGAAAAGGTGGTAAAATCTGTAGTTTAGCTAATAGTAATGTGCTGATATTAATGTCTTAGTTTTGACAAATATACTGTGGTATACAACAGGTTAGCATTAAGGGAAGCTGGGTGAAGGGTATGCAGGATTCTCTGGACTATATTTGCAAACTAATGGTTATGAACTTGTGTAGTATAATGAAAAACTCCTTACAAACTAATCGTAAAGTGGAAAAAATAACCAGCATGCAAAATTATAAATATATTATGATTATAGCTGTGAAATAATATTAGCAATACCACCATCACCACCAACAACAAATATCAAAACACTTTGTACAGAAAAAAAGATTAAAGGAAATATGCTAAAATGTATTAATATTTTGTAGTGATACTCCATGATGTTTTCTCTGTACTAGTTTATGTTTTCCAAACTTTCTTTTTGGGATAGGCTCACTTAGATAATGAAAACAAAGTATCTCCTTATTTTAAAAACATAACATGTGTAGGTTAGACATATATATAATATATATGTAAAATATATATTATATATATATATTTTTTTCTTTCCTTAAAACTTTTAGATAAAGGATTATAAAAGTCTCCAAAGACAAAAAAATGGATGCAGCTATTGGTGAAGATGGAGGGGAAGGGGAAGTGCCCAGGCTGGTTCAGATGATGAGTTACTACTTTAGGGTTCTGTTTGGTCTTCAGAAAGCAGAAGTCTCTCATCAGTTCAAGTGTTTGAGCAGGAAGCATATTAGGGGTGATGCTGGCAAGTTCCCAGACCTTTCTGAGTCTGCTTCTTCAGCTATAAAAGATCCTTCGAGGTCCAATATAGGTGATTTTTCTATTGAAATGGCCCTTTGAGACTGCACATTTTCGTGAAGGACTGGTGTGTTGGATCTGCATTTGTTCTGTGCAGTGTGGCCTTTTTTCAGGTTTGCTGTGAAGTTGACTGTAGGCGGGCCGTGTGGACACATTAGTCCTTGACCCTGTTCACATTCACAGTGACCCTTTGCTGTTCTTCCCTGTATCTTTTGGATTACGTCTATCAGGCCACTGGTAAACTCAGGCTTCACAGATCTTCAACAAATACTCCTTTTGTTTCTGAATTAATAAAGAGTATCGACTTTAAGAAGCTAGGTTGCCTGGAAAGTTCTTAGTCCTCTTCTGAGGAGATGTCTCACTTGCCCCTCCACCCTCACCATGTAATTGGGAGTCAGGCTGTATGGATTCTGCACTGGCCTTCAGGTGAATCCGTATTTCCTTCTTTCCCTAGCTGTAAAATAAGTGGGGTATCTATCACCTGCTCTTCATCTCAGATTATTGTGGAGTTTTCCTTTTTTAATCACAATCATGTACCGGTTCTAACATTCTGTTTTGTATGTTATTCGCTCCTTTCATCTGTAGGAGTGCCATTTCACTGTACTTGGAGATGCTTTCAGAGAGCGCTTTGTGAGTAAATTACACCCCAGACCAAAGAGTTTTGGGTGTTTTGAGAAGAAAGCAAAGATATTCTGTGCCAGAGAAAACTGTCACTATGACTGGGGGATCTATGTGAAGTATAACACATTTGAGATTCCAGTTATAAAAATTGAAAGTTTTGTGGTGGAGGATATTGCAACTGGACAACAGACACTATATGCAAAGTGGAGGGACTTTCATTTTGAGAAGCTACCATATGATGCTGCAGAAATGTCCAAATGACCTCAAGACCCCAATCTTCAGCTACAGGGAATGAGTGACCTTGCATGAAGAACTTATCCCCAGTGGGTAAGTAATGAATGGCTTGTACCACTGCAAAGATATTTACCAAACACTTGTGCTGTACTGAATAGTTATCACTTAATTCACCTTCTGTTCATTGTTTTCGACAGTTTGAACTATGTCATATATGTAAAGCCGCACGTAAGTGAATCACAACACTGAATGTTTCATATGCCAATAGAGCTCTAAGTACTTAAAAGCCTTAACTCCTCTTTCTGTCCTTCCCTTCAGAACCAACTGCCAGAATAAAACCCCCAGTAGCCACTCAGTACACTTTGGCAATAAATGAATGAATGAATGGACTGTTGAAAATTTTTCCATACTTCCCTTTCTTTCCTTAACCTATTGTAAACTGGCTTTTGCCCTTAACAATCTACTGAAATTGTTCTCATTGAAGTCACCAGTGACTCTGTTGCTAAATCCATTAGGCATTTCTTAGTTGTTCTCTCTGAGCTCTTTGCTGCTTTTGCCCCTGTTGAGGACTCCGTTCTTAGAACTCCTTACTGGCTTCTAGCTCTTCTAGCTGTAGCCCAGTCTTTTCCGTTGGTTCCTCTTTGCTGATCCCTTAAATGTTGATAATTCCAAGGGGTCAACATATATACATATTCATCAATGTAATAGTTACATATGCTCATGTTCTCTAGGTAGCAGTGTGTGGCATGTCATCTTAAAATTCTATAGTGGACAACTTTTTGTAATGGGGTCATGTAAATAATACAGTACTGCTTGAGAAGTTGACTTCTGTTCTTTTAATTTATTGTTCACCTTTCCCCATTGTTTTCGTAATCTGTGCCATTGTTCCCTTTGGTCACCTCAAGTCATTTCCCAGTAGTAGTTGATGGTCAATACTTGGACTCTGTTCTCAGTTTGCTCCCTTGGATGATACTGACAAGGCAGCTTAATTTGTCAGTCTTTCTACTTAAAAAAATTAAAGTACATATCCAAATGGTATTCCTATATCATTTAACAAGGTTTGCTTATGCTCCAGAGCTTAGTTTGGGGTTTTTCAGACATGGACACAACTGCCTCAGTTTTACTGTTTCCATCCAGGCCAAGGGATTTTGTGTTGAATCCAGGGTAGGCTCAATAGTAATGTAAGCATTTTTCTGAAACAGACTCAGCTGAGTTGTTTGTAATTCATTTTGGTGATCCAAAAGTCACCTCATTAACATAGGTAACAAGAGATACCTTCGTCACTCTCATCACCTAGGAAAGTCCAAGGGTTTTAGGAACTCTGTGCTAGAAGAGATGATTTGTTATTATAAATCACCATCTCATGAGTATCCCTTTTTATATGTAATTGCCTTTTTTGAATGCTGTTGTTCAAGAACTCCAATATGGTGTATAAAACATATACAGGAGATCTATTGAGAAAAGTTCTTTCAAATATCTAAATGGCCCAGTTTGGATGAAGGGTAATAGTCTCTCTTCTCTTCAGCCAACAGAAGAAGACAGACTAAAGCTGAAAGAGGGAAAACTTGCCTTGTTTTGAGTTTAGGGTAGAGTCAAGCCATTGCTAGGCATAGAGCCTGGAACAGAGAAGGCACTTGGTTAATATTTATTGAATGAAAGAAACCAGTAGGTAGGATTTGAAATGAAATGAAAACTCATGCCTAATGCCCAAACGCTAGTAATTAGATTTCAGAACCAACCCAGGAGTCTTTTCCATGGGCACGTGCCCAGCCCTCATTAGAACTTCTGGCAGGCTGTCCAGCCACATGTATTGTTTGAAGTTCCTCTGGTATGTAAACAAAAGTTCCACAGGACTCTTCTGAGGAATTAAAAAGAGTTTTATTCTGATAGGATTTACAAATCAGAGAACATAACCTTCAGCATACACCAAAGACAGGCTCTAAGGTGAGAAGAATAAGGCAAGAGTTTTAAAAGTGAAAGTCAAAGTGTTGGATTGCTATGGAAACAAGACCATAAACTTACATCATTCATTTTCTGACTGGTGGGGGCAAGTGGACTCTCAAAGTTCTGCTGACTCAGTGGTCAGCAAGTGGATTGTGAGATAAGAACAATGGGTAGTTTCAGTTGACTCCTGGTCAGCAGGTAGAGTCACAAGATGTGGCTAACAGTTGGAATCATAAGACATGGTCAGTGGGGAAAGGGAGTCACAAGGCATGGGCCAACACCTCAGTTTCCCTTGGAGTCTCACAACATGAGCTGGTAAAACAAGTTTTGTGGAGAAACAGACAATTCAGGGAATGCAGTTGGTCAAGTAGACAGAGTCAGAGTTTACACTGCAAAATTACCTAGTCACTTGAGCTGGTCAGAGACCAGATTGCAGAAGGGCCTAGATCTTCACAAAATTATAATATTAAAATCCTTGGGTGCCGGCCCGGTGGCTCAGGCGGTTAGAGCTCCATGCTCC
Organism: Rhinolophus sinicus; assembly: GCF_036562045.2. Taxonomy (NCBI): domain Eukaryota; kingdom Metazoa; phylum Chordata; class Mammalia; order Chiroptera; family Rhinolophidae; genus Rhinolophus; species Rhinolophus sinicus. Next base: position 155,557,161 of record NC_133754.1, on the reverse strand, counting down.
TAACTCCGAGGGCTGCCGGTTCGATTCCCACATGGGCCAGTGGGCTCTCAACCACAAGGTTGCCAGTTCAACTCCTCGAGTGCCGCAAGGGATGGTAGGCTCTGCCCCCTGCTACTAAGGTTGAACACGGCACCTTGAGCTGAGCTGCTGCTGAGCTCCTAGATGGCTCAGTTGGTTTGAGCGCATCCTATCAACCACAAGGTTGCCGGTTCGACTCCCGCAAGGGATGGTGGGCTGTGCCCCCTGCAACTAGCAACGGCAACTGGACCTGGAGCTGAGCTATGCCCTCCACAACTAAGACTGAAAGAACAACAACTTGAAGCTGAACAGCACCCTCCACAACTGAGATTGAAAGGACAACAACTTGACTTGGAAAAAAAGGCCTGGAAGTACACAGTGTTCCCCAATAAAGTCCTGTTCCCCTTTCCCAATAAAATCTTTAAAAAAACAACAACAACAAAACAAAAAACAACAAAAAAAACCTGCACAGACTTTCAATTATGCTTATTATCTTTAAAAAAAAAAAAAAATCCTTGGGTGGTTCAGATGCAATCCATTCTACAACAGCCACAGGATCTTGTTGTCTCTGTGGTCCCTGCCAGTGCTGACACTGATATTTTCACCTGAAATGAGAAGTTGCCTTCAATCAAATGCCTGCTTGTGCAACAAGGTCAGTAAACTCTAATTCTCACCCTTAAAACTGATATTAATACTTGCATTTATAAAACAAATGAACCATCAGGTCAGCGTTTTCTCAAGTGTGTCCTGTGGAACACAAGTGCTGTGAGCTGCTCTAAAGAAAGCATCTGTAGTCAGATAGATTTCTATGTCATAAAATGCTAACTCTCCCCTCAAGTGAGTGATTTACAGCATACACTGTGATTGTGTGTCACTACATCTGTCCGACAGTAATTAGACCCATTTAACTCAGTGCTTCCCAAATACACTGACCCTGGAACTCTTTTATTCATCAGACATCGTTAACATCCTGTAGAAGCACAGTAGAGATACCCAGCCCTGATTCTGACTATACAACCAGTACCAAATTTGAGTATTAATTTCAAGATCATGCTAGTAACTTTTATTATACTAGATAATAAAACTATAAATTTCACTCAACAAATCTATTTAATAGGTAGGCCTCAGATCTTGGGATGCAAATTATTAGAATTTAAAAATATCAGCTATAATTCTGTAATCTTTGTTCATGACAGTTTGGTTCTCTCAGTGAACAAAATGACTTAGATATAAATTCTGTTTGTGGTCATGATGTTTAACAACTTCCTAAGAAGGAAGCCAGTGGAACCTTAGTTACTGTTTTTCAGAAGTAACTCTGCATTGCTTCTACATAGCCCTGCAGGTACTCTCTTAACATAACCCGAAAGGGAAACTGTGCCAAAACTAAGGTTCTTCATTTAAGAGGCTAGGAAACCCCCAATATCTTTAACCTAGGAAATACTGGAAGACAGATCTCTAGGATCACAAATTATTAACTGTCACCCAGAACTGCTGGTGCCCATATCCCCTGGCACATGGAGTAGCCCAGAAGAATGAGGCCATTCCAAATAGAAGGTAAGATGAGAGGGGAAATGATAGGGAACCTGAGTTTGATTCTTAGTGTTTTTATGATAGGACTGATCCTAATTTGAGGGTCACTGGCTGTTTTTGTACAAGGTTCTGTTTGTAATTTTTATTCATGAGCACAAGCTAGATTCCAGGGCCTCTATGGCAGGGATGCTCAATAATGTGTCCCTCATCTGGGAAGAGCTGGAGATAGGACTCAACCCTGGGTGTTCTGATGAGCAGTCCACATCCCCTGAGTGCTGAAGTTGAGATTTTAAATTCATTGCAAGTGTTACCGGGGAGCAGGCCCTTCTCGGAGCGATGTCCGGGCTTGGCCCTCACAAGTGGGGGGTGCTGGGGGGGTAGATCGAACCCGGGCGGAGTCCAGGCTAGATTCCCAGACTGGGGGTCTCAAACCTGGGCCTTCGAGCAAAACTGGGAATCTTACCTGCTCCAGCTGTGAGAGGAAGGGCCTTCTTCGGTGTGGTGTCCAGGTTCTTGGCGTCTCGAACAAAGAATTGAACGAGATACTGAGGCAAAGTAGTGAAAGAGCAATTTATCAGAAGAAAACGTACAGTCCAAAGAGTTTGGAGCAGTCCCCAAGCAAAGGCAAGGCTCAAGAAACTCAAAGGCGCTGACCCGCGAGGACTTGGAGTTTTTATCCTTTCATTTTTCTCTAGAATGGGCTGTTCTTTTCCGGGCATGAGATTACTTGATTGACACCTGTGATTGACAAGAGGCTATTACCTCATCTTTTTAGACTGCGCATGTTCCTTCCCAGAATTCAATCTGTTATAATGAAGTTCCGGGCATATATATAATATTATAATGATGGTATAATGAGGCCCAGGTGAAATGAAGGTCATTGTGGCCTTTACTGCACAGGTGAGAGTGACTGGTTTAATCTAGTTGGGTATTTTGTACCCATTTCTTCCTCACAGGCGTAGATAATTACAATGAAAAGGGGAAGTTTTGGAGAGAGAGGGGAGGTCTGGGTGGTGGCATCCTGTGGGTTGTGTTGGACATGCAGGAATGGAGAAACCCAATGTCTATCTCTAACCGCCTGCCTTGTTTTCCACTTGAGAGACGTGATTCCCATAAAATCTCTATGGGAAGTTGAGGGACAGGAGGTCTTTTCTTCTGTATCTGTTTCCTGCTGAGTAGAGGCATAGAGCTGTCCCTACCTATTGGGGGATCACGGAACTCTTGTCGTATCTGATCTTAGATGACACGAAGGGGTCTCGAGATCCGCCTGGAAGACCGTATTGGCCTCTTTGGTTGGGACTGGTAATCTTGCTGGGGTATCATCTGTATCCCCAAGGCCCCTGAATGAGGAAAATAGATTTTAATTAATAAATTTCTTAGAGAGCAGAGCTCAAAGCTATTGATGTGGGGTGGCCACGTGATGGAAAATCCGTCAGCTCTTATGGAGCCTGTGGCCATTCAACTGGTTACTCAGGTGGCGTCAGTTGTCCAGGAGCTGAGCCCAGAATGGGTTGGAAAGAACATTAGGCTTCAATGATTACAATCAACAAGTATAAATTACAAGTTTTAGGGTAATTATTTAAAGTAGGGGGTAGGAGAAAAGAAAGTAAGGAAAAGAAAACTTAAGAAAAAGGGAACTTAAAATCTCTGTAGGAAAGAAAACAAAGTTTCTTAGTGGGGGTGGGGGGGGGAGACTACTCGCTTGGTCCGTATCATTTCCCCCCTGTTGCATATGTTATGTAGATTTAAGTTGGAGCCAGGAGTGGATCCCACATAGACGCAAAACCTCTCCCAAGTCAGGGCCAGCACTGGGGTGAGGTAAATAGAAGCATTAAAACTGGTCTGCATAGTAAATGTATAGCAAGCAGAATCATTAAAAGGCAAAGAAAGAAAACTTTCAAAAAGACCAGAGATCCAAATAAAAAAGAAATTAAAAATCTCTATAGTGAGGGGGCTCTCCCATATCACAAGGAGATTAATTTGAATTTGTAAGCTATCAGGTACTCTGCTATGGACTGAATTGTGCCCACTCTCTCCACAAATTCATACATTGAAGCCCTAACCCCCAGTGTGCCTCTTTGGAGATGGCACCTCTAAGGAAGTAATTTAGGTTAAATACAATCACAAGGGTGGGGCCCTGATCCCATAAGATTAGTGCCCTTGTAAGAAGAAACACCAGAGAGCCAGTTCTTTCCCTCTCTGGGTACATGCACTGAGGAAAGGCCATGCGAGGACACAGTGAGAAGGTGTTCGTCTGCAAGGCAAGAAGAGAGCTCTCACCAGAAAACGAATTGGCTGGAACCCTTGATCTTGGACTTACAGCTCCCAGAACTATGAGAAAATAAATTTTTGATGATTGAGCCAGTCTATGCTATTTTGTTTTGGCAGTTAAGCCTACTAAGACATGTGTCCTAAAACAACTTCAGTGACAAAAATGAGCAGATAAACTACAGGACATGAAAATCAAAATTGCTTTTATCTGTTCACCATACTTCCATGATTGCTTACTGCTACTTTCTTATCTGCTCCCAAACAGGGCAGAGAACATGTTGGTGCTTCAACACTCCCATTTTACCTGCATCGCACAGATGTGGTTGTAAAAACAGGAGAACTTGAAGGCCATCCAGGCTTTGGGAAGCTGCAGTCTGAGATTCACTCTGCGGTAAACATCCCAGTACTATAGCCACACACACAGCAGAATTCAATCCGAAGTCAAAAAGTTTTCCTTGAAAATAGATTTAATCTTATTTGAATTAGAAATGTTCTGTGTCTCTCTCCAAAACCAAATCTGAACAGTCATCCATTTGACTAAAGAAAGTTTTTCTGGGGGAAATTTTTGAAGCTAATAAAAGAAAACTTCACATTTATTAAATGTCAACCCATCAAAAGGTAGATAATCAAAAAATGTCAACGTTTGACCTGTTCAGGAGGTAATCAGGATCATTCACTCTGAAGGAGAGCAGGAGGGGGAGAATTGGGAGAATCCCAATCACCGCTGTGATTTGAAGTCTGAAAAAGTTCTTACCTACCCATTTCAGTTAGCACTGGTGTTAATATGCAAAGGCAAACGACCCTCAAGGACAAGGTTTCATTGAGCAGAGGATGACAGAGAGGAACGAAAGAGAGGACAGCAGACTCCTGAGAAGTATTTGTGTTCAGCTGAACATTAACAGGCCAAGAGTGAAAAATCAACATTGTGTGATCAGTAACTTTAAAGACGAGCTCAGTTCTCTCTGGCACTACTGACACTTCCACCACTTTTAGCTTCCAAATGCTAGAAAAAGATAAAACGATTAACAAAAGTAGAGAATGTAGAAACTGCTGGTTTTGTGCCTGGAGGAATGACACCAGCCAGAACTCCAGTGCTCAAGCGCTGAGTCTGCAAGGCAGCAAGGGTGGGGGAGGGGAGAGGGGGATGGGGAGGCTGTGGCAATACTGCTCCAGTCTCTGCTGGTTAGTGGTGCTGCACAGCCTCCCCAGATGCACCTCCAAGTGCAGGTCTCCTAAGAAACAAGGGCCTGCTTGGCCAGCTTGTGGATCACGTGGTTGATGCCCCGATTGTGGAAATAAGTGTGTTCCATGTCAGTGTCAAATGTCATGACAGCCTGGAAGGTCTTCCTGGTATCCAGCCGCAACAACAAAGACTCAGAGCAGAGTCACAGGGAGGAGGCCAGAGAGCTCAGTCAGGGGGAGCTTCTGCCCAGCCTGCCCTCAGATCTGTCACTGGAAGTGCAGTCCCGCCCCCCAGCAGGACAAGCAGCGCCTGGGAACAGGCACTGTCTCTGGCCCCCTGAATCATGCTGCGCTTTATAACAAGAGCCCCTCCAGGCTTATCTGCACCGGAGAGCACTGCAGAGTGTAAACGATGGAGGTGAAAACCGCCTGAGAATTAGAAAGAGCCTCTCAGGGCAGCAGCTGTAGTGACGCTGGGGCTGATGTTTTCTAAACCGTTTCTGGGAACTCTCTGGATAGAAGGGTCTCGGTCAGCAGATGTTTCATTAAGGTTGTCCTTGAGGCAGCTGCCCAGCTGCTACCCTGGGGCACAGACCTCAGCAACTGCCTCTCTCTGGGTGTCTAAGTCGCCCCCCAGGAACCTTGGGGCCTGGGGCCTGGGGTGAGGCTCAGGGATGGGGAGAGTGTGTCAGTTGTTCACATTTTTATAATAAAAAGGTGTTTTTTAGGTAACGTCCTATGTCTGAGCTTTCATCATTATTTGAGCAGAGATTAGGAGGAATGGGAGACCGCTGGGAGGTAAGAATGGCACTGATGAAAACGGAAAAAAAAAAAAAAAAAAAGAAATAAGAAATCAATGGGTATCATCCTCACTGTTTGTGAAGACAGGCAGAAAAAGTGATAGTAGAACTAAGTCTGGTGTTGTCCTACTGAGTGATTCCGCACACCCCCACCCCCCAAATCCCACTGATTTCCTTCTAACAAGACTGACTGCAAACGGGAACTCTTTTAGCTGGGACGCGCATGAAGAAGCTTACCTTGACCTGGACTTTTTTTTATGCTTAATGATATTTGTAAGTATTAAAATAATGGAACATTGAGATTTGAATACAATGACAGTAAACCATTGAAATTTTACATTGACATTATACAGCCACTAGCTATAAGGCAAATGCAAATTAAAACCACAATGAGCTACCAGCTCACCCCAGTCAGAATGGCTATCATCAACAAGACAAGTAACAACAAGTGTTGGAGAGGCTGTGGAGAAAAAGGAACCCTCATAGACTCCAGGTGGGAAGGCAGACTGGTGCAGCCGTTATGGAAAACAGTGTGGAAGTTCCTCAAAAAATTAAGAGTAGAACCACGATATGGTCCAGCAATCAATCCCTCTTCTGGACTTTCAATTTCAGAACACCTTCTGTCTTTGTGTTTTGCTACTCTTCACAACTAACCATCGCTGAGTCTCTGATACTGAGTGAGATTCTCTTGTTTTTAATTTTTAAAATAGTTTAATCAATTGAAGAGGAGGGGAAAATCTGATCTACGTTCCACTTTCCCCCTGATGCCCTAGGATTTGAATGCTTTTCTAAAACCAGGACAACAATTAGGCACTTCAGTTAAAGGAATATAAAATTCAGTTTGGTTGGAGTAAAGAGATGGAGTTAATTTGGAATCTGTTGACCAGGCAACTGATGGGCTGAGTTTTGCGTTGACTTTGCGTTGACTTGGCCCCTGCAGACCCTTCTGACCCTGCACGTCCCACCACGTCTCACTGACCTGTGTCTGCACTCTGTGCCTTTGCTGCATTTGTAACACCTTCCTTTTCTCTTCCTCAACTCGACGTGTTCGAGTGTTCGATGTCGCTGGGCTGTTACCCGCAGGCAGGCCTTCCCCTAATCATTCTGACTAGCAGAGTATTGAGACAGGTTAGTTAGCGTGTTGCTAGGTAGAAAAGGGGGTCCCTGGTGGAATAAACAAAAAGCAGCCATATCCTGAAACTTCAGGTTCTGGAATGTCTCCTTCACTCCAGGACAAAGATATAAGACCGTAATTTGAGGTTAATAAATTATCTCAAATCCCTCTTGACAAAGGAGCAGATCTGATAGATAGGAATGGGTTATTTCGTTAATCCCTTCAGGATGGACAAACAGGACAAACCTGATAGATAAATTCTGTTAGAAGGCTGCAGTCCCCTTCCCCAAGCAGACAAGGGAAGGTATAAAAGTAAGAGCTTTTGTCTCAGTTACTGGGCTTCCCAGTTTCAGGTACCCCCTCCTGCTCGGGAGCTGCAACCTCTTCTCCTGCCTCTAATAAACTATCTTCCTTTACAACTCTTTGCCTCTCCCTGGTCCGTGTTTCCATTCTTTGGCTTCACGAGACGCGATCCCAGCACTCATCAAAAGTCTCCTACATCATTTGGGGACTCACAGAGAAATATTCCTGCATCAGTAAGGCTTGGGCAGCTCCTGGGACTGGGCAGCCAAGGGCCCTTTCCTCCTGGTGAGTATAACATAGACAGTTCCCAGCAAGCAGCTGCCACTCTGGATTGGAAGGGAAGCTGGGAAAGGACCAAGGAATCAATTCTGTTGCTTTACTTTCTAAGGACGTCATGGGAGAGCAACTCAGAAAAGCATGATGCTTCTTCATCTCCTGCTTCTTGGGCTGTGGCTTCATTTCACTTGGTGGGCAGTAATCTAGAGCTGAACTGGTTCCCTTGGATCAGACATTCACATCCTGGGAACCGTGGATCTTTGGGGTTGTTTGTAGAACAACTGCAGGGTGGTCTGTGAAGACTCTGAGATTATATCAAAAAAATGTATTGTGTGTAACTTTTTTCATGGGGAAAAATTTCATGGTTTCCATAATGTTCCCAGAGGTTGAGAACAACGGCCTTAAACTTATTTAAGGCCATTGTCCCAGGTAAATATGAGGAATAAGCCATCCTGGTAGTATGAGGGCCAAAGAATTTTAGGGTGGAAATCAGTCTGTTTCCAGTGTTGCTTTGAGGACTTCTGATCCCCAGCACATTACGCATAAGCTGTTTATCTCTCTCCAGAAGTATCTAGATCTTCTTATCTCTGCTGGTTTTTAACTTCCCAGTGGTATGACTTGGAGCAGGTACTCTGTAATCACTCTGCTGGGCATTCGATGGACCTTACAACCTGGAGTTGGGGAATTTTCCTTGTTACTTCTTTGAATAATTTCTTCTCTTCCCTTTTTAGAATCTCTATCCAGTCAGATGTTGGGCCTCCTCAGTTCAGTCTTTAATTTCCTTATATTTCTCTCTAATTTTTCTGTTTTGTCTTTCTATTCTATATTCTGATAGATTTTCTCATCAAACTTTGCTGTGAATTTTTTAGGAGTTTTTCTTTTTTTAATTTAAAGAGTTCTTTCTTGTCCTCTGATTACTTTATTGCAACAGAAAAGCATGTCATCATTCTGAGGCGGCAATTTTTTTTCTTACAGTTTTCTTCTGCTCTTTGCATTATCTCTGGTTTTTTCCACCCTCTTTCTTCCGTGTCTCCCCACTCCCACTCCAGTCAAGCCATTGTGTCTCAGTCTAGTTGTGTAGGACACAGTTCCCTGGTCCATGCTGGTGTTATGAGCCTTGCTGCCTCCCACCCCCCCAAGGCAGTCATCTGTGGGCTGCTCACACTGGCTGCCGACCACTCATGGCAGCACACAGTAGCCCACGGCAGCTCATGCTGGCTGCTGGCCACTTACACTGGCCACCGGCCGCTCATGGCGGCACAGAGCAGCCCGTACAAGCCAAGCTCCAGCTGCTCATGGCAGCCCAGCTCCAGGGAGAGTTGTTGTTCACAATCTGTAGTGGGCGCAGCTCACTGGCCCATGTGGGAATTGAACTGGCAGCCTTCAGTGTTAGGAGCATGGTGCTCCAACCACCTGAACCACCAGGCCTGCCCTATCTCTGTTTTCTTTCCGTTTCCCCACTATTCTTCACCTAGGTCTAGCTTTCAAATTCAAGACTTGGTTCAAATGTCTGTTCATCTATGGTCTAACCATTATGTTGCTTTGTACACCTGAAACTAATTTAAAAAATGTCTGTTCATCTCTGATTTTATCTCCTTATTTAAGAAGAGGCATTAAACATCTGACCAGAAGTTCTATGTCACAGCAGGGCTTGTAAATAAACGAGGTTTCCTGTGATGGTCAGTAAACTGGAGGTCTCCCAATGTCTATAACTGCAAGTCCTTCCCTTGGTCTCTTGGGCATTCTACCATTCATTGTGACTTTTTCATTTAATAAATTTGTTAATCATCCCTGCTACTCACTGAACAAATATCTGCTGGGCATGGACTTTGTGCTGGCTCCTGGTGATCAACGATTATTTGTGAAGAGTTCACTTTGCAAAGATATAATCAGTTACAAGTGAGTCAGTTTGCATGGTGATAAACAACACTGACTTCGGAGCCAGACTCCCGGGGTTATAATCTCAGCTTCCCTACTTGTGACCTTAGGGATTTATATGAGTGCTCTATGCCTCAGGTCCCCAATTCTAAACTCAGGTAATTATAGCATCTGCCTCAAAGGGTTGTTATGAGGATTAAATACATCAATATATACAAACATCTTAGAACAGTACCTAGGGCGTAGTAAGTTCCACGTAAATACTTAGCTATCACTATTTTAAAATAAATAGGGAGGATTATTTCTCAAGTCATTTAAAGTTTTCAAGCAGCTTTGCAAAATGCACGGGGAAGGGAAGTGACAGAGGACCTACTACGTATGCCAGACACTAAGCTATTGTGTTTTACATGTCATTCCATTTCAGTTTAAGCCTTAGAGCCTGAAAAGTAGATATTATTTCTATTTCATGGGTAAGGAAAATGAGGCTCAGTGAGGGGAAGTAACTTGCTGAAGGCTCCACAGCTGGTATGAGATGGAGCTGGAACTCAACCCAGGCTTGTCTGATTCAAAGTAAAGGCTTTCTCCATGCCTCTTACCTGTGAACAAACAATTCCAGCTGTAATATTCCAACTCTAAATGTTCCCTTTAGGACCCAAATGGCTTCCACAGGCTTCTACATTTCTTCTTTTCTTAGTGGTATGATGAACTAAAATCGTACAATAGCACTTCTTGATAAATATTCTCTACATTAATCTGGAATTTCCCCTCAAATACTCTGCACTGATGAAATTTCACTCAGAGGCTTTCTAAGCTCAACACCCAGGAAAACTAGATTTAGTTAAACTGTGAAGCAGAATCTGTAACCAGGAAGAGGCGGTTTTACAGTTTAAAAGGCATCTCCTTCAATAACGAACTCTACATACATGGACGCCTGCCAAGAGGGACTTCAGGGAACAAGAGGCAGGATGGGGCTGTGAAGGAAAAATAAGACCAACAGAAAGTCATCGTGTAAACATCCAACCCCCAGAGCCTGACAAATGCTGGCTTCTCCACGAAGAGACGACACCGTACTCACAAGTGAAGAAGTGACTTAAAGGTGCTTTTCATCAGCTGAACTTAGAAAGGGAAGCTGAACTTTGGGGACTTTGTCCTCATTCCTCATCCTCAGCCCCTGTCGTTTACCTGGCAAACAGGACTCTGGATGCCAGAGAGCACCCGGAGAAGTGAAGTGTGAGCACTGAGGCAAACCCGAGGTAAAGCACCAGAGCTCCCCAGGCCAGGATTTCGACTATTGAGGATGGCTTACCTGGTGACATACTGAAAGGAGGAAAAGACAGGTGAGTCACACAGAAGGCATGCTGCCCACAGGGGCTGGGCCTCCACATCTTCCCATCTCACCAGCTCCCAGGAGCGTTTTGCCTTGGGCCACCTCATGTTTCCTTGCTTGATTTTCTCTCCAACACAAAAGCTCTGCACCCTACCTATGATAATTAAAGGTCGCATTTGTAAGCCTAGCTTCAATGAGAAAGCTTCAGTGATGCACTCAGATATTTAAAAAATGAGGTTCATTCATTCACCAATTCTAAAGACACATAAAACATGCTTTTAAAAAAATTGAGATCACAAAAAGGAAATAGAACCATATCATCAAGCATCCCTATTTCCTATAAGATCACCTCAAAAACCAAATCCAAGGAAATCTCAATATCAACTTTGGACATTTTGCTGAGTTGCACTTTCCTCTGGTGGTTTATGTTTGTTTTCTCTTGTGACCTGTGTGTTCCCCCCGCCCCACCCCCATTGGTTGCTGCCTCCCTCCCTATCTTGGTTTCATTGTCCTCAAAGAAGACCTGCAGCTGTGTTCGTTAGCACATCTAAACTTTATCCTCAAATTCATAGGATCCACTGAGGAGCCCAGGTTCTACTTTTGAGAACTAACTCACCCTCTGATTAAGCAATCTGGTCTTTCTTTGGGATCACTGCTGACATGGCCAGATGAAAGAGCATGTAAGAGTTCAGTATAGGACACACAGTTCTGATCCAAGGAAGCCACTGCTTCCATTAAATGATTTTATTAGTAACAGTACCCTGTGCCCAGATGGTGCTTTCCTACTCTAGGGAGAGAAGGCAAGTGGATGGCAGAATGCCCAACTCAGATTTTCAGAAGAGCTCCTCTGGCCTCCAAAAGAGAGTTTATGGATGATAGACTTGGGGGGTGGGGATGAAGAATGTGGGAGAAGTGCCACAAGGTCAGCTCTGTTGTTACCTACTGCTCCAAGATTCTTGCCATAAATGCATTGTCATGCCAGGTGGCATGCGGGGTCTCAGCTCCCACTTCCCACAGAAGAACGCAGGATATGGTGAGGCCAAAAAGGAACATGCACGGAGCCATAGATAGTGGAGTCATACCACTATATTCTGCTGGTGGCTGGGTTGGAGACACAGGAAGCAGGAGCCACACTATCCGCAAACTGCCATCCACTACTCTGCCAGCCAACCTCACTTGCTAATTGCGATCCGCCGTGCTAACTGGAATCCGCCGTGCTAACTGCAATCCGCGTTTGCTAGCTCAGCCATCATCTTCTTGCTAGCCCCCCATTTTCTGCTAGTGTAGCTACGGCAATTATATTAGTGGCCAATGGCTCACTGGTTACTGCTGATGGCCAACTAGCCACAGCTGATGGCCATCCAATCACTGTTGATGGCCATTTACTACCGGAGCCAGCACCTTTCCACGTGAGGGCGAGAGCCTGGAAACTGCACTCCTGGCTCTGTCCCCACATGTATTGACATAAATCTATCATGTTCTGTGCCCACTGCTGTAAAACCAAGATTACTGTGGTAATCTTAGAGTTTAAAATGGAAAGACTGAGCCTAAAAATTTAGGAAAATGCCGTGTAGATTATTTCTAAAGAAATGCTCAAACTACACCAAGGAAAAGAACAGAGCTTAATTAATTCGTGTTGATTGACTGACTTAATTGATCATGTTGATTGGCTGACTGTTTAACTGTGCAGGAAAGGCATGGTTACAGTAGCTCAGAAAAGTTATTTCGTAAGTGGCTTCATATGAACATCAAGGCTCTTTTTTATAAAATTATAAACGATAAACCACTTTATAAATGGGCACATGCAACATTATTGGTTTGTGTTCCTTAAATTCTTAATTATGCACATTAATATTCAATGTGTATTTTTCTCCATTTAAAAGTTTTTCACAAACTGTCATTTAAATCCTGACATTAAATGTAAATTAAAAATCGTTGAAAAGTAAATGTCATTAAAGCAAATTTCTTAAGTTAAATCTCAAATCACATTGAGGAAGACATTAATAATCCATAACCCAGAGTGGGGAGATAAAAGCAGTTTCTACTTTCCACTTTTTCTCCTTCTTTGTTTTTTTTTGGGTTTTTTTTAAGATCTTTATTTTTATTGGGGAAGGGGAACAGGAACAGGACTTTACTGGGGAACAGTGTGTACTTCCAGGACTTTTTTCCAAGTCAAGTTGTTGTCCTTTCCATCTTAGTTGTGGAGGGCACATCTCAGCTCCAGGTCCAGTTGCTAGTTGCAGGGGGCACAGCCCACCATCCCTTGTGGGAGTCGAACTGGCAACCTTATGGTTGAGAGCCCACTAGCCCATGTGGGAATCAAACCGGCAGCCTTCGGAGTTAGGAGCACAGAGCTCCAACCGCCTGAGCCACCAGGCAGGCCCTCCTCCTCCTTTTATTAAACAGAATTCTTCTGTAAATAATTCCTTTTTGTCAGTTTTGAAAAAGGCTTGAGGCCAGGAAAGAGTCCTGACTGGGGAAGACAGGAAAGGATCCTTAGGACAAGCAGAGACTTCACTGGAGACCCACTCAAGTCCCTCCTCTTTCCATCCAAGAATTTAGGCCTTGGCTATGGAGTCAGTGTTTTGGGTATTGTCATTCCATTCCAGATTCTTCCAAAACCCAGCTGCACCCATCCTGAAACAACGATAATGCATCTGCCTTGGGGGGGGTCTACATTCTTCCATCCCACCTTTGTAGTGGAATATACAGGAACCATTTGGCTAGATTATATTGTTCTCAGCCCTTGATGAAATTTTAACCCAAAACTCCAGGATTAAAGGACAGGCAGGGCCCTCAGCCCCGCCTCCCCCTCCGCCCCCGCCCCACCCCAAATCCCGGCCCACTGAGGTAGGTTGGATCTGCCAGGGACGAACTGGGACGGAGCCTAGTCTGGCGCGAAGATCCCCAGCGCTTGAAGGCACCACCCACAAGCCGAATCAGCCAATCGCGGCGCCGGCAGACGGTGGGGAGCGGGGGCGGGGGCGGGGAGGGGAGCAGGTCCGGACCCGCCGAATTCCCCCGTCTTAATTACGCAGCCTCCTGGCCACAGTCCTGCTTCGGAGATCTGTGGACCTACTGGTGCTCGCTCCTCCTGCCGCAGGTAAGCGCCCGCGGCCTGGACCTGGCGCTGCTGGGCCACCCTGGGAACCAGCGTGGCTGTCAGCCTTGGGGATGGAGGGTTCAGGGGTCCCAGGAGTCACCGTCCTCGGACCTGGCCTGGCTGGTATGTGCGGAGGGCAGGGAGCAGATGGCACTTCCCATGCCCAGCCCCGTGTACAGGGCCGGTGTCGCCCGGCCCCAGCGGTACTCTGAGCCCCGGGAGAGCCTGGCCCTGTCCTGGGGCAGAAATGGGATCTATGGAAGAACACTTAACTCCCTGCTTAGCCTCCCCACACAGTCTCTGTGGATAGATTAGTTGTTTTTACTCCATCATGGTGGCTATAACGTCTTAGAAGAAAGTAAAATCGCTTTTCAGAAGGATTGGTCTAATCAAATACTCATTTGTTTTCCCTTCCTAGGTTTTTGAAATATGAATCTTTCACTCTTCCTGACTGCCCTTTGCTTGGGAATTGCTTCAGCAGCTCCAAAACTTGATGGAAGTTTAGATGCACAATGGAACCAGTGGAAGGCAACACACAGGAAACTATATGGTTTGGTTGGTAACTTCTGAAACTGTCCGGAGGGACCCCTCAGAGAATGGTCCATGATGTTGGGAGTTTATAGTAAAGCAGAAAGTAGCTTCTTGAGGATGGCTCTTACCAAGGCAATAACTTCATGGTACCTATTACTGAGCACTGAGGGCATTCATCATGTGGTGTGGGCCCTGGAGAACAGCTCCCAGAAGTATAAACCTTGCCTGGCCATGGTTTCTCTTCCTGTCTGTCTGCAAATCCACTTGGTGAAGGTGAGTTGGTTTTAAATAGAAATGAAGAGGATAGGTTGTGTTTGCCTCTAGAATGAAGAAGAATGGAGGAGAGCAGTGTGGGAGAAGAATATGAAAATGATTGACCTACACAACCAGGAATACAACCAAGGGAAACAGAGCTTCACCATGGCAATGAACACCTTTGGCGACATGGTGAGTATGACACGTAAGGCTGAACTTGTCCTTCCTCTCCTCAGGACTATACCAAAATAATCTCTTGTTTTTCAACATTTTATTTCCTTTACCTTGAAGACCAGTGAAGAATTCAGGCAGGTGATGAATGGCCTGCAAAATCAGGAGCGCAAGAAAGGGAAAGTGTTCTGGGAACCTCTCTTTGCTGAGATTCCCCCATCTGTGGATTGGAGAGAGGAAGGCTACGTAACTCCTGTGAAGGATCAGGTATGACAGTATTCAACAGCTTTCTTTCCAGGAATAAAGCCATAAAGGACGTGGTGCCCTTGCTATGGTAAAATGTGGGACGATATGCAGTTTGCTATTTTTTAAAGAGTTTTCAGGCCTATTGGCTGTTGTCAAAATCTTGTTATTTGTTTTGTAGATGGAAAGCTTTTACATTTTGTTTTCAGGGTCACTGTGGTTCTTGTTGGGCTTTTAGTGCAACGGGTGCCCTTGAAGGACAGATGTTCCGGAAAACTGGCAAACTTATTTCACTGAGTGAGCAGAACCTGGTGGATTGCTCTCAGTCTCAAGGCAATAAGGGCTGCAATGGGGGCCTAATGGATAATGCCTTCCAGTATGTCAAGGAAAACAGAGGCCTGGAGTCAGAGGAATCCTATCCATATATTGGAAGGGTAAATGGACCTCCTTATCTTGTTATTCCAGCTCTGCTTTTGAAGGTTAAACACCTTAGAGAAAACAGAATACGGTATTTAGAATTCATATTTTAGATGTAGAATCTATATATGGAAATAGAGAGAACTTTCATTAAACTATATTAGCCTTGAACAGTTCTCTGTTTGGATGGTTACCATATAGCAATTCTATGTTATGTGGAGATATACATACCATTTTTTAAAATTTTACTTTCCCAGGGTTTTATACAGAATACAAATTTCTCCAGAATGAAAACTTCTTGTGGACAGGTAGACGAGAGTATCTCATTGAATACACACCAGCTAGTTTTTCCATTTCAAAACAAGCAATAGCATTTCACCTTTTGGGATGCTTTATAACAAATGTAACTTGGAAATCATTAAGCTGCAAACTGTCTTAAATTGATGTTCCCCAGGAGGTGGATGGTAGTACTCAATTCTCTTCCTCTTTACCTTTGAAAGGTTGAATCCTGCAACTACAAGCCCGAAGACTCTGTTGCCAATGACACTGGCTTTGTGGACATCCAGCAGCAGGAGAGGTCCCTTATGAAAGCCGTGGCAACTGTGGGGCCCATTTCTGCTGCTATAGATGCAAGCCATTCTAGCTTCCAGTTCTATGAAGAAGGTAAGCACTTGTGTATGTAGAAATTTAGGCAGAAAAATTGGAAAACTGCTGTGACACACAGCAAGATTGACTCTTTGGTTTGCATTAGTCAATGTAGAATTTCTGGGTGTGTGGATTTAACATAGTTGTTCATTGTGTACACGTAATATTTGTGCCTGATGTTTCCATTTGACATTACTTGAACCATATCCCCATGATTTTAAGCACTTCATAAATGTATTGAAATGGCTACATAATTTGATTGATATAGCTTAATTTACTTTTTTCCAATTGTTAGAGCTTTATGATTTCCAAAGAATTTTACTATTGTAATAAAAACTGGATCCCTTGGCTCAAATAATTTTGTGTTCTGTGCTATTTCGTAGACTGACATCTGCTGACAAAAGTAGAATGATATGGCTTCCAAGAGTGTCTTTATGCCTCTTGACAAGTTATTTACAGCAGAGATTATGCCAAATCATATTTTTGCTAGTATTAGATGAGGGACTAAATCTCTAGCCTAGATTTAAAAAAAAAAAATCCTGTTTTCAAATTTTATTTGGATTTATGTCATTTAACTGAATTGTGAGATGCCTCCATTACAGTGGTTGATACGCTGGGTTACTGTCAACATGTCACTTGGAGGTCCTCACCCCAACATTACATTTTACTTTCCCAGGAATTTATTATGATCCAGAGTGCAGCAGCCAAGAGGTGGATCACGGCATTCTGGTGGTTGGCTATGGCTTTAAGGGAGCAGAATCCGATGACAATAAATATTGGATTGTCAAGAACAGGTATAAACTGCCAAAAATACTTATATTTGAAATTGAAAATCCTTCTTGGAATCAGTATTTGGATCCAGATCCTCAACCCTTGAGCACACTTCTGAAATCCCAGAAGTCTTTATCCCACTTAGAGTGAACACAGACATCAATGTTTGATTATAACATGAAGATTCTAGCTCAGCTTTGCTGGGATATTGATATAGTTTTTGTACCACTACATTTCTAAATTTGAAAATTTTCTTATTTGTGAAACACATCTGGCCCCAGGAGTTTCCTGTTGCTCTCTTGAATTTTGCAGTTCTGTGAAAGGTTTGGGGATAGAAGTTATGTACCGGTTTAGAACTCAGCCAAAAACAAGAACTGCCTCTCCTGATTCTGAATCTATCTGGGCCTCTTGTGTACTGTTTTAAGTATCAAGTGTTATAATTAATAAAAGTGCATTTGATTCTTTGTATAAAATGAAAAACATGCTCTTCTTTCAGCTGGGGCACAGCTTGGGGTGAGAAGGGCTACGTAAAGATGGCCAAAGACCGGAACAACCACTGTGGAATTGCAACCTCGGCCAGCTATCCTATTGTGTGAGATGATGGTAATACAGAAAGACTTCACTGGGAACAGGATATCCAGAGGAGGAAATTTTATCTTCAAACTGACCACACCTTATGGCGCAGGATAAAATACTTGAATGTTGAAGATCCAAGTTGTGATTTGAATTCTGTGACATTTTACACTGGTAAAATGTTACCACTCCTTTAATTACTGCTGTAAATAGCTTTGTATGATTCACTTGCCTAATAACTTTGAAATTCCATGCTTCAAAAGGATGTAAAAAGTTTTACCTTTGAAAATAAAAATTATGCAGAGGTGGGACTCTTTCTGTTTTTAATACGTTAACTTTCTGTAGAGACAAAAATGTAACTGGGCTCTAAAGACATAACTGGTCCATTAGAAGAATGGCTAGTGGCCTTCTGGCTATTCTAGTTATAAATATACAGATCTTATACCAATTGCCCATTGTCTGTGTCTGACCCAACCCTTGAATGGAGCAAAATTTGACAATATATAAAGACAAAGTTCAATTATTTTAATAAGGAAAAAATTCACATTTTAGAAAAGTGAGCATACATATATAGGATTGTCAGGCTAGACAAGGGCCTTAAAAATCATGATCATTTGACCCAACATAGTTGTCATCCAGCTGAGTTACAGGATAAATGTCTCAGAGCCCATTTCTAGTGCATCTTCCCCAACTGTAGTGAAGACCACCTTGCTGCTTTGCAGTTGAAGAAGGACTAGAAATGGTGGATTGCCAAGAAAGTCTTTGGGTCTGTAAGGGATTAAGGGTAAGCTCCCCGATTGGAGGCTGGGCTTCAAAAATAGTGTGGCCTCAGAAGTGGGAATTAGGTGAGAACATTAAAAGTGATAGTCCGAAGCCTAATTAACAAAAAGTACTCCCTACATTGGGCAGGATAAAGAAGCACATAGTTCCATTTGCTGTGTGTTTAAAATTTACATGTTCCCACTTACAGAAATATAAAGAGGAAGTGGAAATATTTAGTTAATAAAGCTTGTAACTCCTTATGAGGACATGAGGTAGAGGACAATTAGGGTCTCAACTCACAGTCCTCTAGCAGTCTCTGGTCAAGTCCATCTATACTGGGCCACATGCCATGCTGGGCCTTCAAGGTAGTCTTCCCTCATAGATGCTTAAATAGCCAACTTTTTGACCTAAAATGACTCATGTGTTTGGGTGAAATTCTGTGGGTTTTGTGACAGTACTATCCAGTGTAGTCACAGGAAGATTTGGGAGGCTCCTGAGCTGAATCCTTTTCTACTGGTTGCGACCTATAATGAAACAACCATATTGATGTAGCACACCCACTGTGTCCTAGTCACCATCTGACGGGAAAGACAGTCCCAACCTCCTCCAGGGGCTGGTGCTGGGAGAGGGAGGTAGCTGAAAACAACAGGAGGAGGAGAAATCTGACATGACCACAGAGGAGGCAGTCAATAGGACAGGATTAAAAAGGCTCTGAACAAAGACTCATGGGTCAATACCCCCGAGAAAAGAGAAACTGCCTTAAGAGAAAGTGGGAAGTGATTGAGTTGAGTGTGGGAGATGAGGCTGGGTCCACATGTGAAATTTTAGGACAAGGGAACCATCGGTGGTGAAAAGACTGTTCTAGTTATCTATTACTGTAAAACAAACTCCCAGAAACAGAGAAGTGTGAAAAGCCCATCTTTCCCATTTCCTGACTGGACTTCAGCTACATGGTTTTCCCCTGGAAGTCTGTCATGTGTGCTGGAATCATCTGTAGGTGTGACAGGACTGACATCCAAGCAACTCACTCATAAGACTGTTCTCACTGCTGGTGTGGGCTGGGTGTTCAGCCTGGGCTGCTGACCAGAGCACCTACATGGGCCTCTCCATGGCTTGGGCTCCCACAGCATGAAGACTGGCTCTGAGAGCAATATCCCAACAGAGAGTGTTCCAGAACTGCAAGGCTTCTTATGACCTGGCCTTAGTCCCCAGTGAAACCTCTGCTGCTACTTTGTATTTGGAATACGTCACCAGAGAGAGCACAGCTTCCAGAATGGGCTGCAAGCCGAGCTCGTGATGGAGACTGGCAAGGTCACTAAGCGGAAGAGCTTGTGGGGTAGAAGATATGTTTGTGGCCATTTTTGGAAAATGCAATCTGCCACATTCAGTATCTGAAAATCCACTCGAAAGGACTTTTTTGTGACTGTCATCTTGCTTCACCATGACAGACTAGCTCAGACTGCTATCCACGGAATCCTGGAAAGTTACCTAAGACTCCAAGAAAAGGCCTAGGTGCTGAAATGAATGAAAGTGTGAAGACCTCTCAGATTTCTAAATGATTGAAAATATATCAGAAGATTCTACCATGTTTCCCTGAAAATAAGACCTAGCCGGATAATCAGCTCTAATGTGTCTTTCAGAGCAAAAATTAATATAAGACCCGGTCTTATTTTACTACAAGATAAAACCGGGTCTTTTATATAATGTAATATAATATAATATAATATAATATAATATAATATAATATAATATAATATAATATAATATAATACCGGGTCTTATATTAATTTTTGCTCCAAAAGATGCATTAGAGCTGATTGTCTGGCTAGGTCTTATTTTCAGGGAAACATGGTATAACTTTCAAAGACATTTATATTTATTTAACTTGTGAAAAGTTCCAAACTTCATCTATCATAAAAGTATTTTTAAAAGAAGCCAGTAGACATGAAATAAAGCAGAAAACAAATTTGGTTATTACATAAATCTTGTCCATAGCATAAATTTACTATTAATATTTCCTATATTCCATATAGCTTCATAATTTCTATTTAAATTCAAAGGAAGCAAGTGATTCAGAATATTATGAAGAGGAATTTGGTTATGTGAGTGTGTAGTTACAACCTTGGGTATTGTTTTAGGGGAGGGAAATAACTCAGAATAGCTAGGAAAACTTGATTCAAAGCAGCACAGGTATTTCAAAATATAGTTACAAATCTTAAGCTATTAAACCCTTCCTGGATTTTCCAGTCAAGATGGCAGAGTAGGTAAACGCTGTGCTCACCTCCTCTCAGGACCACATCAATTACATTTAAACTACAAAACAACCATTATTGAGAATCACCTGAAGCCTAGCTGAACTGAAGCCTTATATAGAAAAATCAGGAGGGATATCTCGGCTGCAGATGTCCCCATTGAGGAATGAGGGGGCCCAACCCCTACCCAGCCCAGGGTTTCAGTGCCTGGGAGACAAATCTCCATAAATTCTAGCTGTGAAAACCAGCAGAGATTGTGGCTGAGTGAGATGGAGGGTGGCTGCACGCCCAGGCGCTCCTCTTATAGGGACCGTGTATGGACTTACTTGCTGATGGACTCACTATGAGCTTCAGCGCTGGGCAGCAGCTTGAAAGGCACCAGGGACATAAAGGGAGGAACTGAATTTTCTAGCTTCAGGATGAGGGCTGGAGGCACAGCTTTCTCTCAGACGGAGGAGCTGGTGGAAGCCATTATTTCTTTGTTGAGCCCTCCCCCTCCCTGCGTGCAGACACAGGTGGCCACCATATCTGAGTCTTCACACTGGCTATGACGTTTTGTCTGCTCCATCCTAATGATTCCCTCAGACCACATCCAACCCAATTTTCAGGCCCACCCAAGCCGCTTCCAGTGGCTTTTCAGTAACAGAGTTCCAAACACTGGCCTACCTTGGCTCATGCTGCATACAGACTTTCCTAAAATCTCCCAAAGGTTCACAAAACGCAAACAAGCAGCATCTGGCTTCAGCAGGTCCTATACCTCTGCCTGAGCAGCCCTAAGCCTGGCATTAGCAACAGCTAGCCTTAGTTTGTGGCTTAGCCTCTCAAGGCCCCACCAAGCACAGGTGGCAGCCATCTCTGGATTGCTTTGTGTCTCGTGCCAGGTGGCCCTGGGCAGGGCAGAGACTGTGGCTGAATTTGGCCTGCAGTCGGTCCCCTCCCAGGAAGCCCTGGGGCTGGCAGACCCAGTGGCCAGCTTTGGACTGGGCTGGAGCATCACTCGGCCACCTCCAAGGATGACACACCCAATGGGCAGACTGGGCAGGCACCAGAGCCCCACTAAAGTGAGCCCTGCTCTGTAGGGTCAGCCCCTGCACAACAACTTCTCCACTGTAGTCACAGCCAGTCCTCACAACCAATCAGCCTGAGGGTCAATCCCTCCTGCTGATATGCAAACAGCAATCAAGTCTCAATTGCAACTGGAGGGCACAACCCACACGAGGGACATACCTAGAGCACCTGGTTCTGGTGACCAGGGAGACTGCACCACTGGGTCTCACAGGACACCTACTACACAAGGCCACTCTACTAAGACCAGGAGGCATAGCAGCCTATGCAGAAACAAACACAGGGAGGCAGCCAAAATGCGGAGACAAAGAAACATTTCCCAAATAAAAGAACAGAACAAAGCTCCAGAAAAAAAAACTGAACAAACTGGAGACAAGCAATCTACCAGATGCAGAGTTCCATACACTGGTTATAAGGATGCTCAATCATCTCAGGGAGATAAGAAACATAAAAATGGAGATAGAAAACATAAAAAGAACCAGCCAGAAATAAAGAATACAATAACTGAAATGAAGACTACATTAGAGGGAATCAACAGTAGATTAGATGAAGCAGAGGATCGAATCAGCGATTTAGAAGATAAAGTAGCAGAAAACACCCAATCAGAACAGCAAAAAGAAAAATAATTCAAAAAAATGAGGCTAGTTTAAGGGGCCTCTGGGGTAATATCAACCGTACCAACATTCGCATCAAGGCTCAGAAGGAGAAGAGAGAGCAAGGAATTGAGAACCTATTTGAAGAAATAATGGTGGCTCAGGTGGTTGGAGCTCTGTGCTCCTAACGCTGACGTCACTGGTTAGATTCCCACATGGGCCAGTGAGCTGCGCCCTCTACAGCTAAGATTGTGAATAACAGCTCTCTCTGGAGCTGGGCTGCTGTGAACAGCCTGAGGTTGGCGTGTGCTGCTGCAGGCTGCTGTGTGCTGCCGCGAGATGCTGTGTGCTGCCATGGGCTACTGTGAGCCGTCATGAGTGGCCGGTTGCCTGCATGAGTGATGGGCAGACAGCGTGAGTGGCTGGCAGCCATTGTGAGTGGCCAGCAGCCGGTGAGAGCTGCCGTGAGCTGCTATGAGTGGCCAACCGATGACTGGCGACTGACTGCTTCAGCGGGTGGAGCTCAAGGTTCACAATACCAGCATGGGCCAGGGAGCTGTGTCCTACACAACTAGACTGAGAAACAATGGCTTGAACCAGAGTGGGGGGAGGCGGAAAAATAAATAAATAAAAGAAATAATGGCTGAATACTTTCCTAATCTGACAAAGGAAATAGATGTAAAAGCCCAGAAAGCACAGAGAGTCCCAAAGAAGATGAACCCAAACAGGCCCACACCAAGACACATCATAATTAAAATGCCAAAGGTTAAAGACAGTGAAAATCTTAAGAGCAGCAAAAGAAAACCAATAACTCACCTACAAGGGAGCTCCCATAAGACAATCAGCTGATTTCTCAACAGAAACTTTGCAGGCCAGAAGGGATTGGCAAGAAATATTCAAAGTGATGAAAAGCAAGGACGTACAACCAAGATTATGCTACCTAGCAAAGCTATCATTTAGAATCGAAGGACAAAGACCTTCCCAGACAAGAAAAAACTAAAGGAATTCCTAACCACCAAATCAGTGTTACAAAGAATGTTAGAAGGACTTCTTTAAGACAAATATATTTATATGGTGCCAAGAAAATGTATACACATTTGAAGAAAGGTAAAAACTGTATTAATTGTGATACTCAATATATACCAATAACAAAAGATGAATACAAGTCATGTTTGACTTCTGCAATTACAAGAGGTGCTCAAAGTGCTTACCATCAGTGTTCAGACACTTCTTTTATCTCCCCCCCTTTCTTCCGCCTCCTCCCCCCTACTCTGGTTCAAGATGTTGTTTCTCAGTCTAGTTGTGTAGGACACATAATATGCATGCTGGTATTATGAGCCTTGCACTCACACCCCCACCCCGCCCGAGGCAGTTGGTCGCCAGTCATTGGTTGGTCGCTCGTAGCAGCTCACGGAAGCTTTCACCGGCTGCTGGCCATGCACGCTGGCCCCCGGCCACTCACGCTGGCTGCCAGCCACTCACACTGGTCGCTGGCCACTCATGGCAACACACAGTAGCCCACGGCAGCACACAGCAGCTTACGTCAACCTCCAGCTGCTCACGGCAGCCCAGGTCCAGGGAGAGATGTTGTTCAGAATCTTAGCTGTAGAGGGCGCAGCTCACTGGCCCATGTAGGAATCGAATCAGTGACTTCGGCAGGCGTTAGGAGCCCGGTGCTCCAACCACCTGAGCCACCAGGCTGGCCCTGTCCAGACATTTCTGATTACAGCGAACTACTACCTGAGCGTAGATACCGTCTCTTAAAATGTGTATACTTTTTTTGGCACTCCTGGTGTATATGAATAATAAAATGGCAATAACTACATATCTATCAATAATTACTTTCAATGTCAATGGATTAAATGCTCCAATCAAAAGATAGGGTAGTTGATAAGAAAACAAAACCCTTTCATATGCTACCTACAAGAGACTCACTTCAGATCAAAAGACACACATAGACTGAAAGTAAAGATATGGGAAAAAGATATTTTGAAAATGGAAAAAAACCAAAAAACAACAACAACAGAAAAGCTGTGGTAGCAATACGTATACCAGACAAAATAGACTTTAAAACAAAGGCTATAACAAGAGACAAAGGACCCAGTAATCCCACTTCTGGGTATTTATCTGAAGAAACCCAAGATGCTACTTCAAGGGGATGTGTGCATCCATATGTTCATTACAGCATTGTTTATAATGGCAGTGGGATCTGAAAGAGAGAGAAAGAGAGAGAGGGGAGAGAGAGAGAGAGAGAGAGAGAGAGAGAGAGAGAGAGAGAGAGAGAAATCTGTCCAAATCTATGATCTGGAATTTTCATAAATCTCATTGGGTATGAAAATTATGCCCCAGGAGTCCTTGAGCTGAATTGAACCAGCCACTCATCAACTGGCTTATGGCTTCCCCTCAAGGAAGAAATTTTATCTGTTGCTCAGCACTTACCTCTCAGTATTAGTATTTTCATTCATCTTTCTTCTGGTTAGTTTTCCACATCTGGAAGAATCTGGAAGTAGATTCTAGATAAAATGCAGTTCAGAATGGCTGGTTTATTAGCAAGTCTCACCATGTGTAATAACATCCTTCAGCCAGTGCGTAGAGAAACTTGGGTCACAGGGCTCAGTGACAGAAGATTATCTCAAGGATGATGTACCCTTTGGACCAGAAGATCCACCCCAGGTACAATCGACACAGAGACACAGCAGGTCTCATGGGGAGGCTATTTCTCTTGGTCGCTTAGTAACCTTGGTTCAGAGCTGTCTTCCCTTGCTGAACTCTCAAATTTCTGTCAAGGTAACTTGTTAGCAGGGCCCGGGCTTCTCTGAAAGGACTGTTAGGATGTAAACACTACTCTATCTTATATCCCTCGGAATTTAGTTCTTTAGAACTTCTCTGGGGTCCTGTGGTTCCAGAGAATGCTGTCTTTCTGACCAGAAGGAACTGAAAGGAGAAAACCTTCAAAATGTATTCCCTTCTCCCGGGAGCTAATGTCATGTTCTCTCAGGAAGCACAGCTCTGCTCTCTGTGGTCACTTGTCTAAAAGAAAGTCCATTCGGGGATTTGCAAGACTGAAGAAAGTAACAGATGCTGGAAAGATATGAGACGCTGATGTAAGAATGTCACACTGTAAGGTTCACAAATCTTACATTGAGAATTTTTATAAAAGTTTATTTAAGCCAAACAGAGGATACATCTGGAAGCAAGATCACAACAGACTGAGAAAACACAAGGTCTGACAATTAAGTTCGTGAACTCATTGCAACAATGTTGTTAACCTTTTTTGATATAGGAGGGATTATTCATTATGAATTTGTACCAAATGGACAGTTAACCAAGTTTACTGTTTGGAAGTGCTGAAAAGGCAATGTGAAAAAGTTAGACGACCTGAACTTTTCGCCAACAATTCATGGCTCTTGCATCACAACAATGCACCAGCTCACACGGCACTGTGAGTTTTTAGCCAGTAAACAAATAACTGTATTGGAACACGCTCCCTACTCACCTAAGCTGGCCCCCGATGACTTCTTTCTTTACCTGAAGATAAAGGAAATATTGAAAGGAAGACATTTTGATGACATTCAGGACATTAAGGGTAATATGACGACAGCTCTGATGGCCATTCCAGAAAAAGAGTTCCAAAATTGCTTTGAAGGGTGGACTATGCGCTGGTATCGGTGCATAACTCCCCAAAGGGAGTACTTCAAACGTGGCCATAGTGAATTCAGCACTGAAGTATGTAGCCCTTTTAGGATGAGTTCGCGAATTTAAATTTTCTGACCTCGTACTTCTTAGAATGACAGTTTGCAATTTCTTTTATGCATTTGAAATTAAGGAAGGAACATCAGGTAGAGTACATGAAGGTGGGAGAAAGCAAGGTGGCGGATTGGATTATGGGATAGTTTGTTACAGGATTATGTGCTCGCTTGAGGGTGGTTATGATTCCAGTGGGATCTGAAAGAGGGTTAGTCTGGTATTTCAAAAGTGTGTTAACCTCGGTGCACAAGAATAACAGACAGGGCTGGTTTAAAAACCTTTCACTACAGATGTTACAGGCCTGGGGAGTGGTTTTCCACCATGATCTGCCCATTTAGGAGTCAGATCACCCTTTGAGGTTCCTTTCCACAGAACCCCCCTTTTCACCCACAGACCAATGTATTCTCTGGACAATGATGGGCCAAATGTAGTTGTATCATTTTAGGGAATCCTGTAGTTGTAATTGTAAACCCCTTCTTGCATAAAAGACTGCCAGAATTCATACCCAGAGTTCTGCTTCAGCTTTGAATGTGTGGAATCTAAATTTTGGAACCAATCAGAACTCCCAGAAATGCCCTTCACCCCATGCCCCAGAGGCTCTGGGTCCCTGGGACAAATCCATATGGAGCACTCAGGCACCCAGGGCAGTCCAGGTTGGGACTTTGTACTAAGGGGCAGCTGCAGCCCAGAAGGAATAAGAAACACATTGGCCAAGCACTTCTCACAGCAACTCTAAGCAAACGGGTCCCATGAAAGGCTTTTCTTTCTGGCTCCTAAGAACTTGCCCCTTTTGATTCTCATTGTGGCCACAGCTGAGCTGTTGTCTGGTTTCTTCCCTCCTGCAGGAGGTAGAGCCAGCTACCCAGGGTGGGCTTTTGTCAGACAGTTTCAGCCTGACCCGTTTATGGCACTGGAGTCTCCAACAGGCCCCCTGAATGCCTCCCACAGCATTTCCCAGGATTGGACAGTGAGCTCAGTGGTCCTTAAGCTCTTCTAATTTGGGTTGTAATGATTCCCAAGATGGTTTCAACACTTCAGGAACCCAGGTGGGCCCGTAACCTTATAAATAGGTGCCTGTCCCAGCACCTGCAAAAAACGCAAGGCTATAACAAGTACTTTGGACGACTATTCCAGTACTTTGCATTTATCCTCCCTCTGTGCCTTCCTCCTGTTAACACAACTCCCTTCATTGCGGAGAAGTGGTCCTTTCTCAACATTCACCCAGGGTCACTGGGCCAGGCCCATCATGTAACTCTAGTTCCCAGGGATGGCTCAGTGACCCAAGCTGGACCAGTCAGAATCCTTCTCTGGGATTTTACACAGATGTTGCCAGAGGCAAATACCTTGCCTCCGGGTTCTAGCTCCTGGTGCTATATCCCTGTGAAGTGAAGTAGGAGAGAATGAAGTTGGCATACAGGAGGGAGTTGACACAAGAAAAGGTGGTTCCACTCTAAGGTAACTACAATTTCAATTTGTGTTATCCTGTCTAGGCATGTCTATGTGTAGCTTTTAGTTTAATTTCATTAATATTTCTTTTTTCGAAAAGTAAATTACGTTTTATTGTGGACAATTTGGGCAAAACAGAAATGAACTGTTTCTACCAACACAGAGAAAATAAACCATTGTTACCACTTCAGTCTTTTCTCTTCCAATTTTTCTTTCTTTGCCCACTTTTTTTAAAAAGCAGTCTTGAGATTTTACTAAATATAGGTTTTGTCACTTAAAGATTTTGTGTCTTATAGCTACTACGCCAGTCAAAACTAGAGTTTCTAGCTGATGGACTGGGCCAGTGTGGTCTACATTTAAAGGAGGGCAGGAAGTTATGCACATTTTGCAGTAGGTTGTCTCATGTTCCTGCAGGGTACCATTCCCTCCACCGTTGTGCAGAAATAGAAGGCTTCCTATGTTTCCCCATTGCTGAGACTAAATGATTTCATTTGGTATTTCGGTTTACCCAAGGAAAATGGAAGGAGCCACTTTTCTTTAAAGTGAGAACAAATGTGAAAATCGCCTGGGCTCTTTTCTTCTTCCCCAAACCACGACCAATTTTAGTAATAATTAAGCATCTACATAAACTGGGATGTTTTCCATACCTGGGGGTTTAGGTTTAATGGTTTTCTGAATTTCAGATTGGTCTGTTCCACCATGTGTGGTATTGGTGAGTAAAAACAAAGCAAAAAAAAAAAAAAAATTTGTTTTGAATTAAAGACAAACAAATGAATGCAACAAGCAACAGTTTATTTTTTTTAAAAAAGGAAAAAACAACAAAAAGAAAAAAACAACTTTTTACTACATCTTATAGATTAAGAAAAAATACTTGTATTAATATATATGTATATACATACTGCATATATATATATACATATGATATAACATTAAAATTACATGCTTCTCAGGACAGAAGAATTAGGATATGTTCCCTCATATGAATTTAAAACTCTATCACAATTTAAAAGCACTGCAAGATTAAACTTGCTTCCTTATTTTCTTTTTTAGACTTCAAGTACAAGAAATTATCAAACCAGGATCTAAATGTGGAAAACCATCTGCTATGCACAAATGACAATGGACTGCCACAAATCATGAGTCAGGGTTTTTGTGAATTCTCATACAGATCTTCATAACCCTACAACTGTGTCAACCTTCTACCTGAGATGAGAGGGAATGATAAAGCGTGACAGTCTGTAGTTTCCATGTGGACGTTCACATTGACGTTTAAACAAAAGCTAACGAACACATGTCTTATCGTAGCAACAACACTGGCCATGAAATCACTCTAGAGGAGGATTCCTTTCTCCCCTTTCCTCGCCAAATAAAACAAAAACATTGCCGGAAAAAACAAACAAAACAAAACACCAAAAACCAACTTAGGGTGAAGCACCTCTGGCGATGATCAGCATAGAGCAAGGGACAGAGAGGGAGCGTTTCCTTCCCAACAGACAGCTCCTGGCTGACTTGGATGATGGCAAACACAACCTCATCTGCAAAAGGCACTCACATATTGTCTATTTATAAATCATACAGTGGGAGTCCATACATGAGGGGTTTTCCTACAAATATAAAAAAGATAAGCTGAGGACATGGTATAACAAAGAAAAGAATATAAGAAATGCACATTTTTGATAAATGTGCGCTTTTTATTTAAAGGACAATCAATATGGTAGTTAAAATTTTTTCATTGAAAAGTTAGGAATTCCAGTGAAATTATCAGTAAGAAGCAAAGTACTAGAGGCTGAGAGATGGAGTCCAGAACACGGAGAGGAGGGGCGCTACCTTTTCAAATGGCCAAAGGAAAGGATATGGTTGGCTCTTAAACTAGAAAGACCATTCACTCACAATGGAATGTGTGAGAGGGAAGGATGGAGTAGCAGAGACAGGTGAAGCCGGAGGGAGGGTGGTCATAGAAAGGGATGCCCTCGGACTCTCTGATGGGAAAGATGGGCTGCATCCCCCTTGCTTCTGCAGTCTGAAGAGATCCTGCCCAAGCCAAGGCTGCCTTCACCGTGACACGACTGAGCTAATGGAATTATAAGATGTGCCACTGTTGCAGCTTGAGGCGTAGGCTTCCTGGCCATTGCCATCGAGGTTGATTTTGAACACAGAGGATGCCTTCAGTAGAAAGTCCGCTGCGTCCCGACGTCCTAGCTCCCGTAGTTTGGACATGAGGATGCCGACTGTACTTTCGGGGTAGGAGGTCCATTCCCGGAGCAGAGCATGGATTGGGCTCGGGAGGAACTCCTTGGGAGCCCCGTTATTAGTGTTGTACTTTGCCACAAGGTCGGGGAGGCCCAGGTTCATGGCGAGAAGGCACCAGTCCTTCCCCATGGGATCGGGCGGGTCCAGCAGGCGACTAAGTTTCCTCCGGGTCAGGAGGTTCAGATCTGACGCATGGATGTCCATCCCCAGGCTGGCCTGTGAGTAGATGTCATGACAGCCGAAGCACATGATGCTGCTGAAGCTTTCCTTGTACCCACCCATGGTGTTAGTCAGCGAGGTCTCCTTAAGGGCCTGTGCCCGGAAGAAGTCCCGAGGCTGGTAGATCATGACAGGCTCGTGGTGCTCCCTCAGCTGCTGGGGGCTCAGGTAATGCTTCACCGTCAACAGCCCCGGCAGTGTGGTGGCCATGACGTTCTCGATGGTGCTGCACACCGAGTCCAGCAGGAGGCAGCACTTGATCTTCTCCGTCTCCAGCCCGCGCACCTGGACCTCGATGCCCTGGCCGTGGTTGACGAGGAGCACCAGCAGCTCGGCCCCGCGGTTGGCTATCTTGCAGCCGCTCACCCACAGGCGGATGTCCGCATCTCCCTCGGTGCTCTGTTGGTGGATCCACCGGCACAGGTTCACTTGGACCTTGTGAAAGATGCCGCATGGGAAGGGGGTGAGGTGCTCCACGGGGACGATGCGCACGCCGCCATAGACCATCACATCGTCCTCCTCGTCTGTCCAGGAGCGGTGCAAGTTGTCTGTCTTGATCAGGGCAGGGATGTCCACCATGGTCCCGCTGCTCAGGTCCCGGGCGCAGATGTCCATAGCATCTAGGATCTGCAGCAGCTCTTCCACGTCACTGTCGGGTACCAGGCGCTGCACGTCCTCCATGGTGTAGCGGCCCCGGTAATGGTGCAAGGCCCGTGGGGTCTCCACAGAGAGCAGCTTTCCTAGGACATTGGTGCAGAGCCAGCGAGGGTCCAGGAGCAGCACGTCCTGGACTGTTTCACTCTGCATGATGTTGATCTGCCAGAGGGGACAACAGGAGGTCACACATAGGAACCTAAATGAACACAGGCACCAGCTGCTCAGAGAACAAAAGGGACCGAGCAGTGACAATATCTGAGCAGATGTTGCAAGGAATGACCCAGATCATTCAGATAGCTGGATCTCACAAAAATCAATTACTAAGCCAAAAAACCAGCTTGAGGAGGTCATAAGAGAGCTTTTGCAGGCCTTGGAGTCTTAAAAATGGTCAATGTAATGAAAACAAAACAAACAAACAAAAAAAAAAGGTGAGAGATGGCAGCTAGCTAAATGGAATGAGTGATTTTTGACTGGATTCTGTCCCAAAATAAATACATACATAAATAAAAACAGCTATAAAATAAATTATTGGCACATAAGTGGCAAACATTTGAATAGGACTACATATTCAATAATAGTATTATATCAATGCTATGTGTCCAGAATATGACAATGAATTATATTGTGGTTATGAGGGAAAATATCTTTCTCTTGAAGAGGTATAGGCTAAATTATTTAGGGGTGAACTGTCACAATGTTTGCAAAGTAAATAAGTAAATAAATAGAAGAGAGAGGGATCAAAGCAAATGTAGCAAAATTTAAACGATTGGTTAATTTAGGTTAGAGAGGATTTGTTGTACGATTCTTGCAACTTCTCTGAAGGCTTGCAATTTTTCAAAAAGAGATTTAGAATGCTATACTGTAAATTTTTAACACATGTACATAAAAGAGTTCTGGAACGACCTGCCGCCGTGACAGTGACTGGCCCTGGAGAGGAGGAAAGAGGACTGAGACTAGAAGTGATGGTTTATTTCTTTAAAAAGCAAAATTCAGAAAGAAAAAAAAAACTGTGAGAAGAAATAGGAAGCAACTTTCCTCTCTATGGAACACTTACCCCCTCCTCTCTTCCCTCGTTGTTCTGGGCTATTTCTACAAATAATGGTGATCCAAGGGGGACTCTGTTCTCATGTGGAGGCCGAGACTCTGGACCTGTTTGGTCCATTTTTCTGCCCATAGTCAGAGTCTGGTTTAAATCTTTGAGATGCCTTCTGTATATAATTCTGTTAGATTGAAAATTCCTGGAGGGTAGAGACTTTGGGTCTAAGATGGCGGGGTAGGAAGACCCTGAACTCACTGCCTCACAAGAACACATCAAATTTACACTTACGGAGCAACTCCCCCTAAAGAACTGAGGGCTGACTGAACAGCTTCTACACAACAAAAGCGAGAGAAACCACATAGAAAAATGGGTAGGAGAGACGAAGATATAGTACCGTGGGAACCCCACTCCCAAGGCACTGACCTGCAGTAGGCGGGGACACTGCAAGGCCTACACACAGAACCTGGGCACAGCAAAATCCAGTGGTTTAAAGAGCACCTAGACTACATGTGAAGGAAATCCATTTACTAATCCTAGAGCATCTGCCAAACGGGAGGGAACTGTGGGAATTCTCTCCAGTGTCGGAGGCCCTCCCCTTGATCACATAAGCAGGAGCACAATACAGGTGCTCTAGCCAGCCCTCCAAGGCCGGCAAAGTGCGTACCAGGTTGCAGGCCTATACTAGCTCCTTGGCCAGGGACTCCCAATGTCCCATACTCACTCCAACTCCAAAGCCCCCATTCGGCTTATCCTAGGGACTTCCTGTAAACCATACCTGCTTCAGCAATAGCTCAAACCAGCATGACAAGGTGGTTCTGGCTTGGCTTTCCCCGTGGACTCCCCATGGTCCAAGCCTGCTCCAGCTCCAGCTCTAAGCCTCAGCAAGCCTTGCCTCCAGGACTACCCTCAGCCTAAGCCAGCTCCAGCTATAACTTCAGCCAGCCCATCAAGGCAGCCCCAGCAAGGCTTGCCCCAGGACGCTATAGGACTTGTTCCTGCTCCTGATCCAACCACCCTGCCAAGGAGGCCTCAGTGTGGCTTGTCTGTGGGTCTCCTGGTGGCCTATGCCCACTCCATCTCCAGGTCCAGCTGGCCTGCCACAGACATCTGGCACATGCAGTCTACAAAGGGGAGCTCCTATACAAGGCCACTCCTTCAAGACCAGGAGAAGTTGTTATTTCACTTAGTTTATAGAAACAAACACAGAGAGACAGCCAAAATGAGGGGACAGAAAAATATTTTCTAAATGAAAGCCAGAACATAACCCCAGAACAAAACTAAATGAAACAGAGACAAGCAATCTGCCAGATAAAGAGTTCGAAACACTGGTTATAAGGATGCTCAATGAACCACGGAGAAGAATAGATGAATTCAGAGAGAATTTCAACAGAGATACAAAGTACAAAACAAGAAACAATCAGAATTGAAGAATGCAGTAACTGAAATGAAAAAATACATTAGAGGAAGTCAGTTAATGCAGAAGAATTAGTCAGCAAGGTTGAAGACAAGGTAGTGGAAATCACCCAATTGGAGCAGCAAAAAGAAAAAAGAATTAAAAAAAATGAGGGTAGTTTAAGGGACCTCTGGGACAACATCATGTGGACCAACATTCTAATCACAGGGGTCCCAGAAGGAGAGACAGAAAGGGACAGAAAACTCATTTAAAGAAATAATGGCTGAAAAATTCCCCAACCTGGTGAAGGAAACAGACACCCAAGTCCAGGAAGCATAGACAGTCCCAAACAGATGAACATTAAGAGGCCCACTCTAAAACACATCATAATAAAAAATGCCAAAAGTTAAAGAGAGAATCTTAAAAGCAGCTAGTATCATGTAAGGGATCCCCCATAAAACTATAAACTGATTTTTCAGGAGAAAATGTTCAAGCCAGAAGGAATTGGCATCATATATTCAAAGTGATGAAAGGAAAAACCCATAGTGAAGAATACTTTACCCCAGCAAGGTTATCACTCAGAATTGAAGGTGAGATAAACAGTTTCCCACACAAGCAAAAGCTAACAGAGTTCATCAATACTAAACTGGCATTAAAAGAAATGTTAAAGGGACTTCTTTAAGTGGAAAAGAAAATGCCAAAACTGAAAATAAAAAAACATAGGAAAGAAAAAAAAATCTCACTGATAAAGACAAACATTTAGTAACTGTAGTGGGTCAACCAATTATAAAGGTAGTATGAAGGTTAAAAGACAGTAGCTAGAGCATGTGTAACTACAGTAATGAATTAAGGGACACACATACACACACACACAAGATGTAAAATATGTCAAAAACATAAATGGGGTGGGTGAGTAAAAAAACGTAATGCTTTTAGAATGTGTCCAAAATTAAACAACCATCAACTTAAAATAGACTGCTATAAACATAACTTGTTATATATGAATCTTACGGTAACCACAAACCAAAAACCTATTATAAATACATAAAAAAATGAAAAAAAAAAAAAAAAAGGAATCCAAATCTATCACTAAGAAAGTCATCAATGTACAAGAAAAGAGCAACAAAAGAAGAAAGGAACAGAGAACTAAAACTAAAAAAACAACCAGAAAACAATTAATAAAACAGCAACAAATACATACCTATCCACAATTACTTTAAATGTAAATGGACTAAATGCTTCAATCAGAGACATAGGAGGGCTGAATGGATGAAAAACAAGACCTCTGCTTATGCTCCCTACAAGAGAGTCACTTCAGATCAAAAGACACACAGGGTAAAAATGAAGGGATGGAAAGATACTGCATGTAAATGGAAATGAAAAGAAAATCTGGAGTAGCAATACTTACATCAGACAAAATAGACTTTAAAACAGACTGTAACAAGAGACAAAGATGGACATTACATAACAACAAAGGGATCAATCCAACAAGAGAATATAACACTTGTAAATATCTACACACTGAATGTAGGAGTATCTAAATAGATAAAACAAATATTAACAGACATAAAGAGAGAGATTGACAGTATTACAATAATAGCAGGGGGACTTTAAAACATGCTTACATCAATGGATAGATCATACCGACAGAAAATCAACAAAGAAACAGTGGCCTTAAATGACACATTAGATTAGATGGACAGATATTTCCAGAACATTCCACCCGAAATCAACAGAATACACATTCTTTTCAAATGCACAGGGAACATTTTCCAGGATAGACCACATGTTAGGCCATAAAACAAATCTTGGTAAACTTAAGAAGACTGAAATCACATCAAACGTATTCTCTAATCATAGCAGTATGAAACTAGAAATCAATTACAAGAAGAAAACTAGAAAAAAACCATAAACACGTGGAAGCTAAACAACATGGTATTACACAATCACTAGGTTAATGATGAAATCAAGGAGGAAATAAAAAACATGTTCAAACAAATGGAAACAAAATAATCTGAAATCTTTGGGACACAGCTGTACTAAGAGAGAAATGCATTATGAAACGAGAAAAATCTCAAATAAACTATCTAAACTTACACCTAAAGGAACTAGAAAAAAAAAAAAAAAAAACAAAGCCCAAAGTGAGTGGAGGGATGGAAATAATAAAGAGCATAGAAATAAATGAAACAGAGACTAAAAAAATAATAGAAAAGATCAATGAAACTAAGAGCTGGTTCTTTGAAAAGATAAACAAAATAGATAAACCTTTAGCCAAATTCATCAAGAAAAAAAAGAGAGAGGACTCAAATAAATAAAATCAGAAAAGAAGAGAAGTGAACGCACACCACAGTAATACAAAGGACTGTAAGAGAATAGCATGAGTAGTTACACACAAAATTGATAACCTAGAAGAAATCGATAAATTCCTAGAAACAACATATAATCTTCCAAGAGTGAATTTCAGTTTTAATAATCTGTCTGTTCAGATTTTGTTTCTTCCTGATTCAATCAGTAACCAAAAAACTCTGACAACTGAAATTCCACGACTAGATGGCTTCATAAGTGAATTCTACCAAGCATCCAAAGAAGAATTAATACCTATCCTTCTCATACTATTCCCAAAAACTGAAAGGGAAAGCTCCCAAATTCATTCTGTGAGGCTACTAGCATTACCCCAATACCTCCCAGACCTGCCTGGACTCAAGGGACCCTTACCTCGCCGGCACTATGGAGCTGCTGGGCTATGCACCTGAGGTCTTCCTCGCTGGCCAAGGGGTTCAGCTGGTCCTGCACATCATACACGAACTGCTGCAGCGACATCAGCTGGTTGGGCCCGTTAAGCTTCCTCCAGGAAGGTAGCGTGGAGATGATTTTCTCACACAGGTGAGTCATCAGAGGGCAGACCTAGAACATGCAGGATGGGACAGGTCAATTTACAGCTGTGGGGACTCAGGAGGTGCCTGGATAGGTCGTCATCGGAACCATTTTTGAAATATTATTTCAATTTAGGCTAATTTTGGTAATTGGCTTTAAGTAGTTTTTTTAATCTTTTAACTTGGTTAAGTAAATCAGTCTATGTTACAGACTCTTATACTCAACACACCTTCCAAACGAAAAACCACAGCAGCCACACACTACACTGCATCATTCTCGGATCATAGTTTTTATTGCAGCTTAATTCCACACCCTATTCAAAAAAACAAAATTCCCAGGGGATAAAGGCAGTTAATTTGGTAAGTCCCAACTACCTGACCTCAGGAGTTGGGGGCGTGTGTGTGAAGCAGACATCATGCCGCACCCCAGCTCAAGGACTCCCAGGAGCCCAGACCTAATCCCATGGGAAGGGAGGCGCTGGGAACCCTTCTCAGACCACTGTTCCTGATCATTACCCATTGGTTTCTGTGACCAGGTTCTTCCAAGGCCCCACCAGACTACTCCCCACCCTCTGGCTATACCAGAGTGGGGCCCCATCAGAAAGCAAGGGCCAGGCTTCATGAGAGGAGAGGGTTCCTGAAAATTCCAAAAGCATGCCTGGAAGTGGAGCCTGGTGTTGGAAGAGCAGCACTGGTCAGCCTGGCGGGGGAGGGAGAGGCACATTCTCCTTGTTTATTCTCAGGCTTGGGCAGCAGGAACATCCCAGAAGGCATTTTAGCATTTTGCCATCGAAATGTTTGCACCTTTTTCACACCAATTTCAGAGAGCTTTTTGAATATTATGGATAATAATCTTTTATGTGTCAAATCCATTGAGAATATTTTCCCCAGTCTATCTCACCTTTTAACTTTGTTTATAGAATTCATTAGTCAGAAAAAAAAATTTTAACTTTTATGTTGTCAAACAGGTATAATTTCTTTGAAAACTTCTGGGGTTTTCTATCTTTATTTGAAAGGTTTCCCAAAACAGTCCCAAATTATACTAAATTGCATTCTCTTACATTTCCATTAAAGATATTATTTTATTGTTTTACATTTAAAAGCTTTACTGCACCAGAATTTATTTTGGGCTATGTAGTAATTAGGAGTTCAATCTTCTTTCTGGCCAATAGCCATTTGTGCTAGATCCCTTTTTAAATAAATATTTTCCCCATTAAATTGAAATAATATCTTTGTTTTCTATTCAATTTCTGTAGATATGATTTGCTTCTACACTCACTAGTGTATTCCACATATTTATTGGTTTATTGATTACAGATCCTCTATAGTTTTATTCATTCTTCTCTTGAAATTTTAAGATAAAAAACCCAGTCTTCTCAATCTCATTCAGATGCTAACTGGAACTATACTAAGTTTTTATAATTTGGGAAGCTGAAACATTGAATAAGATCTTAAGTAAGATCATTCAAGAACACAGTTTCATTCCATTTGTTCATCTATTATTTTACACCCATCAGTAAACATTGTTGGTAACTTCCTTCTACTTCTCTGTAGTTCCTAAATATTTTACAATAAGTTATTTTTGAATTGTTTTTATAATTTGTACAAAGCAATTTTACTTTTAAACAAATCACTAAAACTGTCAGAATTGCTGACACTCTAAGGTGGTCCACTTGGCCTGTAACAACCCCTTCCTCTCGCGGCCATCTCCTTGCTTCTCTGCTCTTCCTTCCTCATCCCAGAACAATGGGATAGAAACATGTCCACGCAGCCACCTCATACTGTGTCCCCTGAAAACCAAACGAAGAAGGCAGCATGAAGAGGCCCAAGTGGAGTGGTCACCGGATGGGCTGGGCAAAGGCTGGGTTCCCACCCTCTCCAGCTATACTCACCGAAACAATCTGACTCCGTATTTCTTGCAGGTGGTTTCGAAGCACCTTCATGTCCTTAGACCCAGAAGCCCCAGCATCCAGAACAAATAGCTTATTGGAAATGTGAAGATCGTTCCCAAACCTAAGGGAAGAGTGGTAGCCTCAGCAGAGTGATGCAGTCTTACCAGGTATTTCCACTACAGGCCTAGGCTCCCGCTGGCCAAACAGCTGGCTGGAGGCCAGGAAATTCTGGTGCCCTTGCCCCTCGCTGCTACTTTTGCTGGGCTCTGTAATGGTACACCGGGGTGGAAGCCTTGGAGATACCCATGTACTTCCGTCATATGGACGGGCGCCTCGGGTCCCACAAAGTGGCAGGAACACAGAATGCAAAGATACCAGCTGCCCTGATGCAGGAAAGGTGAGGCCTAATGTACTCACCTTGTAAGTCAAGAGAAGAGATGCTGTTGCAGTTGATAGAGTAAGAATAGAGGGATGACTATGAAAGTTACAACTTAGATCTAAAAATATTAGTAGAAGCCCTTTTTGCATATCAGGAAGATAACAGATGAATGTCTTCAGTTGGTAAACCGAAAACTTAGGTTACTAGCATACTACTACGTAGAGCTGCGGGTTCAAACTTTCTGTTGACATACACTATGTAGAAATACGTATTTTTTTACATGGTGATTGTGTGTATCCATATTTATAAGTGAAACACAAGTTTCATAAAAATACTTGACATGAAATGCATCCTGATATTCTCCATTCCACTCCACGCCACCCCACTTTAAAGAGTTGGTAAGGACCCCCTAAATGAATTTCGTGACCCACTAGTGGGTTACAACAGGTATTTTGAGAAATATTGATTACTGGTTTCATAATAATCACCAAAAAGCCCTGAAAGCTGAAACAACTAAAAGAACTAAGAATCTGATGCATAACATGGTAACAATAGTTGATAACAATGTATTTCATAATTGAAATTTGCTGAGAGTAGAACTGAAATGTCCTCATTGGAAAAAAAAAAGGTAAATATGTGAGCTGATAGATGTGTTAATGAACTTGATAGCGGGAATCCTTTTACAATGTAAATATGTATCAAATCACCGTGATGTACACTTTAAATATCTTACAATTTTATCTGTCAATGATACTTCAATTAAACTGAAAAAAAAACAAAAACACACCACACAATAACCAAAAAACATAAAACATTCATGTTTCGATAAAAATGAAAAATATAACAAAAATAGGCAACTGAGGAAAAGAGGCCTTTAGTTTCCTTAATTCCCTTCTCTGGTTCACAGGGCTTCGGTTGTATTCGGTTGTACCCTTGAAGACTCCAGGGGTGCCCCTTACCTGTTCCTGATCTCTTTCAGCAACGTGGTGTCTTTGTCATATCCAAACTCGCCTCCAGCGGGACGAGGAACGTTCATGATGTCGGCATGGGTGGCCACCAGGACAACTCGGAGTGGGTTCTTCAGCTTGCCACCGAAGGCTGGGGCAGAGAAAGAGCTGTCTTAGTGGTAGGTTCTCCTTTGTGACTGCCTCTCCTTTCCAGGGAAGGTGGGGTGTGCTGGCCCCAGACCCAGGCCATCTCTCCAAATGGACGTGCTACTGCCTGAAGAGGTAAGGGCCCTATGCCATTGTAACCTCTGGGCCCCAGGCCCAGCCAATAATAGATGAGCCTATTTCCTGGGCCTTAAGGAAAGTTGTTCAGAAATGGACCAGAACCAACCACAGAACACAGGGCAGCGTCTCAGATCTATCTCCAAAGAAGCCCTGCTTGCATGGTGAGGGGAGATCTAATCTCTGACCAGGGGGTCGCCCTTCACAAGACCAAAGAAAGCCCTATGAATGCAGCAACACCACCATGGGCATGACTCAAAAGAGAAACTCCTGTGATTCACACAGACAGAGCCTCTCAATTCTTGGAGCATTTAAGACAAACATATGAAAGAAAAAAAAAGAAGAGAAAGAAACAAAGAAATAAAGCGGTGGTACTCTGAGTAGGCTTAATCCCAGATTATTTGATTATTATATACGTTTCAAAGAAAAAATTGACTGCTGAGTTGGTATTTCACCAGAGAAAGCTGCTTGCTTTTGTTGTATGAAAAGAACAAAAGATGTTTATTCCACGCTATCTTCTCCTCTAGGATAAAGTTAAGGTAATGCATTCAGTCAATATGGTCCCTTTTCTTCCATTCTTGAAGGAACTACAGAATGGAGAGCTCATTATGAACCCATGAGGTAAAAGAGGTATTCCACTTTGCATGCAACAAAAATGATCACAGCTTTAAAATATAGAAAGAAAGTGAGAGATGGCTCTCAAGGAATAGCTCAGAATTGGGCCTTTGTGGCAGAAATGTGTGATCATGAAATAACTCCCTGCAGAACAAAATGAACAGCTGACCCTCAGGGAACTTACAGAGTGGAAATCTTCTAGTAGGAAGGAGTAATGAAGAGCACCAAGGTTGCCAGCCACAAGCTATAGAATTCAAGCATGGCCAGGGGTGCAAGGTCGGTGGGAAGGGCACTCACTCACTCAGGGATGCCTTAGCTTACCTACGGGTTCTTCAACTGGCACAAGAGACTTCAGGAAGCTGAGCCAGAAAATCACTTGATTCAACTGGATCTCATAGGGTTCTTCTAGACTAAACACGATGACATGGATTGATGTGGGGTCATTTGCAGCAAAATAGTCATAAGAACAGAAGTATACAGGATTTCCAGAGAACTCCCACACACTGAAATCGCCAACTCCTACAGAGAAAAATAAAGATGACGATTGTGAAATGCCACCACCAAATTTCAATCATGATTTTTCTTAGCACTTCAGGGGTTACTTATGTGTGGATCTACATATGTAACACAGACTTATCTGTATGATGTATCTCTATGTCTGTTCTCTATCCATGTCTTTCACCTATATATCTACACAGCTACCTATATCTATATCTGCTTATCCATTTCCTTAAATATGTATCTTCCTGTAATCTTCATGAGTATATCTGTATCTATATCTCTACCATACTTACTTATGTACCCGAGTGGTACGCGCGCGCACACACACACGCACAGTGTGGGTGTATGTATATGCCTATGAGCATACATAGAAATGTGTGTATACATATACACTTTGTTTTCCCCCAAAATATTGGTATATAAAAAACAAGCACCACCTGGGGAAAGAACAAATACCCATCATGTCCCTTACACTGAAGTATGAGTTATGCTACAGCATATCTCAATGGATCGCTGAACTCAGAAAGTCAGAGAACATATGTGATGAGATTTGTATCCTCAAAAAAATATACGTATAATTTCTTTTTGGAACATGACAGTGAATAAAATATTGAACATAAAAGTTATTATGAAGTGTAACCTTTATCTTGGTTAAATAGTGACTAAATTCATGTCCCACAGGGGAGGGAGCAACGTGTTCAGGTCAGACAGAAGCAGGCAGGCTGCCTGGTCAGGGGTTAAGATGTAATAGTTGATAGATGGGTCAAGCAGCGGTGGTGGGGCTGTTACTCCCCAACACCTGAGCTGTGGGTGCATCCCACGAATGCCCCCACCTCCACACTGCCACATCCCACCAGGACAGTGACCACCACCCACTGATCTTTGGGGCAGCATGGCAGGACCACTTAAGTTATAGGATTTCAGGCTTCCTTTCCCTAATTGTTCCCCTTGGTGTGTATTCTATGCCAGCAAGTCTGTAGTCCAGAATCATTTGGGAAGAGCCACCGGGCTTTTTTGGAGCCTCTTCCTGGACCACAGGCACTCCTGGGGGGCACAACCCTCTAAGCCTGGCAGCCGAGGTCTAAGCATGAAAAGTTCTGGAACAGAGAAATAGGCCATTTGAGCACTGGGAACAGTGGTAGCCAGAGTTGGGATGGGGGGAGGCCTGTGGAGGGGCAGGATGTGAGGGCAGGGAGGGTGGGTGCCCAGGACATGCTTCTCCTGTGCTGCAAACCTCTTTGAGCTTTGCTCAAAGAACACTCAACTTTTAAGAGAAGAACACGTGCACGGACTTTCATTCTATTCTGTTAGGTCCAGTGGTTCTCAAAGTGGGTTTCCCAGACCAGCAGCAGCAGCAGAGCTTGCTGAGACAGAAGCTCTGGGGTGGGGCCGGCAGTCTGTGTTTTCACAAACCTCTCCAGGGATGCGCATGGTGCTAGGGTTTAAGAACCATGTCTTCACACACCGAGTAGTCTATTTCTCCCTGGGTTCAGGATAACAAAAGGGTCATCCTGAAGATGCCCCCAATTGCCATTATCTGATTGTCTCCCTGTGCCAGATGCTGTACCAGGCCCTTTACTAGATCCTTACCAATGAGGGAACTGAGTCTCAGAGAAATTGCTTTGTCCCTGCTCTAAACTGGGTCTCAACAAGTCAGGGGCTCATGTTCCAGTGAGTTGGGCCCAGCTGGGGACACTGGAGCTCCAGGGGGTGCTCCAGGGAAGACACAGTGGTTGCTGTAGGAGGGAAACCATCGCTGGTAACATTTAAAGCTTCACCCCCTTGGAAATGTTCGAGAGCAAAGAACACACTTGAAATTTTGCTTATGGAAAAAAAAATTGCCTGTGTCTATCAGAGCATTAGCCATTAGCGTCAATGTATTTTAAAATAATTCTTCTTGGGTATATCAAACTGCTAGAGGGACTGTACTTTATGAGAT
The DNA here is from genome assembly GCF_036562045.2 of Rhinolophus sinicus. NCBI lineage: Eukaryota > Metazoa > Chordata > Mammalia > Chiroptera > Rhinolophidae > Rhinolophus > Rhinolophus sinicus. The sequence goes on along the minus strand of NC_133754.1, from coordinate 155,514,902 downwards.
TTCCCATCTAAGTAGATGTTTAAGCTCTACTTTAAAAAATATATTAATTAAATGATAAATATCTAACTTAAAAAAATGAATATATAAAATTACCTAGTCTAAAAATAAAAAGAAAAATGACACAATGTTCTACACCTGAAACTAATATAATATTGTATGTCTGCTGTAATTGAAAAATGAAACAATTAAAAACTATAAAAAAATTAATTTACTTGACAGTCATTTATGAAGCACCTACTGTGTGCCCAGTGCTTTGCTACGTATAGAAGACCCCAAGGTGTTTAGCTTTACTTTTGAGGGGTATTAACCAGCCCTGCTTCTGCCCGGGGTCACTCCCAGTTATCACCACACTGGCCTTCCCTCTGGCCTTTGTGGGGTGTGGTAGATGCCCACTGGGGCAGGCTCCCTTAGGGGAATGACTTATAGCCGTGGCAAAAGGGCACTTGAGGTCCTCTTCCGTTAAGGCGGGTGGGACATACCATTCAAATAGGCGTTCTGGATGTCGATGGCCTTGGTGGACTGGTCGTCGGCGGAGCAGTGTGGGTGGTGGGCTGGGGCCACGAACACCTCCAGCATGCCTTTGGTGAGGCCCGGCTCGAACATCATGCTACGGCTCCTCACACTCACGTTCTCGCAGCCCGGATACAGGTTGTTGATGCTCATGGAGACTGCAGGCCAGAGAGGAAGCAGGTTAGGCCTGCACAGGGGAGTGTGCGCACTGGCTCTCCCTCCCAACCTTTGCTCAGGTGTTGTCCTTTTCCGGGACACTGTCTCTGTCCCCACTCCACTCCTGCTTCAGGCCGGGTTGTGTGTGTGTGCGGCCCTCGTGTTGTTCTGTGTAGCAACATTTCCCAGAAACGTTGCACTGATTCTTTGTTTGCTCCTCCTCCCATGTCTCTTTCCTGTGCTGCTCTGTGCTAAGAGGCTGACTCCATGGACGGCATCTCCCAGGCTTGCTTGCCATGTGCCGCTGGTGCCCGTCAGCCAATGGGAGGCACTGCAGAAGCTGGGAGGAGAAAGGCCGAGGTATTTCTTCCCTCCTCACTGCTTGCTGCTTCCCTGATACCAATTGTGTCTCTTTGACTCTAGGTCCCCAGTGCCTTTAGCTTCAGCTTTTCCAGGAACACGATTTCTTCCTCTTGTCTTTACAGCCCCAGGGCAGATAAATTCTTCCCTTTGTTCCTAACCTCCAGATACTTCACTATCTTATGTATGTTCCTGTGAATTTTGCCCACGACTCTGAACTTTCATTAAAATCCCCTGTAGGACGCTGACTGATGTAGATGAGACGAGTACCACTCTGGTACATGAGATTGTTTGGGGTTGAATGCAAAATGATTTTAGACAGTAGCAGGTCATGGCATTAAATAGTGCTGAATCCACAGTGAGAAAGTTATTCCTTTTAAATTCCCCTGAAGGCCTCTGAATTGCTCTAGCAGCACTTCTCAATCTGTGGCATTAAGTCTTCAGCATCTCTTCAATCCTCGCTAATGTTGCCTTTTAATAAAGAAGGAGTGGGCAACAGTATAGAGCTAGGTTTTATCACATTATTTGCTGTTGATTACATTTGTTTTATTTATGGCAGTGGTATTTACTGGTTTTCCATTGATGGTAAGGATGTTAACAATTTCATTTTCAAATCAATGTGTTTAAGCGAATAAAAAGAATGAATCAGCTTAACAAATATTATAGAAATAATAGTGGTGACATTCAAGGGGAAGCAGTTGAAAGGACAGTATGTGTCCCCTGCGTCAGGGCGCAGAGCCTGTGGATCCCCAGGGAAGGCATGCTGTGCTCACTCACTATCATGTTGTTTGCTGGCTTGCTCGTCTCTCCCAATAGAGTTGAGAAGGCAGGGCCGGTCTGTCTACTTTAGGGCTAGGACTTGGGGCAGCCAAAATAGGGGTTCCATAAGTGCACCGAGGGAGGGGCCCAAATGAGCTGAATTGTACTCTATAGATAGTACTTTTGGTTCACAGTTAATAGCAACAGACATTGCAAGATACGAGAGAAATGACCATTTCACCTGAGTGACCTGACTTTAAAATTGGTGAGCCAAACACCAAGGTAACCCCTTGTTTAAAGATCAAAGATTTTAGACTGAGGGCATGGCCAAGGGGACTATGCAAGGGTGGGGGTTGGGTGAGGATAAGAAAAGTGGAGCTCAAGGGCAGGGGCCCGTACACAAGTAGGAGGAGGGACAATAAGATGGGAAGAGTTAGTCATACATATTTGTGTTTCTTTTCTGATTATATAAGTAGGCACTTGGCAAACAGAAACATAAAGAAGAAAACAAAATGAGTATTCTCAATGGCAGTGTGGTTGACATTTTAGTGCATTTCTTTGCAGATTGTTACTCCAGGTCTGATCAAAGGTATGGAGGTTCACAAGAATGGGTTTGTCCATTTCCCTGTGCCATGAAACCTGTGTCCGGGGACGACCACTGTCAGGGACAAACCTGCCTGAGTGGCACTGTGGGCTCCTGCTTGTCCAGGGCTGCCAACAAAACCTGGGACACGACAGACATTCTTGTACCTTGCAGACATTTGCGTTTAGAGGATAAAAGGACAGGATTTGTATTCAGTATTATTAAAATAGTTTCACAGGGAAACATTGAAATCATAGAGGAAAAACTTATATTTTTTGCTAACTACTGGCCCCGGTGGTAAAAAGGAGCAGGCCCGATGGAGAAGCCACTCACAGCCTGGTCAGAAAAGACTTCCTCCCACATGATCTTCTCTGGTGAGAGCTAGCCACAGTCTCCTGAAACTTTCCTCCTGGACCCTCGCTCCTCCACTGACACTGGGCATTTCCTTTCTACTGTAGAAGCACAATGCAACGGATCCGACACATAGCTGGCCATAGAGCGAGTATGTGTGTGGCAGCTAGACAAGCAGTGTGGGGCAGACCACCATGTGCCCTGAGGGATTGCAGGCAGGGGCGGACCTGTTCCATCCAAGCCACCTGGTCCTATCTCCTGGTTGGTGGCTCAGCCTTTAGCCTTCAGTGTTTTCAGGAGATGGCAACACAAAGGGCCAGCTTTCTTAAGGCTAACAAGCTCCCTGCTGTCACAGTGACATAAATATGCCCACGTGGGCATCTCTCCGGGAAAGGAAAAAGGCCTGACCATTCTAACAGACATCATGGGTGTCCAGAGTGCTGGTCTGGGGCATAGCAGAGCATGACCCACAGGCACAAGCAGTGCCACTCTGAAGTGACAATATTGCTGTTTCTGGAAACAGACCTTCCCTGGAGGCCATAGCCCCTCACTAGATCCTGACCCCTTTCCCAGCCCAGTTTCCCCCAGGTGGCCCTCGTGTCACCTCTTATTTGTGCCACACACTGCTTTTCCAAGGACGCCCTTAGTGCTGTTTTGTAAGAGCCAGGAAGTAACTGGTGAGCTGCCTGGACTAGAGCTGGTGGGGTCCAGGCCCTGGATGCTGCCTGCCCCTGCACCGGGCAGGAGGGCCTGCTACCGTGCCTGCAGGCAGAGCTCCTGGCTCTTCCCAGGTCTCAGGCAGGTCTAGATTTAGCCGAAGATGAGTCCTCTCCATTCCAGAGGCTGGACTGCACAGAAACTTTACCCATCCCTTGGAGCAGATCGACCACCTGGGCATTAAGCAATGCAGGCCTCTATGGGACACCTGCTAGGCCCTCCAGGCCACCTGGATTTAGCTACACAGAACTGGGACTGAATTCCACCTCTGACATTGAGTAGGGATGACCTTGGCCTTGGGGTCACACACTCCAGTGCATTCTTGAAATGCACAGGGCAAAATTTCATGCATGGGGTGGAGGAGTCTTCTTCTGAGCTCCCTCTTTGGTCTGTGGGACTCAGATTTAGGGGACTGGGTGGAGAAGGGGAATGCAGAGCTTGTGCCCCCCTCAGTGGGGTAGCCGCCCTCCTCCCCACTAACCGGCACCAGGCAGAAACGTGAACCCAGTGTGGCCAGAACTTCTCCTTTTCCACAAGAGGAAAAGTAACTGGCTTGTTTGGTGAAATCTCTTTAGATTTTTAAGTGTTGGCAGCTTATTCAATTTTTTTCCTTCCACTCCCTCACACAACACAAACTGCAGCTTGCCAGGCTGCTGGGTTTCAGCCTCTATTTAGGCAGAAACACCTATGTCTCTGAACCTTGAGTTCTTTTTCTCTGAGATGGGTTTATGACACAACCTCATAAAGTTGTGAGACTCCAATGAGATGATATGTGTGCTGCACCTGGAAGACAGGTCAGCACTAACTATGCTTATCTCATATGTGCCTTTCTATACTTTCTTGCTTCTACCTTTCGTTTTTGTTTCCAAGGAGCGGCAACTATGCCAGCTGAACAACCGTTTGGTGTTCCCTTGGCCTTCTCTCATATCTTTCCCGCATTTGTTACTTTCTTCAGTCTTGCAAATCCCCGAATGGACTTTTCTTTTAGACAAGTGACCACAGAGAGCAGAGCTGTGCTTCCTGAGGGGACATTAGCTCCTGGGAGAAGGGAATACATTTTGAAGGTTTTCTCCTTTCAGTTCCTTCTGGTCAGAAAGACAGCATCCTCTGGGACCACAGGACCCCAGAGAGGTTCTAAAGAACTAAATTCCACGGGATACAAGATAGAGCAGTGTTTACATCCTAACAGTCCTTTCAGAGAAGCCTGGGCACCACTCAGAAGTTACCTTGACATAAAAAATTGAGAGTTCAATGAGGGAAGACAGCTCTGAACCAAGGTTACTAAGAGACCAAGAGAAATAGCCTCCCCATGAGACCTGCTGTGTCTCTGTGCTGATTGTACCTGGGGTGGATCTTTTGGTCCAAAGGGTACATCGTCCTTGAGAGAATCTTCTGTCACTGAGCCCTGTGACCCAAGTTTCTCTACGCACTGGCTGAAGGATGTTATTATACATGATGAGACTTACTGATAATCTGGCCATCCTGAGTCAAATTTTATCAGAATCTATGTCCAGATTCTTCTAGATATGGAAAATTGACCACAAGTAAGATGAGTGAAGAGATATATTACTTCTGAGTGGTAGTGTTGATCAGCAGATAAAAAAATCTCTTCCTTGACGGGAAGCCATAGGCCACTTGATGTGTGGCTGGTTCAGTTTAGTTCACGGGACCTGGGCCATAACCTTCATACCCAATGAGCACTTACAAAAATCCCAGATCACAGGTCCAAATAGATCTCTTTATTCTTTGTCTCTCTCTGCCTTACACACACATACGCACATGTGCACCGTCTCTCTCAGCCCCCAACACTGGTTCAGGCTAGAGTGACCTTAACTCACAGCAGGAGAGAGCTGGCTCCCTCTAGGGGTGACACTGGAACTGCCAGAGAAGCTGACCTTCAGCTAGAAATACTGGCAAGATTACAGTGTAAAATGGGAAACGTGTGCACACACATGCCCTTACTCAGGAGTTGTAAGTGGATCAATAAGCACTGACGCAGGAGCCGGACACTTGATGGACTGACTGCCAGCTGTGTGGCTCTGAGCAGCCTGTTTGACCCCTGAAGGCCTTAGTAAAATGGTGACAAAAATAACCCGTAAGTCTGTCCCATGGATGAAATGAGGTGTCACGCGTACACATTTTGCTCTGTTCCTGACATACAGTTAGTGCTCCATAAGTATTAGTAATTTGTGTTAGCAACTTTATAATCATTCTAATCATAAATCCATTTGTTACTTTTTTTCTCCAAGTTTCAATTTTATTGCTGTGTTCAGAGAAAACAAGTTGAAAGGGGCATGTAAACCTCAGTCAACTGTCTCCCCCACACTAATGCTCCCCAGACCTTCTTCCTGATGGGGAGAGGAATTACATAGAAACACAAACTGGAAAATACTGGTTTTCAACCTAGGGAACAGATATGACACTTTGTAACATTATGTGCAGAAAACGTATCTAAGGCACAAAGATTCAAAACAGACGTTGTTTAGGAAAATCTTTGAAGGTTCTATTCTTATCTTCCCTAAACTTAAGTCCCTTGTTCTAAAGGAGATTTCGGGAGAGATAACACCCAGGTTGCACAAGTTCCTCTTGCCCACTGTGGGTGTTTCTCCCTAGGGAAGGACAGGTAACCTGCAGTTCTGGGTGTGAATCCACCACTAATTGTGTCTGCAGAAGGTGAGGAAAGACAGCAAAGTCTGTTTCCCACCCAGGGAGCACGTGAGTGGAGGGCCCAACCATGAATACCATGAATACCGTTAAGGAGGCTTTCAAAACCACCAACCAACTTGGAGATGTGCAGGAATGGTACTCCCACATGAATCCCCTTGTGTTGCTCTGTGTTCTTGCATTTCTGGGTGTGCCCACAGCCTTCCAAGAAAAAAGCATGGGGGTGAGGACCCTTCCTGGGGCCAACATTTGATCTGTGCAATCTAGAGCCAGTGTTAGTCCAAGCTTTGTGTCCTCAATGGCAGAGTCTCGAGTAAAACATGACACAAATCTGCTATTTGCACATTTGTGATTTTGGACCTTTGTGTCTGTGGCCATGACTTCAGTGAGGCCCTTTCCTTGCTATTCCCAGGGAAGTTTCCAATTATTGGGCAATAGGGGGGCAGTTACAAGGCCCACAGCTGGCCTAGATCACACCAGAAAGCCCCCAAGGCAGTGGGATCTGGTCCACCTGGGACCAAGCAACCACCACAAAGCCATCACTCATTTTAGACCTTGACCGCAGAGAGGGCAAAAGTAAGCACCTATTGGGGAGACAGAGCCCAGGTGGAGGTGCCTACCTGCTGGCTTGGAAGCCAGGGGCGAAGGTGGGAACCTGGTGGAGTTGGTGGAGGAGAGTCTGGGCCGGCGTCTCCTGAAGAAGCTCCTCAGCAGCCCACACTTGAGAGACTCCACCAGGGTGGTCTTCCCAGACCCCGAGTGCCCGAACAGCTTCAGTTTGATTCTCGGTTGCAGGTTCTGCGTGGGTCTCAGCTGCTGGATGAAGAGTCCTCGGTGTGTATCCTGAACACAGATGAAAGAGGGCCTGTTAGTCACAGAAAAAGAAAAGGTCCTGAGCAAGTGGCAATGCTGATTCCCTGGGTTCCAAACCTCCGGGCTGCATCCACCCCGGTCTGTTAAATTTATTCATATTGTTCTGTCCTCATTAAGTGTTTAAAAAATTCATGAAGATGCACATAACACACAATTCACCACTTGAACCATTTTAAAGTGTACCATTCAAGGGCTTTTAGTATATTTTCAATGTTGGACCATCACCACTGCTATCTAGTTCCAGAGCATTTTTGTCACCCCAGAAGGAGACTCCGCTTCCACCAGCAGTCACTTTCCATTCCCCTCTCTGCCCAGCCCCTGGCAACCATTGATCTGCTCTCTGTCTCTATGGATTTGCCAATTTCCATTACATTTTGATGCATAATGAATTGGGTGGAGCAATTCCTGTGAAACAGGGTCAGCCCTGTGAGACTGGCCAAGGGCACCTGCTCCTATCTGTGTGATGGTACACGGTGCTCCTGTGATGGTACATGATGAGGACAAGAAGGGCATTATGCGGTACAAAGCTAAATCATGGGGAAGGGGCCAGGGGACACGATGACCTTTCCACTTTCTTCTTGCTCAGTCCTACAGGGAGAAGCAGGAGTCTCCCCAACCCCAGTTAATTCACATTCATTCATTCATCAGCATGTCTGGACAGCCTCCCATGGGGTAAGCACAGTGCGGGGAACAGGAAGGTCTAGACCTGCCTGAGATCCGTGGTCTTGGGGAAATACACACATGTGAACACTCTGACATCAAATATAACATGAATTCTTTGGATGGGATGGTGTTTGCAAGGTGCTCTGTGCACCCAGAGTGCTCTACATAGTGGGACATCGATCATGCCACGCTGGTTCCATCCTGTCTCACATACCAGCCTTGGTTCACCGTCCCAGCCTGGCTTCCGGCTCTGCTCTGTAACAAGGACCTGTGGGAGCGGCGACGTGCAGCCTGAGATGGATTCCTTTTTCTCTATCCAGGCTGATCCCCTCTGCTCTGGCCTGTTAACTTCCATGCATCCTAAGAGACTATCTTGCTGTGATCTTTCCCAGACGTTTCCTCCCTGGCAGGCTCAGGCCCACACATGGTTCTCCATCATGACCCCGTAAGACTGCAGGGTAATTGTTAAGCAGTCTCCCCCTATACTAGGAGCCAACCTGAGGGGAGAGACGGTCTCCCCAGCACCTGGCTTGCGTAGGGTGCTCAATAAAAAGGCGTGGTATAAATGATTTGACTCAGATGTGATCCATGCAAGAGTGTTTCAGAGGTAAACGCCTTTCTTTCTGTCTCAGTGTTATCTCAGACCTGGCTGTACCGTTGCTACCAGTTCTAAATCTTGGAAGGTGCCAACGTTCCTCCCCCCCATTTTCTATTGGTAAATTGTGACCCCTCTTTCAACAGGGCAACACTGCCACCTAGCCGGCATTTAGGAAATGTGTAATGGCATTTTTAGTTGTCACTGTTGAGTGATGCTACTACCTATTGGTGGTGGGTCGTAGGTGCCCGGACATATACTGAGCAGTAAGAATTCTCCTGGGCTGACTTCTGAATGTCTGCTGAGTATTTATAGAGGAGATAAACTTGTTTATGATCACCTGAGTTTAGGACTTAAGTGCATCATTGTACATATGACCCAGAGGGTTTTTTGTGGGGGGCGGGGGCATGGTTTAATGCCTACTGAGTTTTCCAAGAATGCAACTATTTTATAAATTGGTGGAAAAATACATGTAATTTTGATTTTCATGCGCTTTGTCCTTGCATTTCTGAAAATCCTTGTCAACAGATAAGCCCATGACCCCCTGAAGCAAATCTACCTTCTTCCCTCATTCGATTTAACCTTCAAAAGCAGCCCTTTTATCTTCCCTTGAAATCAAGCCATCCTGCTCACACCTCCACCGCACGGTGAGCATTGAACTTCAGTCAATGTCCCATGAGCGTTGCCTTCCATTTTGAGTATCTCAATGAGTAGATTAAAAAGTTCTCTACCTATTTTGTAACACAGCTTCTTAACACACACAGATCCGTCGTGTGGAGCTGATGTTTGCTACGCCTGAGACAGGGGAATGGTAGAAAACCTGCTTGGGCTTCACTGGATCCTTGGGGCACTGTGCAATTAATGGGCTTGGGGCTTTTCTGTGTCCTGCCCTATTGATCTTGACACTTTCCACTTTGGCCAATACATCTGTCCTGTGTGAAGAAATGAGGGCACAGTCATCTCTTCTGCATGAGTTTCACAGGCCCGTCCACTCTGATGAGACTTCAGCAATGCCACCCCTCGGACGCTGTGACTGCCCCGGCGTGCTTCCAGAAGCCACTCTGAAGCAAGGCTGGCTTGCTCCTGTGCATCTGAGAGAAGTCCTGTCTGTGCCTTGCTTACCGCTGCCCACGCCTCAGAGGACAGTGCCCTCTCCTTTGAATTCCACACAGAGATGTGGTGCCCGGAAGCTTTTGGCATTCTGTTTCCCGGGCCAGCTCCAGACATGGAGGCAAGAGGGAAGAGGCAGGCTGTGATGCAGACTGTTTGTCCTTACTCCAGGGAGGTCCTCTGAGCCCTCAAGGCCCCAACCTGGGCTGTGTCCTTGGCCCGATTAGTCCAGTTTAGTGAAAATCACCCCCTTGATATTTGATCAAATTGCTCAGCCACCATCTTTGATATCTGATCCCCCCTGCTTGTCCTCAGCAAGAACCCTGTTGAGTCTGTATATTGCAACCTTTAAAATGTTCCATTGCCCTGCTGCTTCAACATCCCCGAACAGGCTGTGAGCACCTACCCAGACCCACCAATATGATAAGGTGGTCCCTGCTATAAGTTTCCCTTCCTATCCTCCCAACTGTGACTCACTGACATTCAAATGTACCAGTGACACCACCACACCTTTTTTTGTGTACCCCACCCTGATTCCCAATAAAGGTCCTTGCCATGGGTCCTCTTTGCTTCTCCCACCTGGTGGAATTCATGTCCTCTGACTCCCTTCTTGACTCCTATCTCTCTGGGACCTGTGAGTATAAGAAAAGTTGTTTTCTCCTGAGCCTCCCCTCTTCCTCCTCTTGTGGCCACACCTGGCTGACCATCTCGTAGAAGAAGGATGCAAAGCACTCGGTCTAGCAAGAGGCCTCCTGGCCTTGATGTTTCCTCTTAGCAATTTTCCATCCCTGGACCCCGCCCTGTCCTTGGCTATAAATGTCCACCTGTCATTATTGGAGTCAGAGTTGAGTTGATCTCTCTCTTCTGCTACAAGCCCTTCCTCCAGTGACCCCTGAATAGAGATGCCTTACCATCCTTAACAAGGGTCATGAGTTATTTTTTAGCACCTGGAGGCCTGGAGACAGACGCATTTCCGGCCTGCAGCAGTAACGCCCATGTGTACGACATCTCCCAGCTTACATTGTGCCATCACTCACACTTCTTGTTTAAACCTCAAAAAAGTCTTTGTAGTTAACATGGTCATTCTTCCTTTCAGATGAGCAAACTGAAGCTCAGCGAGGCCAAGGCATTTCCTCAAGACAAACACAGATCTCACCACCCGGTCTTCTTTCTACCACCGCTGCTGCTGAAAGGGAGGTGGAGAGTTTCTCACAAGCAGGGGGACAAAGGGAGAAACAAAAATTTGCGAGGTGAGGGCAGAATCTCAAAGCAGGGACGTGTGAGTTACAAGCCCTGAAGAACTCCCAAGGAGGGCCATTTCCAGTTTGCCCACTCGGAATACACTTCCCAGTTAGTGTAAGGTCTCCAGTGCAATGCTGCCTTGGGGGTATTTCGATTTACAGTAATATTTATAACTCACTGCTACCAAAAGGCAGATAGAATGAGCAGGGGCCCTCCCTGCTCTGGATTTGCACAGACAAAGGGCACATCTCACTGCAGCTTCTCTTTTTTCCCTAAGGAAATGACTTGGCTTGCGGGCCTGTGATAGTATCTCCAGTGTCCTCAGGGAGCTGTGGGAGGCAGAGGAACGTCAATTCTTGATCAGAAATAGCCAGTCTTGATCTGAAGGAGCTGTGCTCATCTTAGAATCACTTACAAGTTCACACGCTGTTTCCCAAATAATAACCGCCCTCAAGAAATCTTGTTTTTTCCCCCAAGAAAATCCTGCTTTGCTGGAATCACAGCTCGATGTATGATGTCCTCAATTCAGGGAGATCATATGAACACACACATGCACATTCTCTCCTCTCGAGTGGGGATGAGGGACAGCAGGTGAGAAAAGGATTTCGAAGCCAAAAGAGATAAATGGACCTCAGCTGTCCCACTTTCCCCTCCTGTCCTCTGCCCAGGGCCTCTGCTCATCCCCCTGGTCCCTCCTTTTCCCTTCCACCAGGAGCTGCTGGCCTGAGCTGGGACTGACTTGCACTCCACCTTGCCTTTGGGAAGATAAGTCAGGAAACTGCCCTCTATCAAGACTGACAGAATCTGCCATAATCTTGACGGGTCAGGAAAAGCGAAATATACCTACGTCTTCTCCTTTGTAAGGAAATCTAACCTCCTCCTGCTCACTAAGAACCTTGGGGAATCTGAACACAACCGAATTTGATATAGATGTACAGGACACAGAGAAGTTTCTGAAATCTCTCCCCACCTGGTGGGCAGCGCATTTTCACTTTTCACCATCAGATGGTGCAGCAGGGGCAGGGCGGGTCTGACCAGTGTCCCCAGGAAGGCAGCTCCCATGAACCTAAAAGTGTGTGTGTTCTTCAACGCAGACTAAGGTTTTGATGTGAAAAGGGTTGGAGGCACATGCTGAGTTGTTCCTGACTAGCTCTGAAGGTGGGACAACATTAATTTCTTTGGACTAGCGATGTCCATGGTCTATATTTAACAGGAGCTGCAAGATCACACAACCTGGCCTGGTCAAGCCCTCACTGCAGTAACACTGCCCGAGGCGTGGGGAGTTGGGACTACTGTATTCCCTAAATTCTGGCTCATGAGTTGAAATAGTTTCCTGCTTGTGTCCCCCATGGCACCCCCTGGGCCAGCAGGTGTGGTTGGAAGGGTGTCTAGGGGCGTGGGCATCTTGCATGCAAGGCTGCCAGGGTTGGAAAGAGAGGGGGAAAGCAGCATCGAACACGAAGGACTCAAAATTCTAAACCAGAACACATTTGTGAGCTTTAATCATTTACACAGGCATGTGAGCCTCCATTTTTATTCTTGCCCAAGGCTCACAAAGTAACAGCCTGGACAACCCCAGTCCAAGCACCTTCATATTTCACCTGGCCACCAAGACCATCTTCTATCCGGTCCACCTGTCTGAGCAATGAGAGGCAAGTTCCTAAAACCTAAGTCAGATCATGCTCCCATTGGCTTAATACACCTGGACCAAATCTCAGTCTCCTTACCAAGGTCTGCAAAGCTTGGCCTACCTCTCTGGTCAGATGACCTTGGCCATCACCCTGTGCCCAGATCACTGTGCTCGAGCTCTGGAGCCAGCCTGGTCTGTGTCTAGGGACACACCCAACTCTACGGCCTCACGCCTTTTGCACTTGTTATTCCCTCTGCCTTCCACCAGCCCCTCTGGTTGCCTCCTCTTTCTTGTCCTTCAGGTGTTGGTTTAAATGTCACCAGAGAGACATCCCCTGACCCACCAGTGGAAAGTAGCTGCCACCCACTTTCATTTCATCCTATTTGAATCTGCTGCACTTACACCAGGGGACAGTGAACCTTTCTGTGAAGGGTCAGGTGGTCTCTGTTGGGACTTTTGAATTCAGAAACCAGCCATAGAAAACAGTCAATGAAGGGTATGGCTGTGTTCCAATAAAACTTTATTTACAAAAACAGGGGGTGGACCAGCTTTGGTTTATAGGCCATTGCTTGCCACCCCCTAACTCACCCTATCTAGCATTTTTCTTATTTGTTTATTGCCTGAGTCTTGCTTCTTCTAGTCACTGATCTCTCTGATACCTAGAACAGTTCTTGGCATATGGTTGGTAGTGTGAATATCTTTTAAATAAATATTATTTGTTCACTGCTTTGCTCTTTAAAGCTCTGGTAAACCTCAGTTTCTAGTTTCCTTTCTTCCAACAAGTTTTCCCCCTGGAAATTTAGTTTCACTCTCTCATCAGTAAAGATGACTAAACATCTGCTGATTGACAGGAAGAGCATCCTGCAATCTGGGAAAGCCTGATAACTGCATGGAGAGGTGACATGGCTTTCTGCATGTGGCAGGATGCAATTAGACCCAGCACTGATGGAGCAGCAACTCTTAATTATGCAAATGCAGCTTACTTCTGAATTTTTAATTCTGGGCAAACTCCCAACTTTGTCCTCTTCGAAAATATTCCTGGGCACTTTTCTCACTGTCTAGTCTTAGGCTTAGGAAAAGCAACTACTTCCAATAACAGCTTATGAAAAATTTGATTAGAAGGACAACCAAACAAAATGAAAATAAACCAACTCCCCTGTAGTATTTTAAAATCAGATAAAAATGAGACTTGCAGTGATAGTAAAATGGAGGCTGATGCAAAATCTAAGTGCGTCTCCCCTTCGGTCACCTATTATAACAAGCACCCCTCCTTTTTTTCTAGAAGGAGAATTGATTTGACTAAGCAATAGCACAGATCTTGGGCAGGTTGGAGGGCTCAACTGGGCTTTTGTTTAGTGGTGGGGGCGAGCACAGGGGCAAGTAGGAGAGGCAGCTCCTGTTTGGTAAGAAGTGTGGATGTAAAGGGGCCAGATACTAAACCCGACAAGCTCAGGGGAGGCCTGCATAGCAGGCCTTACAAACTCAGAGACCAAAAGTAACCACAAGGGATGGTCTGAACATCAAAATTCCTAACTAAAAGTGGGTCATGGATAGTCACATCCTAGGCCTGTAGCTTCCTTGACAAAGGTCAGTTTTCCCCTTAAGTGAGCCTGTCTGTTGTCCTTCTGTATCTAAGGTAACAGACACTTGGAATGTCAGAATAATCCTGTCTTTCCGGACCCCTCAGGGTATAACCCAAGGCACAGGAGCAGGTCACAGAATCCCTCATGGTTATCATGTTCCCCCTGACACCATCTCTATGTACTGTAAATGTTAATTACTAACTATTCTGTACCCACCAATGTAAAAGAAGTGCGTAACTCTCAGATTTACTTTTTATCCAATCCCAGAAATCTTCCTGCTTTGCTTTCTCCCACCCCCTTAACCTACCACCAATGGATTTCATGTACCTTCCTTACAGAGACTGATTCAAATGCATAAAACAAGCTGTAAAACTGCCATTCCTGGGAGCCTTTTCTCAATCCGTTGAGATTTTGTTTCCTGGCAACTGTCACCAGTTTGGCTCAGATAAACTCATAAAAATTCTCTACAGGTTTGGACGTTTCTTACATGGACAGGAGATTGTGCCTGAAGCCCAAGGTATGACTGTGGGGGCTTCCAAAGACCCCAAAAGCAATGGTGTGCTGGTCAACCAGCTTGCTAGGGTGAAAACAGCCCTGATTTGCAATGTTTGCTATTCCCGTAGTATAAACAGTGACAGCACTGAACACGCAGTGGGAAGAGGTGTGCAGGGTGGGCTATCCCCGGCAGTTCCAGTTGCTCCAGCACACCACACTATCCCCCAATCATTTCATGTTGAAGTGGGTCAAAGCAGACCGACTCAGCTCAGGCCTGCGCTGTGTTCTTCCTTCCCCCACAAGCCTCAGCTAGCCTCACCCCCACCCTGCCCAAATGCACTGGCTGCAAGGTTTCATCTCCCCAGGGGTAAGCCCCTTGCGCTGTGGCCTCTCACTCTGCTCTGGCCAGTCCTCTGCTGCCCCACACTGGTCAACAAGATGGTTCTACCTCAAGAACAGAAAAACCCATGGCTTCCCTAGCAAACATTGTTTGAATATATATTCCTGGGCAAATCAGCTGATTAGAAGTGAAAACACAGGGAGCTTTTTTGGAAACCAAATGGAATGGCATAGCAATTTAAGGCCTAACTCCTCTACTGTCCCAGACACAGATTTCTTCCCCTGAATGTGTTTAGCAAGAGTGGGTTTTCAGAAGGTGACACCACCCCAGGGGGTGTCAGGAAATGTGTGGAGGCCTTTTTTGGTTTGCACAATGAATGGAGGAGAGAAGCTATGATATGAGATGCTGGAGGTCCTCGAATCCTGCAAGGACAGAAGTCCCACCCACCCAAATATACTAGAGTGTGGTTAGAAATGCTTGGAGGCCAACGCCTCCCTTTCTGGCTTCTCAGGAAGCTGAGGTCTAGAGTCTTTTGAGGGAATGAGTAAGGTAAGCAGATACGTGAGTCAGCTTGAGCACGGAGTCTGGAAGAGTCTGTAGAGGGGAATGGGGCCTGGGTTACCCCACAGAAGGAGACTGGTGCAGCCACACAGCAAGAGAGCTCAGTGCAGGGAAGAACCGCCCCTGGCTGGCCAGGAATCACCCTGAAGAAGTCCTGATCTCCTTGAAGGAGCACCAAGAGCAGACATTTCTATTTCAGGTCTGAATTTGGGCTTTGCACTACCGTGTTTCCCCGAAAATAAGACCTAACTGGAAAATAAGCCCTAGCGTGATTTTTCAGGATGCTCGTAATATGAAATAAGCCCTACTGTATTTCCCCCCAAATAAGACGGGGCCTTATATTAATTTTTGCTCCAAAAGACGCATTAGGGCTTATTTTATATTATGAGCATCCTGAAAAATCATGCTAGGGCTTATTTTCTGGTTAGGTCTTATTTTCGGGGAAACACAGTAAGTAAGTAGCATGTTGCCTCACCGCTCTGAGTCTCGTTTCCTGCAGGCACACCCCCATTCCAGGGATGCTATAAATTACAGTGCCTGCCAAATGAAAAAGAAGACAGTAGACAGGTAGCTGATGCACTTATGCAAATGGATATGCAAACCACAGGGCAGGGACAGCTGCCCAAGGGAAAAGACACATTTTCACAGAAAAACAGAACATCACACCAATAAACTGAATTTCTCACCTTCCGGAGTCTTGCAAGGAGACCAGCTACATGTTCATGCTGTTCCGATCTAGCAAGATCTTCTGCTGTCTTTCCATCCTGTTGGGAGAAAAATGATTAGTTTCTTTCCTTCGCAACAGAGAGCTGTGTGTTCCATACACTAATTCTGTCCCTGGAGGCAGAAACAAGAATAGGAGTCAGAAGCAAAGAAGGTGGACAAAAAGAACGTGTGCTGGCTTATTTTCCTTTCTGTGGAATCCTTATTTCACTTGATTGTCCAGGAACAGAAGAGAAGAAGTAGGAAGAAATCGTGCATTGGTGTTTTGAGGTCCAGTGGTGAGACGTCTCAGGCTCACCGGCTTTAATCGAACTTGGAACCTTGTTAGCGGGCAGACTACTTGGTGAACTAAATCTCTCTCCGCTTAGGCAGACAATACAGATTGTCGTTAGATGCCAAATTCTAGTTAGTGCCAGCTAACATCTTAAGATACGTTCATAGACAAACCTCAGCACTGATATCATGCTAGTTACTGGTAATTATTGTGCATTCAAAGAAAAGACTTAGTTTCACAGATAATTTTATCTGAAGATTTTCAGTGAACATAAAAGGAGGAAATAAGGGTCCATGGCACTTCAGTGTTTGCTTTTTAATTAGAGAATTTTCATAAAGCTGCAGTTTCACATTGAACGAACTCATTTCTGCTTCTAGACCATGAATATGCATGAGAAAGGCTAACATTTACTGAGTACCTCTTAATAATCCATGTCTTATCCAGTTCTAGTGCTTTGTGCGCACTAACCCTCAGTCACTCGTGGAAAGGCAGGAATTATGGCTGTTCACATGCCACCGAAAAGGACATGGAGGCTTAGGGACTGTTCTGCGGCAGTTTTAGAAATCATTACAAAATTAAAAGTAGAAAATATGAGGAGCAATTTCCAAATAAATAAAAGCAATTTTTTTTTAACAAGAAGCATTTTTGCCTCTCTGTTTATCAGTAACAAAGTTCCATTCCCATGGAAGCTTAGAAATGCCCGAATTTGTTTAACAGTACACGTTCCAATTTCTCAACTCAAGTCCCTTTCTGAGCCATGCGTGGATTCCCATTAGACCCGTGTTTTTCACTCTTGGCACACCTGACATTACAGATGACGTAATTCTGTTGTGGGGGTGCTGTCCTGTGCACTGCAGGGTGTTTCGCAGCATCCCTGGCCTCTACCACTAGATGCCAGCAGCATCCCCCACTTGTGACACCCCACAGTGCCTCTGGACTCTGCCCAGTGTTCCTTGAGGGCAAAATTGCCCCAGTTGAGAACCACGGCCTTAGACTGAAGGTTCAGATGGGTGCTCCAGAGGAGGCATCCTTACTGTCACATGCCATCACTCTCTGCTCCCTTAAAGTCCCGAAAAGTCTCCAACAGGGGTGAAGGGTGAGGCTGGGCAGTGGGCAGAGGCCAGGGTAGGGAGGTCACATCCTAAAGAACATGGAGTCCCAGGATGATCTGAAATCAGAGTGCATCGCATATTGGCTTTCCCAGAATGATACATGTCACCGTGGGATGGAACGGTCAGGATGGCCACGAGGCTACAGTTAAGGGAATGGTTCTGAGGCTGAGTTGGTCCTGGGGGAAACAGGTGGAGGCAGGAGGATGGAGACCTGCAAGTTCCAGAAGATTCTAGGATGTGGCCACTGGTATGAAGGCTGGGAAGAAGAACTTCCACACTCTTGGCCCAGGTGCCTGGACGCATGCTGAAGCCCTCTGCAAAGGTCAGACACTGGGGGAGAAGAGCAGACCCAGAGGGAGAGGATGCAGTGTGTGGAGGCTGCATCCAAGTGCGACGTCTGGGGGCCAAACAAGGCTGGAGACCTGGATGTAGCCCTGAGTTCAGGCGCTGCTGGGGAGAGGAGCAGTGGGTGGAGAGCAGGAGGGCAGCCGCCCTCTGGGACGGAATAGCTGTAAGAGGACACGGGGTTGGAGGAGGGAGAGCAGAGGCAGGAGAAGTCAGAGGAAACAGGATTTTCTCATCCTAGGCAGGAGAGAGTGTCAAGAAAGTGTCAAGTCCTGGAGAGGTAACTAGTAAAACAGGATTTAAAAGAGCTGCTGGCACTTAGGTGAGAAAAACTACAAAGAAAGGAAAGGAAGTGATTACTACAAAAGTCAGAGTAGGGGTTACACTGGGGGCTGGGAGAGGGACATGTAGCAAAAGGCCACTGGGAGCTTCTGGGGGGGTCTCAAAAGTTCTATTTCTTGACCTGAGTGTTGTTACAAAGGTGTTTATCTTAAATCATTCATCAAGCTTTACTTTTGCTTATGTGCTTTTTAAGAAAACCTGTGTTTTATTTTATAATAAAAAAAGTTCTGAAGAAGAGAGCTACCAGGTGATTGGGGACTCTGCTAAGAGTCACAAGGAATTGAGGACAGACTACGGAGTGTGGAGGAGGGGAATGAGACAAGAAAAAGAGAACAGGATATTCAGAGGACTTCTGAGAGCCGAATGGGAGGGAAGGTAACACTAGAGGGCGCTGCACGGTCAAGGGTTGTGGGGAAGGATAGGAATGGCGCCTGCTCAGGAAACGAGAGAAGCTTGCATGAGGAAAAGGGGTTGACACTGTGCTGTCCAGTAAGGGGGCAGCCCCTTCCCACACGTGGCTACTCAGTGCTTGTAATGTGGCCGAGGTAAGATGTGCTCTGGGTGTAAAACACACACCGGATTTCGAAGACTTAGTACAAACCAAAGAATGTGAAATAGCTCAATAATCTTAAAACACTGATTACAGGTCGAAACAATATTTTGCGTATCTTGTGCTAAATAAAATATATTACTGAAATTAATTTCCTCTTTTCCTTTTTAGATGTGGCTACTAGAACACTGAGAATGACCCATGTGGCATGTATAGTATCAATCCATTGGAGATATCCTCAGCAGGGAGCTCAGTGTCTCCATGATCACACCACACCCCTGCTTGAAACCTGAGATGCTTCCTCTGCTCTAGAAGCCAGACCTCAGTCTCCACTGTGTCTGCACAATCCAGCCCTGCTTACTCCGTCTCGGCTGGGCCTCTTCATGCTTGCTCCAGCTCACTGTCCTTCCAGCTCCTCAAGGGCTTCATGGCCTCCAAGCTCGGGCTCTGGCTTACAGTGCTTCTCCACACACTCTTTGAGGAGTGTTCCCTGATCCCCCAGGAAACTCCCTCAGAACCCTGGTTCTTAACTCTCACTGGTCCCATCCTGCTGTGACTCTTGGGTCTCTCCCCAGTCAGACTAGAAGTTCTCTGAGGGAGCAGCTCACCTGGGTTGGGCCCACTGTGCTCCCTGGTCTTACTAGTGCCTGCTGCACAGTATGTGCTCAGTATTTGTAGAATGAATGAATGAGTGAACAACGAGCGAGGCTCTGTAATGTCGGTTTGCAAGTACCAGGGAGGGGCAGTGGTAACCAGAGGAGCATCTGTAATGAGTGAGGAGGGTGGGAGAGCAGGGAGATACACCTGAGCGGCTGCTTGAGGGGGAGGCCACAGGTGGGAAGCAAGGAAATAGCTGCTGTGGGAAGGGCAAAGGGAAATGACCACGGGCTCATCGCTGGGTCATGGGGCAGCTCCAAAGACCCAGGAGAGGCCAGAGGCCATGCATTTTATGGCCCTAAACCCACTGCGTTTGCCAGAAGTCAGCTGATGGCATCTTTTGAAGATACCATCTTTGACAGTTTATTTTTTATGAAGCAACATCTATGACAAACACATATTTTTCCTCATAAAAATACATATAAATGCTCTATTGTGGAGTAACTGAACTATGTGCCAAGACATGGTTGGGCAGGGTTTGGTAACAGCACATCAGGCCTAGCAGACTATGCATGGCTGTATTTGGGTTTGTGCTGGGTGAGAGGTGCCCTGAAAAGGTGACAGTCCCATGTAGAACACTGGTTATTAGTGGGCTGTAGAAAAGCCCAGCTCAGACTCAACACTGCAGAGAAAAGACCCTGAACTTTCAGGGAGAGAATGACATCAAGGTAACATTAATGCATTCAGGGAGGCAATACAGGTATAACTTGTTCTATTGCACTCCGCTTATTGCACTTCACAGGTATTGCAACTTTTTACACATTGAAGGTTTGTGGCAACCCTTCATGGAGCAAGTCTATTGATGCCATGTTTTCCAACAACATTTGCTCAATTAGTGTCTCTGTGTCACATTTTGGTAATTTTTGCAATATTTCAAACCTTTTTCATTATTATTATATTTGTTACGGTGATCTGTGATCAATGATCTTTGATATTACTATTGTAATTCTTTTGGGGTTCCCTGAACTGCACCCATACAACACATCAAACTTAGTAAGTCTTGTGTGTGTGTTCTGACTGCTTCACCGACCAGCTGTTCCCCCCCTTCTCCTGGGGCTTCTCTATTCCCTAAGACACAACAATATTGAAATTAGGCCAACTCATACCCTTAAATGGCCTCTAAGTGTTCAAGTGAAAGAAAAGGTCACAAGTCTTTGACTTTAAATCAAAAGCTAGAAAAGATTAAGCCCGAGGAAGGCATGAAAACTAGGCTTCTTGTGTCAGTTAGCCAATCTATGAATCCAAAGGAAACGTTCTAGAAGGAAATTAAAAGGGTTACTTCAGTGAACACATGAATGATAAAAAAGTGAAAGAGCCTTATTGCTGATATGGAGAAAGTTTTAGTGGTCTGGATCAATCCAGCCACGATATTCCCTTAAGTCAAACCCTAATCCAGAGAAAGGCCCTAACTCTCTTCAACTCTATGAAGGCTGAGAGGTGAGGAAGCTGAAGAAGAAAAGTGTGAAGCTAGCAGACGTTGGTTCATGAGGCTTAAGGAAAGAAGCCATCTCCGTAACATCAAAGTGCAAGGTGAAGTAGCCAGTGCTGATATAGAAGCAGCAAGTTATCAAGAAGATCTAGTTAAGATAATTAATGAAGTTGGCTACATTAAAAAACAGATTTACAGCGTAGACTAAACAGACCTCCATTGGAAGAAGATGCCATCTAGGACTTTCTGAGCTAGAGGGAAGTCAATGCCTGGCTTCAAAGCTTCAATGGACAGGCTGACTCTCTTGTTAGGGGCTAATGTAGCTTTAAGTTGCAGCCAATGCTCCTTTACCATCTGAAAATCCTAGGGCTCTTAAGAATTATAGTAAATCTACTCTGGCTGTGCTCTATAAATGGAACAACAAAGCCTGGATAACAGCTATCTGTTTACGACGGGGTTTACTGAGTATTTTAAGCCCAGTGTTCAGATCTGCTCAGAAAAAAAGATTCCTTTCAAAATATGATTGCTCATTGACAATGCACCTGGTCATCACCCCAGAGTTCTGATGGAGATGTATAATGAATGAGATTGATGTTGTTTTCATACCAGCTAACACAACATCCATTCTGAAACCTATTGATCAAGGACTAATTTCAACTTTCAAGTCTTGTTACTTAAGAAATACATTTCATAAGGCTATAGCTGCCATAGATAGTGATTCCTCTGATGGATCAGGGCAAAGTAAATTGAAAACCTTCTGGAAAGGATTCACCATTCTAGATGCCACTAAGAGTATTTTTGACTCATGGGAAAAGGTCAAAATATCAACATCAACAAGAGTTTGGAAGAAGTTGATTCCAACCCTCATGGATGACTTTCAGGGGTTTAAGAATTCAGTGGAGGAAGTAACTACAGACGTGGTGGAAATAGCAAGAAAACTAGAATTAGAAGTGGAGCCTGAAGACGTCACTGAATTGCTGCATCTCATGGTAAAACTTGAACAGATGAGGAGTTGCTTCTTGTGGATGAGCAAAGAAAGTGGTTTTTTGAGAAGTAATCTATTTCTGGTGAAGATTGTTGAAATGACAACAGAGGATTTAGACACTGCATAAACTTAGTTGATAAAGCAGCGGCAGGGTTTGACAGGACTGACTGCAATTCTGAAAGAAGTTCTACTGTGGGTACAATGCTATCAAACAGCATTGTACGCTACAGAGAAATCATTTGTGAAAGAAAGTCATCCATGTGGCAAACTTCATCGTTGTCTTATTTTAAGAAACTACAGCCACCTAACCTTCAGCAACCAGCACTCTGGTCAGCCAGCAGCCATCAACAGTGAGGCAAGACCCTCCACCAGCAAAAAGATTCCGACTCACTGACAGCTCAGATGATGGTTAGCATTTTTTAGCAAAAAAGAACTTCTAAGGTATGTATAGTATTTTTACAGACATAATGCTACTGCACACTTCATAGACTACAGTGTAGTGCAAACATAACTTTCATATGCACTGGGAAACCAAAAGGTTCGTGTGACTTGCTTTATTGTCATATTTGCTTTATTGCGGTGGTCTGGAAACAAACCCACAAAGTATGCCTGCCTCCTAGACCAGAAGTCAGCAAACACTTTTTGTAAAGGGCACATAGGAGATATTTTGAACTCTGTGGGCCATAGGGTCTCTGTCACAACTGCTCTTGTAATGTGAAAGCAGCCATAGGCAATACCAAAACAATGAGCATGGCTGTGTCCCAATAAATTCCCATTTACAGAATCAGGCAGTGGCTGGATTTGGCCTGTGGACCATAGTTTGTCAGTCCCTCTATGACTCCAAGAAATGAGGCCCTCCTTCCAGCCTCGGACCCTTGATTCTCCCCAGGTCGATTGCCATATTTTAAAACTTTGATGGATCTCCTTAGCAAAACACTTAATGTCAGCAAAGTGCCAGTGAGTTTCAGAAATCCCACATGAGAGACTGGAGAGTCAACTCACCATTGGGCCAGAAAAAATTCAAATGATAATATTTCACTGCAGCAAACAACAGCAATGACCTTACATCATTAGCTGATATGTTTTCCTCTTTGGTATTTCATGAAATAAGAATCAAAGGGTTTCTTCTGCAGGGAGGTACCAGGTCTGGAATGAGTGGGGAGTGAGGGGAACTGAAGGAATAAATCTCATTTGAAAATAATTCACAAGCCTAATAGCAAAGCCAGACTTTTTAAACAAGAGAGAGCAGCTCTTGTCACCTGTTTCTCACACACCCAGGGCCCCTTCCTTCTCTCTTTGAAAGCCCAGGGTGCATCCAGTGCCCTGCAGCGGAGGGGGAGCATTTAGGAAAGGAGAACACACACATCTACTGAAACACACAAACACACTGCTGTGTAACACGGGGAACGAAAAGGCCAGTGGGAAACAGCAGGCATTCCTGGCAGCGCAGGCCTGGTGAGAAGAGAAGAGGATGGAGCAGTAACTAGATATGAGCCTGGGTTTGTGTGGGCAAATGTTCACAGAACTGCAGCGGAGGAGCTGAAGCTCAATAGCTGCTTGTCTGCTTTAGAAAGCAGTTGCCAAGCAATAACTTTCCCCTCACGCCCTGGAAGCGAAAGATGTTTGCCATTGCTTTCTCCTGTCAGGCTACTCACCGAGGTCAGCGCTTCCACGTTGGCACCTGCCAAACAGAGGTAGCGGACCACGTCGAGAATCCCGTTGTTGGCTGCAAGGTGCAGAGGTGTGCGTCCATACTGGAAGAGACAAAAAAAAGACCCAGGAGAGTTCTCCTCATGATTATGCCTGAGGATAACACCTGTGGAGTCAACCCCATGGGGCCACCATTGTGTGAGGGGTCTGGGAGCCACCAGAAAGAAAGTTGCTGCCTTCTCCAGAAACTTGCTGTCTCCTGAGGGAGGCAAGCCAAGCAAAAATATTTTCAAGTATTTTTCAGTTAGAAGAGTAACTTCAAAGGATAAAAGAGTGGGAGGCTTATCAAAAGGTAATTAAGTCTCTTGCTGTGCTGGCAGAAAGGAGGGTTGAGTCAGGGCTCAAGGGCTCCAAAGTTCCAGAAAGATCTGCACCACAGTTCAAATTTAGATACAAACAGCAGGGGAAGAAGGGATGGAAAAACAGCCATTGAAGACACTCTAATGAGGTGAAATTTCAAGGCCAGGCCCACCAGTTTTTTTAATGGCTATGGTTCCCAAACTGTGTGCCAAGTCACCTCAGGGCACTGTGGTAAATTCCCACAGGTGGGGGATGGGGTGGGGGAACGGGACATGGTAAATATTTTAAGTTTTTAATGGAACTAGCAGGTTTAGACACCAGGTGAACCAATAGTTCAGGTAGTTCAGTCTCAACATTAGATTGCATGTCTTTCTTTCAATGACATAATGTCTGCACAGCAGGGGTTTGGAGGTTGCTGTGTAAGAAGCAAGTATCTTGAGAAAATTAATGTAGAATGGGAAATAAGGCTAGTGGCATCCAATCTGAGTCCAAGGTTTGAGGACCTGTGAGGCACCCAACAAGCACACACACCCCATTAGTAGTACATCACCGTGGTTATGTAAGAATAAAATTAAAATGTTAGTTTTCTTTCAATTTATGTGGATCATTTATTCCAACGGCTAGTAAGTTGTTAGGATATAAACACTAAGTTGTTTAGACCGAGCTACTTAACCAACAAAGCTGTGAGGTATTTCTTTTGCCCTGGGGGAACCATGAAAAAATTACTGATACACTATAGACACTGGGAACCGAGAAAGTGTGGGTATCTCTCTGTCTTCTGCTTTTTATTTGCAAATGTAAGTTTTGTTATGAAGTTAACACAGGCTCATTTAAAATATCCAAACAACATAGGATAAAAGGTAGAAAATAGAAGTGCTCTGACCCTACGAAGTTCCTCTAGTCAGAGCTTCCCTACTTAACACTCTGGGGCATTTCCTTCCAAGCTTTTATCTAAGAATCCATAAAAGGAGATATAATTTGAAAAGACATAATCATACTCTAGAGTCTATTCTGTCACGTGCTTCATTCACCAAACAATAGATATGTGAATACTTTTCCACGTCGGAAGCTAAATTGACTACATTCTTTTGGACATCTGAATAATATTCAGTGTTATGGATATGTCATAGTTCATTAGCCAGCTGCTGAGGAGAGACACTTAATGTGGTTCCACTCCTTGCTGTGACAAATAATGCTACAAGCTGTGCACATATTTTGTCTACTTTTATCTTTTCGAGTGACTTAGGAAGCAGATATTAAGCTTTCAAATACCCTACAGTTAAAGTGAGAAGAGAGAGAGACAGTTTGGAAGATTGGGATGAAATGTTTGGATTTATGTGTAAGGAAGATAACCTTGGTTATAGAAGGTACAGTTTTATAGAAAGAAGGAGAATGAAAAGAAGTATGAGGAAGGAAAGGGACTAGGAAGTTTATACTTTTGAAGATCCCCAATTTTTGACAGAACAAAACCCAAACTCCTTAGCATTAGATTCAAGGTGTTTCACCATATGGACCCCGTGTCCTTTTCCAGTTGTATTTTCTCTCTTTCCCCCATTCTCTCCCTCTCTAAGTACCTACACCACATGTCAGCTACTGGGGCATCCAGACAGTCCCCAAACATATACATATGGTCTGCAATACGCTTCCCCCTCTTCTTTATCAGTCAGAGTCCAAATCATTTTAAGTGATCGCTTCTGAAAAGTTTTCCCTGGTGTCTTTAATGCGCAAATGTATGTGTTTCCGTAGCACCTGTGCCTCTGCCTCAGCAGTGATTGCGACATGAGATGCTGTTCGATTGAAAAGCAGCCTGAGGGCAAGAGTCATTCACTCTGATATCCACAAGCTCCCTCACACCGTGCTTGGCACAGGGCTGTCAGGGAAGGGCATTGATAAATACTCGATGGGCACAAAATTCTCCCTCATGCTCCTGGATATGTGTGTACGTCTGTGTGTATGTGAGTGTGTGTGTGTGTGTTCTTATGTATAACATGTCTTTCCTATCTTTGCTGAGAAGAGTCAACACAAAAGGAACAAAGGGTTAAGGGCTGGGCACTCTCTGGTGTCTATTTCTTCTCCTCTCATGTGTTCCCGAACATGACCAAGTTCAATAGCCACTCGCCTGATTTTCATAAGAGAAAATGAAAACTGAGAAATGTCTGTTACACTGCAATGAGTGTCAAAGATAGTTGACAAGCTCCTGTCACATCCCAGTGACAGCGATAGAATCTGAATGGCCATTTTTATCTCTGGGGGAATTGCATCTAAGTAAGGAAAAAGCAGGACACACCATGGGAGAGGAGTGACAGTCTGCCTGTGGGGCGTGGGCTGTCACTGTGCCACGTTCATCCTGACAGCTGGTTTCTAGGGTGAGTTCATGTAAAGCCAGATGTGCTTTCTGGGGAAATAATGCCTTCCTTTAACTTTTCTACACATCTTTTAAGCTCCTCTAGAGCCCCCATCATCATTCATAAAATAAGAAACAACAAAAAGGAATAAAGAAACAAAGCTGACACCAGCCCTTCTGAAGAAGGTAGGAGACCCATCAAGTCACTGCGGGCTGAGCCTCTGAGCACTGAAGGCAACCTGGGGAGTCTGTCTGCAGGTCCAGGAATGCAGAGCTGCTTATCGGGAGCACACTGCTGCTCCAGGTGGGGTGTGAAGAATGGTTTGAACTTTGCTGCTGGTTCCAAGAGGGTGAAATTGTGGAATTAATGAGTTTTGCTTCAGCTGAGTTCAATTCAATGACAAAATCATCTACTGACTGTGACGTTGCTAGGCTGTATATAGTAAAAACACAAATTTATGTCGGCATATAGGAACTACCATAGCCATCTACAGTATCAAAAATGTAGAGGCTGTCCCATGAAATGAGCCAGTTGTTTTTAAACATGAAAGTCTAGGATTATCTTGCTGGGTATTTTATAAAGCATATGTAACAAGTGTACTTTTTGCATTTAGGCATGAGGCAAACACCCGGACCCTTCTTTAGATTATCCTGTTTCCCCAAATAAGACCTACCCAGACAATGAACTCTAATGCATCTTATGGAGCAAAACTTAAGATAAGACCCAGTATATATTATACATATTATATTATATTACATTACATTATATTATATTATACCTGGTCTTATATTATAATAAAATAAGACTAGGTCTTATATTCATTTTTGCTCCAAAAGACGCATTAGAGCTGATTATCCGGCTAGGTCTTATTTTCGGGGAAACGTGGCAGTGCAAAACAGCAGGAGACGCTGTGCTTCTCCACCTCACAGGAGAGAGCTAATCCCAGATGCTGTGCACACAGTGGGTCAATTGTGCATAAAATGGCCACGTCCAACCATATTCAAAGAGTGCCACGATGTTCCGTGAAGCCGTTTTTTATTCATTTAAAGACTCTTGGAAGGAAAGCCAAGGTCTTGATGCTGCTTAATGTTACATTTGACTTTCCCCTTAAGCCACTTACATAACTGACTTGGCAAGATTAGAATGGGATAAACTAAGAAAGCAATGAGCAGCTAATGGCTAAGACCTAGGATATTTTCTTTTCATATTTCTAGAATGTGAAGATTAATGCTAATGGAAATTGAAATTGGTAATCACATAATATGCAACAGGAATATTTTTTTTTAGAAGTGTAATTTGCCAGCTGTTTCAGATATTAAGTCTTTTATCTCAAACAAATCATAATAAAATACTGCTGGCGTCATGCCTGCCATTTATAAACAAATGTTTCCCACAATTAAAAAAAAATAATTCTACTTGGATTTTGTTTTTAACATAATCATAATAGAATAGTGCTTGCCTCTCAGACAGTTACAGGGTCAAAACCACATGAATATCCAACTGTTCTATCTTATTTGGTAAATGAAAATCTAAATGGTATTCAGGGAAAAAGGAAGGTGTTAGCTAATTTCTAGAAGTCAACAGAATGGGATTTAAGAAAATCAACCTAGGAGCATAGAATTATTTAGTTTTACTTCTATCGCTTCTCGGCCTTTTGGCTAAGATCAAGTGTAGTATTTTTACTTCTCTTTTTATTCACCAAATAATAACATTCCCTTGGTCTTAACAAAATTTATTTATCACAAAAAAGGTTTAATGAACTTTTGACCATAAAACTCTCAATGGGGAAGGCTAAGAAAAGAAATTTGGTCCTAGGAATCTCAGTCAAATCAGAACTCATTAGGTGTTTTTCTGAAGACTTAAAATTCCACAAAGGTGCTCCACTTTGTACCATGTTCTCTGATTCTTCTACAGAAGGACGGTCTCTCTCTCACCGTCTCTCTCTCTCTCTCCCTCTCTCAATACGCATAAGTAGTAAACCAGGTTAGTTAGAAAGTACATATTATTATAATCATTTTCTGTTACTCTATAAAATTATTCAAAAGTCATATGTAAACTATCACTCAAAGTGGAGAGCCCTGTAAAGAAAGAGCAGGTCCATATGAGTGATACTGACTTTGAACAATGAAGAGATGCAAAGAGAAATTTGGCCCAAATCTAGAAACAGGTTGATGGACAGACACTGTTGGACCCTCAGGGATCTTTCCCTCCAGCTTTACCTTGTTTGAGATATCCAAATTGCAGTTGGCTTCACAGAGGGCCACCACAATTGGCACGTTGCCATCTTTGCAGGCCACGTGGAGGGGGGTGTTGCCGTGCCTGTCTTGGAAATCGATGAAACATCCCTGGCTGATGAGAGTCTGAATAACCTCCATCTGACATCGTCTTACAGCAAGATGAAGAGCGATGTGTCCATCCTGCAACAGACATCAGGGGCCATGAGTACTTTCACTTAAGCACGGGGGCCTGGGCTTACGTTTCTAGCTGTTATGGGGCCAGGTTTAACTGGCAATGTGATCACTACTGCAAAGCCTGAAGGAGGATTCAAAACCATGAATTTACTCGTGGGGAGTGGGGAAGGGGTGTCTTCATACATTCCACTCTGAATAATCCCAGACCATGCTGACCATCAGCTTGATTAATCTAAGCTTGGCCAGTACAACCAGATAGAAAGACTTGACACTTCTTTTTGTCTCTGAATGTATAGAACTTAAGTAACTTTGGTACTCCAATGCTTATTTTATCAAGTAGTTGGAAAACACTTTTAAAAACATTTGCTGAGCAGTCTTTACTAACTTCCTAAGTAGAAAGCCTATTGTTTTATTTTATACCAGGAGGGACTGAGAAAGTGATGTGAAGTGATTTGCTTGAGGGCTGTCATACATATGAGAAGCAAATATAACATGTTTAACCTCTGCAGTGGGCTGCAGACCGGCCTGGGAATTCTTTCCACCTATTGTAGAATCCCTGGTGAGCAGATGTGTTGAATTTCAGGAGCAGGGTAGAAAGTTTGAAAACATTTCTATAATTTATCTCTTCTAGGATTTCTCAACCTCAGCATATTAACATTTTGGGTCTGCCCTAAATGGATTTAAGCTGCACCCCTGGTCTTTATCTATTACCTAGGTACCACCAGTAGTAACGCCAACCGCTGGTTTGACAGCCAAAAAATGTCTCTAGCCATTACCAAATGTCCGATGGGGAAAAGGTCGCCCCAGTTGAGAACCACTTCTCTATACTAAGCAAATACTCCACAAATGGCTATTACTAAATTAAGTACAGTGTCCCAAATCTAACTATATTTTAAATCTAGCCTCATTTTAAGTACAAGTTCATAATAAAAACAGATTATGCTGAATTTGCTTCATTAAAAAGGGAACACCTGGTCTAGAATTAAGATTGTCAGACAAGTAAGAGTGGTTTATTGTCTTTTTCCAAAAGAGCAGGTGATGGAAGTAAATAAACCACCTATTTCTTTGTTTATCGACAAATCATTAGGGTGTTGCTGATTTTAACCCTAAATGAAGGTTGTCCTGCTCTCAGCGATCATCCCTGCACTTGTTCCAAAGCTAAAAATAAGAGACCGGAGTCATCTGACCCCTTCATACATTTTGTTACGTGCCACAATGAATATTAAGTATTAAATAGAACCTAGAACAGTTCATGGAATCTTTGGAACAGAGAAGAGAAAGGATAATTACAATTTGCTGCATTCAAGTTTGTTATTTTAGGTACACTAATTGAGGAAGTCTTTTGGCCCCTCTAACCCCCCCAGATCACTTCTCAGTGTGTGTGATGGATTCATCCACAAAGCACCTTGTCGGAGGCGTTCAGATCGGCTCCGTGTTCAGCCACACACTCCACTATGTCGTGGTAACCCCTGGCGGAGGCTGTCAGGAGGGGCGTCTCTCCTTCACGGTTCTTAATGTTCACATTGCAGCCGGCTTCACAAAGGGCTTTGGCCACAGAGTAATAGCCGTGCCAGGCAGCGCAGTGCAGGGGGGTTTCTTCTTCCTGGCCAAGGAGACAGGCACAGAGAGGAGGAGAGCGCGATAATATGAAAGAAAGTGCAGGCACGGTGAGAGTCACCTCTGAGGTCAGCAGCAAAGTTAAGGCAGCAGAGAGAAAGAGCTCGTAGCTATTAGAGCGAAACTTTAATCCAAAATGGTGGATACGGGTCTGACACTTCTCCTACATTAGTTTTCTTTCCTCAACACTGGTGTGTTGGATGAATGTGGCATTCTCAGCATATGAGTGAGTGACAAGTGACTTTTGGGAGCCCACTGGAACGAACGAACAGCTCAGCTGTTCTGAACAACAGCTCCAGCGTGGGTGGATTTATAGCATCTTTCTTGTAAAAGTGCCTTCGTTTACTTCATCTAACAGTAGGAAAGCACATTTCTGAACAAGAATTCTAATAACCTCGGTGCCTCAAGATTTTTGTCATGCACGTAACATAAAGATGAGTCACATAAAGGTATTATTGCTGTGGCAAAGAAGTGACTGAGATAACCAGGCTTTAATAAGTCAGGGAAAGGGCTGGCTGGTTCTGAGGGCTGGGGGACCACGGGGGGGTGGGGGGGCAGGAGGGCGGGGGGAGACAAATATATTTATGGCCAACATCATTGACACATATGTTGTCTATGAGAGGCCATTATAGTGTAGCGATTACTGACATGGAGTCTGGAACCAGACTGTGTGGTTTCAAACCCCAAACCCCCGCTCCACCACTTATGAGCTGTGTGAGCTTGGGCAAGTTGCTGACCCTCTCTCTACATTAGTTTCTTTCTCTGTAAAATGAGGATGATAGTAATAGAAACCCACCTCATAGGGTAGTCCAGAGGATTAAATGAATGGATGTTAGGGTATGAGTCCCCGCCCTCTGGAATCTAAACAGAAACTTGGATAAAACTCCCAGGACTAGGCCATATCATTGTCTGCCTGCACATCCACGCAGAGAGTGGAAGGAAGTTAAGGACATCAGTTACCATGACCCACCTTGTCCTGGAAATTGGGGTTGGAGCCGAAGTTGCACAGTAACTGAACCACATCAGCGTGGCCATAGCGAGCTGCCACATGAAGGGCTGTCTCTCCAGACTGCAAAAGAAAGCGCCAAAAATTCAGAGCACCCCTGGGAACAGGCTGTGGGGACTAGAACGCACAGGACTGGAGGCCCATTACACACGTGCCTGGTTCCACGTCCTCCCCTCTGGGGGTGTCCACCCCCTGGGGCCAGACGCCCCTTTGGTGACTGGGCCAGGGACCCAGGGGTGGAGTGTTCCCCACGTAGCTTGTGTTAAGTCCACACACCTAGCTCATCCTGTCTGTCATAAAAACCCCTCGGTGAGAATGCTTTCCCTTGTCTGTGATGGCTGTTCTCAAACCTCTTTATCTACTGATGCTTCAAGCTATGTGATTTTTTTAAAACACAAAACTCCTTTTTTAAGTTTATCACACAGCAGATAGTCAAATGTATAGTTTTATTTATTAACATGTTTCTGATTTCATTATCTATGTCTGGAAACTTATTTGTTATATTCTCAGAGATTTAAAAATAGACATCACTAATTAATAGCTCATACGGTAACTTTCAGTGAATTAGTAATAGGTACAACTTCCTGAAGGTATTTTACTTATAACTGCCAAAAAAATTGTCAGAATAAACTGATTAATACACAACAAGATACTTTATTGCCACTTGACAGAAAACTGCCATGATAAATATGTGTCTTGGATACGAATGTCATTCTTAGATTGGTGCAGTGCACAATCCACACAATTGTATGTGGCAGCCCTGACCGAACATGACAGATTAGTCTATAAGTGTTAGAAGCAGAGAAGGGTTGCATAGTAGAACCCATAATGGACGAGAAGGTGGGAATCCTAGATGCACGTTCCAGGCCTGCCAAGTAACTCACAGGATTGTTGTGTGGACTGAATGAAACATGTATATGTGAAAGTAAGGCATCTTGTTAAATCAATAATTTTTATAAAATCTTTGTGCAAAAAAGCTTTATTTTTACATGCATTGTCTCATGAATCCTTCTAGTGCCAGTTATTGTTAGGTCAGCATTGTCAGCCACTTCAAAGACAAAGAGAATGGTAAAGAGATAGGCATATGGTGAGTCAATGAGAGGACCGGGACTCGGGTCTCTTTCTGGTTGTCTTTCTATTAGAACTTTGAGTTTTCATGTTATTCATGCAAAGTAATTCACTGCTTGCATATTATGGCAATTACCTGACAGATTTCCGCTAAAAGCAGATTTTAATATTAGACCAAACTACCAGCAAAAAACCAAATTTCTAGATTAAATTCTCCACAGGAAGATTCTGGTCCTGAATCCTTATTCTTTGGGTCATGATGCATGTGGCATGTCGATACTCAAATGCAGCCTTTTACTTCCCCACCCCTAAGAAGAGAAGGGGCCTTACCTTGTCTTTAACATCCAAAGGGCATTTGTTCTCATGGAGAAATTTTAAGGTATCTACGTGGCCATGCCGAGAAGCCCAGTAGATGGCATTAGATCCACCCTGTACAAAAATCAACATGGAGTCACATTTCCAGAAAGCCGATAGATCTGAATGCACGTGTCACTCAGACTCATTCCATTTCCCTTCCTATGTGATGGCAAACTCCAAAGGAGTACCTTCCGTGAGGAATAACACCCCCATTTTATTTTTCACTTTTGACAAAGGGACCAAGGTTATGTAAGACATTAACATTACAAGAAGCTGGGCGAAAGGGATAAGGAAGCTCTGTGTAGTATCTTTGCAGATTTTTTTTGGTAAATCTAGAATTATTTCAAAACAAAAGTTGGTTTTCTTTTCTTAAAACCTTAATGTCAACCTCTGGTTAGAATTCCCCATATTGTCAAGGGCCAGATCTAGTCCTTTTACAGCTGTGTTGAAAGTCTACAGAAGCTGATGACAGATCCACTAATGACTATTAACTGTTAATCAATTGTGCCTACAATTTCAATGTGACGTACACCTCAAAACATATCATCTTTACTCTGTAGCCCTAATAAAATAAGCAGGCAAATACACTTCTGCTGAGATTAATTAGACAATGAAAACTTCTCCAAATGTGACATCGTATAATAACACTGCTGAGTAAATGTGATCAGGGAGGAGTAAAATCTGGGGTAATGTACAAAGAAAGGCTAATGTCCAGCAATAGAGCCCAGAGAAAGATCAGTGTCTGACTCTTTTTTTCTAATATATGTTAGACTGGACCAGGCTATTTAAGCAGTTCATCTTCCTTTATAGGAAACTAAGACATGAAGTAAAGCATACACGTTATTTTTCTGTTACCTCGATGATTAGAGACATTTGGAAATACCTAAAAGATTAATTTATTTGCAATAAAACATAATTATAACCTTATCCTGGACATCGATTCTTGAGCCTCTTTTAATGAGCAATTGTAGCATTTGAATATTTCCACAGCCAGCGGCAATAAGTAACGGAGGTGTCCCATGCTGGAATAGGCAAGAAGAACAAAACAAAACGCAAAACATTATTTTTCAGGTTTGGTAGGAAAGAAAAAGCCCAAACTATCACTGCTGTCCCACACACCTTCCTATATCTCAACAGGCACATAACTATTGCTGCGTAACAGGAATGAAAGACCATCAGAACACCCTTCCTCCTTTGGATTTTACAGTCAAAGGTGACACTTTCATTGGCAGGATGAGTAGATTTAAAACTTCACAGTTAGAGGTGTAATCGGTACACATGGAATGGCCTTGCATGAAGAAAGGCCCTGAATGCAAAAAGACTTAATTTCTAAGTCACTTCACTCTCTAAACAGAAGTGCGTTTTTCCACAGTACAGAATTTTCAAATGGAAGGGAGAATGAAAAAGCAGACAGTGCCTTTCCATCCTTGACTTGGAGATGCACAGTCACCATGACCACCCCCCTCCACTGTCCCTGATAGAACAGTATCAGACCTTGTTGGGTTGGTTAACATCATAGTTGGACAACGAGCCCAGGAGGTGCTGCAGGCCTGGGACATTGTCATCGTTGATGGCATGGATGATGGCTTTCATCACAAAGGAGTCTTCCTCATCCTTGA
This sequence comes from Rhinolophus sinicus, assembly GCF_036562045.2. NCBI lineage: Eukaryota > Metazoa > Chordata > Mammalia > Chiroptera > Rhinolophidae > Rhinolophus > Rhinolophus sinicus. Next base: position 155,480,860 of record NC_133754.1, on the reverse strand, counting down.
GAAAGACAGCAAAGAGACCTTTACAACATATCCTTATGATTAGTAGGCTATTGAGATGATGAGAGAACCTGAGGTCTGGGAGGGTGTCTTTCTACCTGGAGTTCCTACATAACCCTGGGTCCCTCTCCTACCTTAAGCTTTTCATTGCAAAAAATATAATTTCTCCCAAGTGATTATTCAGGATAATTTAAATTTGTAATACATAATTGGCCTCATCATCTTACTTAGATTTAGTTTTCCTTTGGTTCCACTGCCACCCTCACACAATTCCCAAATCCAGTCTTTCTCGTTTTCCTCTCCCTTCTAACTTGCTTCTCTCCCACTTCTTTTTTCTTTTTAACATTTCCTATCTCTTTTTACTCTACAAGGCTAGACCTGGAGCCTCAGGGAAACTCCCAGCTTCAGGGGAATAAAAGAGCTGGTATCTGCTCGTGTGTGATCCCGCCCTTGGAGTCCCCGGATTCCACTCAGGAAACACTGACTATTCAGTTACAGGAGTAGCCTGGTTCCCACAGAATCACCCTTTCTGCCTTTCCTGGAGTCCCCTTTACCTCCAGGGTTAACAAAGCCCTGTTGTCTGACTGTCAGAGGAAAGTCTTGTTGAATTCAGATGCATCCAAGTCATATCTGAAGAGTTAATCTGTGATTAGGTTTCAGTTTGGATTAAGGGGAAAAAAAATATGGACTTGGTCTCAAGGGCCTTGGGCAATCAATACAATGTCAACAAACAAGTGGGCTTAGCCTTCTGGTCTACCACGAACTACACCAGCAAGCCCCAATGCATTTTCTGGTGTGTGTGTGTGTGTGTGTACGTGTCTGAGGGAAGATTGTCTGCCTCTTTTGTACTGTTACAATCCAAGAGTCTCCAAGGTCAGTGACAATAGAGGGCTCATTTTAGTTCATGAAAATTAGAATGAGTTCTTCCCTCTTCTACTGGCCAGCCTCTCTTTTATCAAACTATGTATGTGAGAACCGGGCGTTGGTAGGGTGATAGTGTTAGAGGCAGTGGGGTGGGAGCAGGTATAGTTCCAATAAAAACACAGAGAAAAAGGAAGAAGAAACAACAGAGTACATCAAATCAGCCACCCCAACTCCCTAACTCGAGAGGAGGAAGAACAGGCCTGATATTTACATGACTTCAGGTTGTTGAACAACTCAAACAACCTAGACATTTTAAACACACAGTGCTAAGAAAGAACCTCACCAAGGTAAACAGGTTTGCTTACCAGAGTATCATCGCTTCTGGCAACACTCATGTTACTTCTGGACAAGAACGACCTCGATAATCTTTGGCACAGTGATATCAAGCGAACGGATTGCTTTAAAAAAAAAAAAAAAAAGGATAAGTAAAGGCAGGGGGAGGGGAACAGAGAGAGCTTATGTAACAACATTCAAATTAGTGCAAATGACAATCTCTGAGATGGCATTCTCTGCTGCCAGGATGTATTCTTCGGGAGCAGGCAACCCCACAAGAAGGTTGGATCCTATTTGCTTAAAGAATAATTCTAAAGGTCTTATAAATTAAGACAACAGGATAGAGAGAGAGTCTCCTTCTGCATTTCATTATTAAACTACAGAAATGGATGCCCTACATCCCTTCTCTCTCAGTGTTTTGTTCTCTACTCTTTGAGGAATGGGATCTTACTGCAGCAAATCCCTTGTATGTCCCCCCTCAGAGAAGCATGGTATGCAAGGATCTTCCCCTGCATCCTTGGTCCCAGGCAAGCTGGTAATGGTAGATAATGTGACTATCAAAACTCATACAGTTGTTGGAAATGGACAGGAAATAGAATTAGTTAATCCCTCCGTATCAAATCATCTTACTTTCCATTTTTTCCGGGCTGCGAACTTCTTGAATTTTTCCATGTTTACTGCTGATGCTTTTCTACTAAGTGCTTGCTGGGTATCTTTAGGCTAAAATGAAAGTCCAAGAATAAAATTTAGAGCTCTGAAATTACAGAAATGTATTACACAACAACTTTTTGAAACCTCTCACTATTTGGGATGCTTGCTTCCACATTCACCTTGCTAGAATAACCAAACAAGTTGAGATAATCTAGGAATCTAGTCAGCAGAGGCTAACTCTTGTAGCTAAGGGTTCGATACAATTAATAAGGGTTTGATACAATCAATAAAAACTGGATCTTGGGGAAAAGTTGAGTTTGGGTCAAGCCGAATTACTCCGTAAGAGAGTTTGGGAATAGCAAGATTCCTGGTGAGATCATGTTATGAGGCATTTGAACTTGGGGGGGAGGATTGTCTGCTTCTTTTGTACTATTGCAATCTAAGAGTCTCCAAGTAATTTAGAACTGGGAGGGACCTCAGAGGTCAGCAAATTCAGCCTGTCTGACAGCAGGATAGAGAGAGAGTGCCTCCTACTGCATGTTTTTTCCAGGAAGCCATGTAGCAGCAATACCTCTGAGAGAAGGAGACAGTCTGCATTGCCTTCTAGGGGAGTCTAGGCAACTGCCCGGAGCTTATACAGGCAAAGAGTTCTCCAGTTGCTCCAAACCTACCTCTGTAATGCAAGTTATTGCACTGCAATTTGCTTATTACTTCCATAATTTTATTCTAATAAATTTTATTCTAATAAGTGCCATATTCTCCCATCCACGGTCCTTTCTGTTCTAGCTGGAGCAACTTCAGTTCTTTCACCCAAATGCCGACAGGTCTCAGGCAGGTAATGCAAAGGTGTAATGGGCCAGGGGGTGGCCACAGGCCCTGGCAGAAAGGCAGCTGTGCCAAGTTTCTGGTGGCCTCATGGAATAAGGGCTCAGTATTGGTAGATGTTCACATTTTTCAAGGGAAGCTAGAAATCCAGATTTGATATGATATTTAAATGCTGGAAATTAATTCACAAAATTAGAAAAATATATCATTTGGGCCAACATCCCACAGGTCAAACCAAATTGACTATTGAGTAGACTTGACCTTCAGCTCCCTGTTTACAATCCTGCATTATGACAGCTTCCTCCTCTCTACCTTCATTATCATTAGCATATTCTCATCTGTCAGTTATCTTAATATGGCACCAATAACAAACACAATACTCAAGATGTGACCTGTGGTTAGAAACCACAGTAATTAGTAATACCCTAGAACAAATGAATTCCAGGATGCCTTGTAACACTCAAACCAATATGCAACTTACCTTGATCCAGGGATGCTGTAAACTATCTTGAATTGTCATTCTCTTCCTTTGTGGGGAGAGGGGAAAGAGAAAAAAAATTGTTGTGACCATAGAAGCAAACACTAAGGTTGTTTCCATGCTGGCTGGGGCTACCAAGCAGATGCTCTAGAAAATGCAGTTTGAGGCCTGCTTCATGGAAGAGTGCCGAAAACAATGTCAGCTTTTATGTGATTATTTCCCTGTGCCTGCAGGACTGGCTAAGCAGGTACAAAGGACCCTGCCTGCATTTTCTGAGGTGTTCCACATGGCATGCTTCCCTTTGCCAGGTGCAAACAACCAGGGTCTCATAAACATGGCCATGTGCACAGGACAGGTGATAACTCTCGTCTAGCTGAGGCCACAGCTGAGCACTGTTCAGGAATAAGGGACACTCACTTTGGATCCTTGACAAGCAGTCTTCTTATGAAATCTTTGGCTAGGGCACTGGTATTACTGAAGTATTCTTCCTCAAATTCGTAGTTGACAGCAGATACATTTGCTAACGTTTCTTGCTTAGTATCTCCGAGAAACGGGGAGGCCCCACTTAGCCTGTTAATAAAGTGAAACACAGAACATGAACAATTACTTCTTGTGTTGTCATTTTGTTCCCATCATATCTCATAGGGGGAGTGAAGAAAAGACTATAATCTGGTGTTTGGGCAATCGTTGTAGAATTCAATTTTATTTTATAGGGCATTTAGTTGTCATGCATAAAAGCTTGAGCTTAATGTAAAGAATGCATTTAAAAAGTTAATTTGGAATAGAATCTAGTAGTTAAAAAAAAACCCTTTCCTATTTTTTCAGTGATGGACAGACACGCTTTCTCCCAGTGATTATGCTGCAGTTTCTGATGACTCGTTTTTAATTAGAAGAAAATGTTTAATTAGTATAAACTAAACGTGTTCTGGGGGTGTGAAATGAATATGTTTATATGAAAAGCTGAAGAGATGAACATGACACACAGAATGGTTAGTGAAACATATGGTCTCAAAGAAAGAGGGAAAGAATATGAGTTGGAGATTTTGATACTTACAGAATATAGGTTATTACCCCGATACTCCTAGACACAAAACAGAAATAAAACAAATGTCAGAATAAAAAAATAAATCAGAAAGATGACAACATAAATGGCACGCTGCTTACCACATATCTGCCTCCAGACCAAGAGGTTCATAGTTGACGATTTCAGGAGCTAAGAGGAAGAAATAAATGCACATTTAATTTTCGAAGGAAGCAAATCAACAGATACTATCTTTATGTATAAACCAGAAACATGTACCAGGGAAAAGATGCCACAGCAGGGGATATTTTACCAGCATAATATTTACTAGAAATAAATGACCACAGGAGCAAAGAAACTTACCAACAAACTCTGGCGTCCCAAATATGTTTTTGAATTCATTTCTAAAGTCAATTTTATGGGCCAACCCAAAGTCAATGATCTTGATCCGAGGTTTGGGGACATTTCTATCCAAAAGCATTATGTTTTCGGGCTTAAAAAAAGAGAGACATAGGATAGCAATGTTCATAATAACGTTCTTCATAATAACCAAAAGGTGGAAAAGCCAATGCCCATCAATAGAGGAATGGATAAAATGTGGTGTATACATATAATGGGATATTAGTCAGCCTTAGGAAGTAAATTCTGTCACATGCTACAACATGGATGAACCTTGAAGACATTATGCTAGGTAAAATAAGCCAGACAAAACAGGGCAAATATTGTATGATTCCACTGACATGAAGCACCTGGAATGGGCAAATTCATGGACAGTAAGTAGAATGGTGGCTGCCAGTCGCTGGGGGGGTCGACGTGGGGAGGGATAGGGAGTTCGTGCTTAACAGACATGTAGTTTTAATGTGGAAAGATCAGTAAGTTCTAGAAACGGATGGTGGTGATTGTTTCACAACAATGTGAATATACTTAGTTCCACTGAACTGCATACTTAAAAATGGTTAGAATGGTAAATTTTATGTTATGTTTAGTTCACCACAATAAAAAAACACCAAAACATAGCAGCTATGATACGTTATGCTGAGGACAAGGTGGCGGAATAGTTCTTCCTCCTCCCTACACAAGATAGGCAGAAAAGGGTACTTGCAAGAGAACACGAGGAAAAATAAATGTCTTGGTTTAGGTTCTACAGGGAACAGACCCGTGACAAGGATTCGGGTGCAAGTGGCTTATGTGGGAGGGGACACCAGGGAACACTTGGTAGACAGGAAACGGAAGGAAGGAAGCTGATAAAAGGTGTCTCATCCAGGTGGAGTGACTAGAGCATAATCCCTTTGGGAAACGTGGGGGAGAAAGAGAAATACTCAGAGTTTTCCAACTAAAGCAGGAGGGAATTAGGGTGTTTATCCACCATCTCCCTGTCCTCCATTGCTAAGTGCTGCTTCTGTGGGCATTTACTTTTTGGCATTTCCAAAAACCAGATGTCAGGCAGAAAGCTGCAGTTGCTTGCAGCAGCAGTCTTTGGGGTATGTATTTTTGAGTGTTGGGGGGATCTGGATGGGGTCTTAACAGCTCTGCTATAGTAAGTATGGAGAAACTCCTACCTCTTCTGAAGTCTTATTCTAGCTGCAATGACCTGAATTGTTCACTTGACAATCGATCACAGGTTGCTTTGTGACAATCTTTTCACTGCCTTGGATTATATCTTGAATCTTAACTTCCTGTTGCTCATGGGTGTCTTCCCTTCCCAAAGAGACCATAACTTCTCTGACATACCTTTTTAGCTCCCATAATGCCTTGCCCCCAGCCAGGCATGACCCCACTTAGCTAGTCTCAGAGTTTGGCTTGATTGATTGTTGCTGACAGATAAGCCTTTGCATCAAGAGGGAGAGTAGAGATCAAGGCACCTTCTATCTTGCATGCCCTGAGGCCACAGAGGGATGGAAACCTGGGCAGCTAGAGGTCATCCAGGCTGAAGATGTACCATTACCCGTAGCAGCTCCCTTGCTTAAAGACCTGGCTGATAAGACCCCTTAATTCTTCCCCAGGGATTCTTGAATGTAATCGTTAATCTTTTTTTTTTTTTTGTAATCGTTAATCTTAAACCTCCATCCCACAAAAGGTTAGGAATCCCCGCAGAAGGCATGCATTATACACCTGCTGATATATATTGATAACTCCCTTTGTTAAACCCATACAGGAAAAATACACGTCTCTTTCAAATGCCTCAATTTTTCTTGGCAAACAACCGATGCTATGGTTTCTATAAGCATTTATCTGGCTAACACTGAGCAATGTACCTTAAGATCAAAGTGGGCAATCTGAAGGGAGTGCAGGTAGTAAACACCATTAAGAATTTGTTTGAGAAATTCAGTTGCTTCCTCTTCAGTCAAAGATTCCTTTTCAGCTAAGAAGTCAAACAGCTCGCCACCTGCAACGCTGAAAACCAAGAAGCAGAGGTTATTGATGACAATCCTGTTTCATACTGATTTGTTCTTTCATAGGCTATCGACACACTCAAATTTCAGGCAAGAGAATGGTATAAGGACATGCTGAAACCCATAAGCATGGAATCAGAATTCTCAGTGCTTCTCATTACTGGATGGAAAATCTGCATTCAAATATATTTGTGCTTGAAAGCACGTGGGTACCACTTTCCTTGCTATGTTCACAAATGAGTGAAGGGAGCAGCGACATGAAGGGAAAAAAAAAAATCAATGTATCCTTAAAATGTTTTAATTAAGCATGTTTAGAGGTGAAATCTTAACTCACTGACTAACAAGCAAAACTACAAGTTAATGTTGTACGAAATTTATAGAATATATCTTCCTAGCTCAATCAGAGGGTACCTGGAAAGTTCATAATCTCTGTTAATCAATTTTTTAAACCCAAAAGCATGATATATAGCCTGACAAGAATTTTTTTCTTTTGTATTCATTTATATGCAAATCCCTATATATTTATAAAAATCACCTTTAGTAATAATGCATTTAACAAATACCTTAACTAATAAGAATAAACTTACACAAAATGGAAATACACGTGGTTGTTGGGGGATTTATGTAATCAATCTCCCTGGCCAGACTGTAGGTCCCTGAAAGGCAGAGGTCAGCCCCTAGCTGTTGGCCGCCAGCTGTCACCCACCTCCTAACACAGTGCCAGCCACACAGCAAGAGCTCAAAACTTTTTTTATCAAGTGGATAAATGAACACCCCCCCCTAAAAAAATCCACGGTAGTGATTAATGGCAAATAACAGGGAACTTTTAATAAGAGTTTTTATAAGTTAATGTTTATTATTCAACCATACATTTCTAACATAATAATTAACTGCAATTATACATGTAACTGCTGTGTTCATGATCTTTCCTTTGGCAATACAGCTCCATAAACATTATACCTACCACATCTATGTCCAGAGTAAGAAAACTGGTGCTCATGAAATTAAACAATGACAGAAAAGTTATTTTCTTAAAGTTTCAGATTCCAACCCTTCACCCTCCAAGGTGGTTTCTTAGCTTGGCCCAGGCCGCACTTCCAAACTGCTGCTTGTGACTTTCTAAGAGTGGGGAATCAGGAAATGCAGCATTTTAAACAAGCATCCCAGGTGATTCTTCGCACACTAAAAATTGAGGACCCTTTTTTAAAGTCTTAATTAATTACATGCTCCTGCGGCAAAACTCTCCTCTGATATTTAACTTCAGGATGTTTATTCATAGCGCGAGGTGACCCCTCCAACCCTGGGACCCAAGCAGAAGGCTCAGGCAGATCTGCGATGTGCAACAGAGCCTGAGCCAGGGGGAAGGCCAGGAGCCCCACTGGGTGGCAGAGGTACTTGGTGACACACCCCGGGTAGTGGCCTGCCTGCCTGCACCCTCCCAGCCTTGCTGCTCTCTCCTTTCCACAGCACATAGGCTCCACATGGGCTCCCCCCTCAACTGTGTGAAGCCCTCTGCTTCTCATTTTTCGGTCTTCTTATTCCTCTTAAAACCAACAGGGAGAGGGAATCCTTTAGCTGTGGGGAACAAAAAGGAGGAAAATGGGAAATTGTCAACCGACCAATCCTGAGAAAGATGCTCCCATCATCTGTTTACTTCTTTGCTCTCTGGTGTTGGCGACCATCACTTAGGATGACAGCAGCATCATGGGCTGCACAGGGGGTGTGGCCCACAGTTGGCACATCTGGCTCAAATCTTAATTCTGCAGCCGGGAGAATTCTCTTCTCTCTGAGCCTCAATTTCTCATCAAACAGGAATAATCGACCTATTAGTTTCAGGGTTTTGAGGATTAAAGGTAATATATATACATAAAGCAAATGGCAGGCAGGTGTGGCATAGACTGAGGCCAAGTAAACGGAACAGATGCTATGGTAAAGGAAGGAAACCGCCTTTCCAGTACAATGCCATGCCACCTCCACCCAGGCAGGCTCCCACATGAAAGTCCCCATCCTGCCTTGCTTCTCACTTCTCCCCACTCAAATCCATTGGTGTGGCCTAACGGCGGCACTCCTCAAATGGCGGTGGGCTTCTCCTGTGGTGCCAGCCCCAGCCTCTCCTCTCTCTGCCCTCCTCCAGAGGCTTCCCCACTCCCTTACTCAGACTGCTGGGTGCCTGACAAAGAGAAACAGCTGGGGTTTGGCTGCCCTATGGGGTGGGGGGAGGGTGAATTTTATGGCACCCAAACAGGTTGGGGTTGTGTGGAGGCCCAAGTCCTTCTAAGGAACCCCATCACTGCCCCAGGCTAGGTCTTTGCTCCTCTTCTTTCCCTTCCTCACGTCAACCTAAGCTTCCTTCATGCCAATTAAGAGTAGCCTATTTCATTCTCCTGAGGGCCCCAGGCTCTGTGTGACAGGATGGCAGAGGGTGAGGAGAACCTGGTTCAAATCCTGCGCAGTTACCCAACCTCACCACACCTGGGACGCTTCCTCTGTAAATAAGAGACAATTGCACCCCATAGAGTTGTTCTGAGCTTCCAGGATGCATAGCGTTCCTTGGCGTTCAACAAATGCTGCTTTCTTCACATTTGGCTTCAAACCAGAAGTCCCCCCTTAGCCCCAGTGATGTGCTGGGGTTGGGGTGGGTGGGGCAAAACTATTCCTGAGGTGTCATATTCCCACCATCGTCATTTCAAGCCACCCACATGAGTTGGGAAGTGATGTACACAAACAGCTCTGTGACCCAGCGAGCCAGCTACTTGACGCACTGAGGCATTCTGTAATTTCCAAAACTGGCGTAACAACATCTCATGCCACGTGCTCTTCTGTGCTGCGATCTTACATTTGTGGCTCTACCCCCTTGAATCCGGAAAGGCCCCGTGACCACTTGGACCATTAAGACATGTCAGAGTGACACTGTGCCTACAGCAGTGGGTCTTCATGGACCTGGGGCTTTTGAAGCCCTCATGTAAGACGTGCGATGATCCCCAAACCATCATGCAGTGCAGAGGAGTCCCTGAGGATGAGCTGTTGTGTACAGAGGGGAAGAGGCTGAGAAGCATTGAGCAAGGAAGGGATCTTGTAAGTGGACCCTCTAGCCCAGCCAAGGCTGCAGAGGTCAGACCGTCCACCTGAGTCCTTCCAGAATTGTGACCCAAAATCGTGTGCAAAATAGAATGGCCATTTGGAGCGGATGCGGTGGACACCTGGAGCCCTGTCCATGTTCTCCTGGGACGAAGGACCTGCTGTCCCCCCTGCTGAGGTGGAGTCAGTACAGCCCTCCGCCCTCAGCCTTCTAGGCCTTGCCTCTGCTGCAGAACTGCTGCCCAAAGTCATGTCCTTTCCAGGAAGCCCACACCCAATAGCTGCTCGGTGTGAGAACAACAAACTTAAATGGCTAGATATGAAATATTTCAGGCTTTGTGGGCCATACAGCTTCTGTCACAACTACTCAGCTCTCCCCAAGCAAAGTGAAAGCCGCCTTAGACAATATATAATTGAATGGGTATGGCTATGTTCCAATAAAACTTTATTTATAAAAACAGGTGGCAACCTGGATTTGGCCCACAACCTACAGTTTGCCCACCCTTGATATAAAGGACAGATCACCTCAGCCCAAGCTAAGGCCACTCTCAGGGGCCATTCTGGCTCCGGAGCTGTGTGTTGGGCCAGCTGGCATTGGTGCTGAGCTGCAAAGCAGCATGACTTCTTCTGCCCACTCCTGCTCCTTCTCCTCCTTCCCACGTCTTGATCCTAAGGGTACTTCTTAAGAAACATCCCACATGCTGTTGTCTGTATTAGAGTCTGCTTCCCAGGGAACCTGCCCTGCACCCCACTAAACTTGGGGGTAGTTTGTTACACAGCGATAGAAGACTGGAACATTCACCATCCTGAACTGGGTCTGTTTATGACGCCCAGGCAACAGAAATCAGGTTTGCCTTTCTCTGGGTCTGGTTACCTCATGCCCTACTCAGTCTTCTTGTGCTGAGCAACTCAATGCCAACAGTGCTACTGGACCACAGAAATGAGAACCAGGAACCACCCGTGAGCCCCCGTGAGGGACCAGCCTGCAAAGTGGCAGTGCCTGGCAGACTGAGAGAAAGGAGACACAGGTCATCTCTAGTTTTCTCCATCTACCCTGTTGACAGGTCCTGTTCAAATCTCATGCTGTTCACAATGAGGGCCACACTGTCACTTGCCCATGAAGCCAAATCATTCAGCTAGACATTAGTGGGGTTAGGAGAGCCCCTATGTCACTGGGCCTCAACCCATCACTGGTTTCCTGCTGCCCTGAGGCCCTACATACATACTCATCCTCCTTCACACCAACACAGGAAGGCAGATGCTTTAGCCATGAACCTTTACTTATAAAGACCTTTAGCTATTAATCAAAGTAACTAAAAGTAATTTCAGCCAACGTTTGGGAGCATAAGTATCATTTGATAATTCAGCTCCCAAATCTCAGAAGGTAGAAAGCGACCTGAAGATTTTTTTTCTCATAGGCACTTTCACATACATGCTTAGAATCACAACTCCAGTGCTTACAGTGTTGTGGCCGAAAAGCAGAATAATGTCAACAAGATCAGTCAAACCTTGGCACTTTCATTCTTTGTTCCAAATTTTACATTTTATTTAAGAGAAGGAAGATTGATGGAGAGAGAGAGAGATGAGTAACCTGTGCAGTAAATTTAGAAAGCAAGTCTAACCTCTTTTATTAGTTCTTTTAGTCAGTGTTTTAAATTATAGCATTATCATGGAAATTGTGTGAAATGAATGCTAATAAGCACTGGCTATTTGCACCAAGAGAGCTGGAAAACATAAAGGTTCCCTTTCTTCCCATGCCTTTCACTCCCACCACAGCCTCCTCTAAAAGCTAGCTGTAACAGAATGTAATTAGAACATATATAGCTTTAAAAAAACAAAATGGGCCTTCAGAGTGACATAAGAGAAATTATCACAGGATTCCAATTTCTAAATTAAAACACTATTCAGGGTCCCTGACTCTTGCTAGGAATTGTATAAGACATAATAGGACTTGATTCTGGACAAAGTCTGCTTATAACCTAAATTGCAGGAGATTCTTGGCTACAAGCTAACTATACTTGATGAGCCATTTCAAGGCAAACATTATGATTCTGCAGTGTTGGGCTGGATTTCCCCATTTGGTGTCACAGAGCAAGTAGGTGTGGTTGGTGAATTGGGGGCCATTGGCACAATTCAGGAAGCATGGCAGACTCAAGACACGTAGACCATTTTACATGGCAGTTCAGGGCTCCAGGTCAAGTGTTCCAGCAAGCAGGGTAGAAACTGCCTCAGAAGTCACACAGCATAAAAAGTGAGTCACAAGCCCCTCCAGATTCAAGAGGAGGGGATTTGGAATACATCCCTTAATGGAGGAATTTCCAGGGTCTAGACAAACATGTAGGGCAGGAAATGATGTTGCAGCCATCTTTGGAAAATATGTCACACTGCTTATGACAGATGAACTGAAATTCTCAATCTTATTTCATCCTAAATGTATATTTCATAAGCGTTAGGTACAGGTCATTGTATTAGTTTGCTACAGCTGCACTAACAAATTGGATGGCTTCAGATAACAGAAATTTATTGTCCCAGTTCTGGAGGCTAGAAGTCTGAAATCAAGGTGTCAGCAGGGCCATGTTCCCTCTGAAACCTGAAGGGAAACTTCCTTGCTTCTTCCTACCGTGTTTCCCCGGAAATAAGACCTAGCCAGACCATTAGCTCTAATGCGTCTTTTGGAGCAAAAATTAATATAAGACCCTGGTGTCTTATGTTATATAAACATATATTATGTAATATATATTATGTTATATATTACATAAGACCGAGTCTTATATTAAAATATGACCTGGTATTATATTATATTATATTATATTATATTATATTATATTATATTATATTATATTATATCTGGTCTTATAGTAAAATAAGACCAGGTCTTATATTAATTTTTGCTCCAAAAGACGCATTAGAGCTGATTGTCCAGCTAGGTCTTATTTTTGGGGAAACAGGGTAGCTTTTGGCAGTTTGCCAGCAACCTTTGGCATTTCTTGGATGTAGATGTATCATTCCAATCCTCTGCCTTTACATGTCCTTCTCCTGGTGTTTCTTCATATCGTCTTGCCTTTGTGTGTGTCTGTGTCTGTGTCAATTTCCCCTTTTTATAAGGACACCGGTGAGACTGGATTAGGACCCACCCCAGTGGTCTCATTTTAAACTGATTATATCTTCTGCTAAGACCTTCTTTTCAAATAAAGTCACATTTCTGAGGTACTGGGGGTTAGGACTTCAACCTATCTTTTTTGGAGAGGACACAGTAACAGGTAGTAAGTAACTGCTCAAGGCTGCAAATAAAATGTTACCGGATGGCTAAAGCAACTCAGGAAGAGGAAGCAATGGACAGAGAGGGTATTTAGAATCCACTATTGCTTTTTAGTCTTGCGTTCAGGTTCTATGAAGGAAGGGTTCATTCCTGCACTGTTATAAAAACTCTTAAATTCAAGTCAGAAAAGTGTAGGTGAGAAATGCACATCTGTTCTAGTCCTCAAGTAATTACCTCAACCCTTTGAGATGAGTCCCCGTTTAATCCGAACTGTCTTGGCGGCTGTGATGTGAATGTGTGAGGGGAAGGAAGTACCCACGACTTCTTGGCTTTGCCTCTAAATAACCCAAACTGGAAAGTCAGTGCTCCACTGTCCTCACTATGTGTGGGTTGTTCTTTCTTGTTAATTTTGGAAAGGTTCCTAAAACGTTTTCACATTCTCACCTCTCACACTCTAATTTAAATTCCTTGGGTAACTGAGGACTTGGCAGGATGTAACCTGACGCTGGGGTCCCTGACGGGAAAGTTGGGATGAACCCCCATATCCTCCTTTTCCACATTTGTAAAATAGGTGAGACTAAGGTCCAGAGTAGGTTGGGGGTTTGCTGAACATCATTCTTCGCTTATATACTGTGTTGTCCCCAACTCACACAAATAATATCAAAGGAGTTCCTAACCTTCACACGTTCTTTGAATTCAAAATGCAAGCTGCGTCTGAAAATACATTTTCTGTCTGTTTCCACCTCAAATTCAACTAACAACTTCAAAGGCATTCTGGGGATTCTCATGGAAGAGAATGCCTGGCACTCAAAATCCATGGGGGAAATGATATTTCATTTTACTCAGGGGAGGTTGTGCAAAAAGGCAGGCAGGTGCCTTCTGAAGGTTTCTAGAATGAAACCCTTAAGGGAAGACTATCGCTCAAAGGTTAAAAGGCGTTGGAGGCAGGCATTCTGGGTTTCAGTCTGGGCTCTGTGACTTCAGATAAGTTACTTTCTGAGGCACAGTTTCTTTGTCTATAGAATGAGAATGTTAATACCTACTGAATAAGGATATGATAATAATACCTATAGAATGAGAATATTATTACTACTGGGGGTGGGGTGGGGATAATATGACTTAGGATGAGTGTCTGGCACACAGTAAATATATCCACATTCCATGCCTTAAGTCTTCTTAGCCACAGGTGGGGTGAGAAAAACCCTTGAAGCTATTCTGCTTCTTTTGTCCAGATGCTAGCTAATAGTGAGGGATTCTGATGTGGCCGTCTTGCTAACAATGGAACGAGGCCACACACGCCTTTGATTAAGTAGTATGGTTTTCCTGAAATCGGTGGACATTCCCGAGGCCAAAAATCTGGGGAAGAGGTAGGTACCTAGCCATGAAATAGGTCAGCTAGAGGGTGGGCCTTGGCTCTGTGGGAGAGAGAACACCTCTCTCTGCGTCTTTCTTTGGGTCTGGACTTAGAGGAACCCAGATGTGCTTGAGAGCAACAGGAGGGCTGGGAGAAAGGGCACACACCCTAGGGGGAAGGCAGGCTGGGGCTGAGCAGGAGGAAGTGCAGGCCACCCCAACCCAACACCAACCTTTTCACGGGACTCTAGCTCCCTCCTGTTAAATAACGATGCATTTAACGTGTTTCTGTAGCGTCCCAATTGTATAACAGGAAATTAAAGACAAAGTGGTTTCTTGCTGAGACAAGTGTTAAGAGAACACAGAGGCCTATGTGGAAGTGATAGAGGTGACTAGAGAGTCCCCAAGGAAAGTTCAATCTCATAGGCCAAAGTGACCAGCACACCCAGATACCTCTTCCGCCTCCCCCCATGGTCAACCTGGATGACTTACCCAGAGTGATGGCACACTCCCTTATGGAAGCCGTTCTATTGGGGAGACTTGAACTTTAATTTGGTCTCTTAAAAATGTTACTATTACCCAAGAAATACAAAAATATATTCTCCTTAAGAAAAATGAAAACATCCATACATAAAACTAAAACCCTTGTGTCTATCTCCCCTCCTTGTCAATCGTGGCCCTCTCCCTCCCCACCTCCCCAAAGCACACACTATTGTGAATATGGTGGACAGCCCTCTGGAACATTGTATGGATGTTCTGTGAACCACACAGCACTGATTTATCAACATTTTAAGAACAGAAATGGCATGAGACTATATGCACTTCGCTCTTCAATTTGCTCTCTCACCTCAGCAACGCCTGTTGGTAGAGAGCTCTTCGTCCTCCTTGTCACTGCGCCCTGATGTTCACCAGGATGTCTAGATCAGTGTGTCTAGCCATTCCCCGACTGAAGGGCTTGTCGTGTTTCCAAGTTTTCGCTATCACAAATGATGAGGGAATGATTTTTTTGGTGTACCTGGCTCCTCTGATGGTGTGCGAGTTTTCCTGGTTCATAGGTTATGCTGGTTTTTACATATTTGAGGAATGTGCTGTATCACCACAGCCATGGTATTATAACTTTGGGCCAAACCAATGGATGAAATAAATTAGTCACTGCTGTATCCTACATTTCCATGCTTGGTACTCTTTCACAGGCTTAATGGCCGTTTGTTTTTGAGTGGGTGAAAACCATCTGCTCACACCCTTTGCCCATTTTTCTATTGGACTGTCATAGTTTTTAATTTTAATTGATTGATAGGTGTTCCTTATATCCTCTCCATACTAAGCCTTGATCTCTTATGTATTCCAAATGTTTTCTCCCAATCTGTCATTTGCCTGTTTACTTTGCTTAAAGGGATGTTTTGTTAAACAGACTTTCTAAACTTAGATACAGTCAAATTTACCAACGTTTCTAGAAATCAAGGCTTTCTAAACCAAATGTGAGGACAATGAAGTAGCAGGTGGATTTCAGCAGCTCTGTGATCCAAGCAAGGTGCTTAGTCTTTCTGCACTTAGAGATATTAATGATGGCTGCCACTTATAGATATTAATGATGGAGCCCAGACAGGCAAATGGAATTTTAAGGGCTGTTTTTCCCAGCACTACTGTTCCTCCCCACAGCCCTGCGTGTCTCTAGATTGGGAGACACCTGAGGGCAGCATTACATACTGTTGATCCCCTGAACCTATTGCAGAACTGGTTACAGGCATCTCTTCCCAACTCCACCTTTAGTTGTATCACATCAGAACTGGAAATTGGCCATGGTGGGACTCGTATCATAGAAATAGGCAAACATTACAAATCAGGCTTTTCTCATCTGGAGAGCCAGCTGTCACACATTTACCAGCAAACTACTGACTACAGTGTCCTAGGCCCACCATCTGCCTTCATTACCTTCAGCTGGGGTCTGCTGTTCCTACCCATGGACAAGAATGGTTAGAAAATTCCTTCTTGTGCAGACCTGAAATCTAGGGGTGGTGACATAGGTCTTCAGTCTGCCTTCTAGAACCGAGGTCAACAAACATTTCCCCGTAAGATCTGTGGGTCTCCATGCAGTCTCTGTTGCAACTATTGGACTCTGCTACATATACTTGCTTTTCCCTTCAGCCATTTAAAAATGTAGAACCATTTTTTTCCCTTGAGGGCTATACATAAACAGGTGGCAGGCTCTGGCTCACCGGCTATAATTTGCTGAGCCCTGCTCCTGAACAGCATGGGCCACAGAATACAAGCCACACCGTGAACTTCCCTTTTCTGAAGATGGTTCTCACATACCTCTGGGTCTTTTCTCCTCAAGCCTAGGGTTCTGCCAAGGTTGCTCTTAAAGTCAATTCCAAATACAGGTGAAGTGACTTAGGAATGTTTCTAGAATCTCCTTCACTGGGCCACTGTAGCTGTGGTGGGCATTGATACTACAGGTCCAGTTAAAGCAAGAAAAGGGCCAGAAACCTGGACTGATGTCAGTCAGGTACTCTGGCCAACTCAGGAGTATCACAGGATTTAGAAGCAGCAGAGCACAGGGGACCTATATGCATGTTAGCTATGTGGTCCAGGGCCCTAGGCAGTGGTCGAACTGATGCAACGGGACAGAGATGAGCTGGCACAGCGGAGCCCTGCCCACATGGTAGATTCATGATCAAAACAAATGACTGTTGCCATTTTAAGTCACTAAGCTTTGGAGTGGTTTGTTACACAGCAAAAGTTACCCAGGACGGGCCTCAGAACCCTATCTCCTCGGGCTTTTGTAAGGATTAAATGACGTGACATCTGTATGATGAGCTTAATGCTTGGCACATAAAAAGTCCTCAATAAATGGCAATTATTATTCAGGAAAAAATATAGCTGCTTGATTCCGTTTCAGAAGCAGGGAAATGTTGTACCTCCTTAGCTTAGAGGGTTTGGCCCTCAGGCTGAGCTTTCTAAAGAGGATATGTTTTTTGTGGCTCCTTCATTAAACTAGATGAAATGAAAAGCATTTAGCACAGAGGATGGCACATAGAACTTGCTCAGGGATCGTCAAAAATCTTTCTGCTTTGATGCCCAGAAACTTTCACAAAAGCTCTAACTCGTGTTACACCTTCACTCCCAACCCACCCTCAGCCCACCGTGTAATCACTCCACCTGGGATTACAACTCTGCACTCTGATCCTTGCACTCTCCAAGAATCACCAATGTTATTTCAGTGCCTTTGTATCCAGGGGGAGAGGGGACCTCCACGATTCAAGGGGGACAGACTGTAACTGGCAAGGAAATTGAATAAGGGAACAGTTGGTCTACATGCTTCAGGATGTATGCTTTGCGCATGAGGGACCAAATCTGTTAGCTCTGCCAGCTGTGACAAGAAAAGGAAGATTCCAGTCTTATAAAGAGACCCACATTTGGGAAAAATTTGGGATCTCCAAAAGGTCTCTTGTTTCAAAAATCTGGTCTTCTCGGAGGACTGACTTTATAAAGGACCGAATAATCTGTGAAGCTGGATTATAGTATGGCTTCTGTGGAAAAAATGAAGATTTTAAAGCAATCACTTTTCATTCAGAATGAAAGAGCAGAATCATGACTTCCTTTTAGTATCCCAGATGGAAACAGAATGCTAGATTAGTAAACAGAAAATGTATCATGATTTGTCAATACCAGCAGGCACAGCACAACATGGGACCAGACTATATTACTCAGCTGTTACAAAGGTGGCAGGAGTTGTGGACAAAGCATAATAAGCGACTGTGCTCCGGTCCGAGTGGTCCCCTGATATGATTATCTGACCCCCTCACTGAAATGACTGCATGCTCAAATTCAAGGCCAAATGATGGAGCTGCAGATTTTCAAACAAGAGGCTGCAGTTCTCAGCTAGACATCGTACAAAAAACAAACAAACAAACAAAAAAACCCTTTTTTTCTAATTGAAGAAGCTTTATGTGGAATATAATGAGGCATTTATGAAACAAGTCAACAAACCAAAACCAGATTCGTTTCTCTTCCTCTTTCAGGGAACAGAATCTACTTGCCTTCTACCCACTGACTAGACCAAAATGACTGCAACTTTTGAAAATATGCTATTAATTCAGAGATGTGGTTTGTTAGAGCCAGCTCTCTGGAGAAGAAAACCTTGATTGGTTGTTTTCTGGGTGATCAAGGCCTGCTCAGGCAGTGGGTGACATGTCACGCCTACAGGATGTCTCACGTAGGTGGTCATCACACCTGCAGTGGATCGTGTGAGCCACAGCCCTCCCGCCCCCAACATGAGCACTTGCTCATTTTCTGATTCTGCACTTGCATTTTTGTTTCCATATCAGGGAGAGAGAGAGGGGACATGGGAAAGAGAAATGGATGGCAGAGGTAACATAAAAATATTCCAAACAGATACGAATCAGTTTAAAGCTTCCAGAAACCTCCCAGACACAAACACAATGGACGCCATCAATTCAGGAAGGGAAATAGAAACGTGTAAGACAGCAAGAATAGAAACCTTTGTAGAGCAGTGGCTCAATGTGCTTCCCAAATGAGTCCATGAGATGAAAGGATGCCCTTGGAAAGAGGAGACTGTGTGTGAGACGGGCTGTGTTGGCAGCCCAGCACGAATGTTTGGAGAACCTTAGAGTGATGAGAAGCCCTGGATCTGGGGCCACCCAGGCTTTGGTTATAATGGGGATGGTGGGGAAAAGGAAAGGGAGAGTAGAGAGACAAAGTCAAAGTAACCACTCCAGAGGAATTTTAAACTAATTCAGATGAGAAAAAGCAGATTCTAGTGTGGCAGAAAGAAAACCCAGGGTCAGAGTAGGTCCTTAGCGACCAGGGCTAGGGATGCAGGGTGGATTTAAAACCTGAAGCATGAGGTGGGGGTCCCCCATCAGTCAGCACCCAGAGGGTTGCAGATAGTCTTGGGCTCCACATTTTAAGAAAGATGCAGAGTCTGAAGAATATTCAGGAAATACCATCCCAACTATGAGGGTGATACACACAAGACCAATTGTAAAGACTATCCTCCCTGGAAAGTTTTGGGATGTCAGGAGATGCAGGAATGCTGGGTGCTAGTGGCCCCAGGAATGGAGGAATCCTTGGCTGAATTGGTTCATGCAGGAAGCCCACTAGAAAGACCACATATGGCCTTCTGGGCATGGCACCCTAGAGTTCAATGGCTGAGCTTGCCTGCCGAGTTACCACAAATGCGGTACAGGTGTGCAGAGGTACAGGCGTTCCAGCCCTCAGGTGTCTGGATGGAGCGCAGAGGTGCCTTGTTGGACCTTAAGGGTAGTCATCTCCAGCCACGAATAGTCTCATCCGTTTACTCCAGTGCTCCAAATGAGATGTGCAATGTGCACTGGATGATGTGACACAGGGGTTGAGGTGCTGCAATGTGTGGCGGAGGGTACGTGGTAGCGAAGGAGCTGAGAGATAAACTTCCTCAGCCCATGCAGATTTCTTGAACGAAAGAAGGTCCTCACGTAAATGAAAAATAAGAAACCAAACAGCAAGACTGACCACAGCTTAAGCCAACCCTCTTTTTACTTTAATGGCTTCAGTCCAAGCTTTGGAAACCCACAGAAATAATTAGGCCAATCAAAAGTGGGGCAAACGGAAAAGCCGGGGCAGCCAGACATCTCTTCAGCCTGGGTCATTATAACTGGTGCTAGAACAAAGGCCGTGGGAAGTAAACCAAGCTGGGACAGCCAAAGATGCAGGTTTATTCCAAAATCAATCTGTCTCGTCTAGTTGAAAACAAGGGAAGGCTATTATCTGGGGACACACAGGGACCCACCCCTCCCACTGCTGACAGCGTTTATTCTCTCCGACAGTCCAGTCCAAAGGCTCAAATGAAGGCTGCTGGTTGTTGTTAAGGACCTGGAAATCCCAGATGAAAGACCCCTGGCCCATCAGATAGGGGTGCCAGCCAACCCCTTCTTTAGTCACCCCCCAGATGTGGAAAGCGGCAATTTAAAGGAGGCATAGAGCAGAGTGGTCCTTCCCTTGAGGTTGGTATGGTTTTGAGAAGGAAGAAGGGTTGAAGGAGGAAGAGATGGAGAGATGGAAAAGGTGAGAGTCGATATTGACTCAGCAGGTGGGGAGGCTCTTAGATCACTTCAGTTTCCCCCTTTGGCCACTGGCAGAAGATGGGGAATCAGGAAGAGAAGGGGCATGGAGCTGAGCATCAGGTCCTCTGACCACCTCAGTGAAAGGCAAGGTAGGGGAAGAAACCCTGAAACCCTGCTGTGGTTGATGAGGACTCTGAGAGCAAAGAGTCACCCCCACCTGAGGCCTCTAAGAAAGATGGAGACGAGTCTAGATCTCTTTTTCAACAGCATCGTCAGCCTGGGGTCATGCCAGGCTTTGAGCCGGGTTGGCTCTATGTAGAATGGGCACAGGTGACTTGGTTGTCTGAAGAGCTCACCTTGTTTCTTTCCTTTCTTCTTTTACATAAATGTTTATTGAGCACCTGCCATGTGATGGGCATTATCATACTAGATGCCAGTGACAATCAGCAGCTTTAATTTTAGCCACCCACCTCTGACTCTCATTGGCATCTAGCATCATAATGTCAGGCATATTGTAGGTTCTCAACTCCTGTCCTTCAGAGTCCCATCAATTCTCCTTCTGCCCTACTCTTTTCCCATCCCCCCCTTAAACACATGGCCCCATGTCTCAACCCTTTCTGGCCCATAGTGGAAATGAGCTAAGGTGACAAACTGTTCTGTTTTCAGGAAAGAGGGCTACTTTTGGCAGGTCACAAATGATGCAGAACTTTTGGCTGTGCTTCCTCTTTACATCCCCACCATCTTAACTCTAGAAAGGCCCCTCACTGATGTTCATCAAGATTTCATATCAGTCTCCTTGACTGAATTCAACTTCAACCACTTTTATAGGGCACTCACTGTGTGCTAGTATTAATAGCATCCTCTTCTGGATGCTGGAGCTAGAAAGAAAGTAAAATGCTGGCATTTCCCTGGAAAGCTCACAGTTCATTATGGAAGAAAGATACACAAACATTTAAAATATAGCATGGTAAGTGCTATAATGAACACACTTCCAAGAGGTGACGAAAATACATGTAAGAAAGCAATGAAATCTGTGTGAGCTGGGCTTTGATGGTGAGTAGGAGTTCTCTAGGTACATAAGGTATGGCATGTCATGCAGGGGGTGCAGCCTAAACAATGGGTTAGTTGGGGTGCCTAAGAACACGGCCTGATCTGGTAAAGGAGAGACTCTCTGTGGGTGGAGCTTTGGGGCAGAGATGAAAGGGGTGGAGGGGAAGTGGTTGGAGACAAGGAAGCGGCCGCACGTGGGTTCAAAGATCCTGCACTATTCTATGGAGCGCGGGCTTCTTTCTGTGGGCACGAGGGAGTCATCAGAGATGTTTTCTAAAGCTTTACTAAGATATCACTCATATACCATATAATTGACGTTTTTAAAGTATACAATTCAATGGTTTTTAGTATATTCACAGAGTTGTGCAACGATCACCACAGTCTAATCTTAGAACATTTCATCATCCCCAAAAGAAACCTTGAGCCCATTAATGGCCACTCTCTATTCTCCATCACCACTACCCTGCCTGCCCTAGGTGACCACTAATCTATTTTCTGTCTCTATAGATTTGCCTATTCTGGACATTTCATATAAATCAAATCATATGATACGGGGTCTTTTGAGACTGGCTTCTTGCACTCAGCATAACGTTTTCAGAAACATAGGCACCTTTCCATTATCTCATTTAACCCTTGGGTACAACTGCAGGAGGGTGGTATTGTCCCTAGCCTCCAGATTCCGAAAACTGAGCCCATTCTATCCAGATATAGAGGTGAGGGGTTCTAATTCCCAGACAGTAGCTTCTAGAGGAGGGAACATTTTAGTTTGCATCCTAAAATTCTGCTAAGCATATATAGGACTTAGCCTACAAGGCCCATCGTCTATCTTTTCTAAGCTGTCAACTTTTGCAGGGGACAGGAAGGGTGAGTTAAATAAACAAGACCACCTTGGAGTAGGGAGGACATTCCCATCCTGCCCCACTCACTCTGCTCCTCATCCAGGGCTGGCCAGTCAGTCACCTTGACCTTGACCTCCCAGGGCAGTGCTTCTCATATTCAGGTGGTTCTTGAGCCCCATTTGTCCTCTTCAGTTTCCAAGCAGTGATTCCGTACCTTTTGAAAGCTAACCTGGACTTTGAAGACCTTTCTATTTCTCTCCAGCACAGCTTCTCTGGCAGCCCCGTTGTTCTTGCCCCTCATTTCTTAGCCTTCCCATGATGCTGGAGGAGGCATAGATTGTCCTAGTGTTCCTGTGGAAATGAGGTCCAGGAGGTAGGATGGCCTTGTGGGGGCTCTGGTTATAGCTGCCCATGCATATCTGCCCCCTCAGTATATTTCTTTGAGGGCAAATATGTGCCCTCCTGCAGGTGTACCTCAGGATTAAACAAGAGAATGTAAGGCAGGGGCCCTACAGTGCTCACCCAAAGAATCAAATACGTGCAGCCTCCCTTTCTTCTCCAAGGAAAGCCTTTCTCGTCCTTTATCTACATCCTCTCTCTAAGGCAGTTTGTGGAAGAGCCACACCAAACTGAAGTGCCTTAAAAGAAGTGAACATTTTACCCTATGTTTCTAAAATAGTTCTACATCAACTTTGCCATCAAAATATCGGGGGAAAAGTTACAGACACTCTGTCATCTAGGGAAGACCAGGTCCTTTAGCCCATGTCTCACTTATACCTAATTTCATCACTAGAGCAGCTTTCATGTTGCACTGTAGCCGTGCCCGGGAACCATACAGAGACTGGAAATGAAACTCACATTTCAGAAAAGAACAAGCCAACACTACTGTCCCAGTAGAGCCTGAGGTTCCTCATTTCCATTACAATAACTTTGGCCATATTGAAAACAAGCTATACACATTTAAAAAAAAAATTGGTTAAACCTAAGAAGGTGAGGCAATATTCAGTTACTTGGAAATACAAATTAAGAGAAATAAAGCAATACCAGATTGTTTTGGGGAGTATTTCCATCTGCTTTTTAAACAACATTTTGCAATGACATCAGGCAGAAGGGAGGCTCCAAGGGGCTCAAGAATGGTCAGGAGGGATTGTTAATGACGTGCCCTAAACACTAGCCTAGTAAGGGAACTGCACTCACGACCTGTGGTCTGGTCTCTATTCTGGTGCACCAGCGAGGGGTGAAGTCTCTCCCGCTTCCTGTCTCCACAGCTGACCCCGACCATCATCCCAGAATTCTGGGTGCAGCAGTGCCTAGATGTGGGTGCCATATGAAAGCCAGGCAGGAAGTCTGGGCTGAGCCTGGACCACCAAAATCGTAGCCCTTGGCCTGGGAGGGAGCGGAGCTCTGGGTGTGGAGAGGTAGCCGAGTGGGACATGGAGCCTGTGATTATGACTGGAATGGTCCCTGCCATGCAGACAAGAAACTGGCGCTAGCAAGGAGAGGGAACAGGGCGAGAGGGGAACCGGAATGTCTGAGGGGGTCAGTTGAAGCCACAACTCCACAGAGTTCCCATTGGTGACATCCTCTCCAAGTGCTGGTTAGGGGAGCGGTTGACCAAGACAGGAATAATAATGAGATCTGTGACATGGCTGTGAGTTTCCAAGAGGAAGTGTGAATAGTTCTCAGGGATTTCAACTACCCCCCAAGAGTCATAAGGTAGAGTCTGGGGCCCCTGGGGAGTGGTCTAAGAATAGCCGTGACTCGAACTATAGGAGTCCCCAAGGCTGGCTGGTAGGCAGCAGTGTTACCCCAGTTTACCAAACCTTAACGATTATCGGTCTTTCTTGGAGATAAGCAAGATTCCAAATACCGTTTATCTATAACTCAAGTATATAGCATAGAGAACATCAAGCCAGATATTAAAATTATGAATATGTGATAAACACTACAGATCTATGAGCTCAGATGCTACATGTGGTTTGTTTTTATGATTTCCATTGTCTCACTTTTCTAAAACCATCGGAAATCAAAGAATCCACTTAATGTGACTAAAAATGCCTATTTAATAAACACAATGCAAACACTTTTCAACTGAACTGGCAAGAAGTTAAGAGTGTGGGGGAAGACGTACATACAGGGTTTTATTTCTTGAGCGAATGCCTGGATGGAAAATCACCCTATTTTACGTGATTTAATTCTGTTGTGAAAGGTTGAGACTGTTGCCAAATGCACTTCAGATCTCTGTTCTTTCCTAATCGTAGCTATCTGAGGAGCCAGATGCCAAAAGTGTAACCCAGAACAGTTCTTGAAATTACCTTTGTGAATAAAAACAAAAGTTCAAAAAGTCAAAAAAGCTGGCTCGAGCTCAGAGAAGAGAGGACAAATGTAGCAGGAAAAAAAAAAAAAAGCCATTTAAGAAATCTGAGTGTGCTTTTGTGAGGACCAAGAGAGGAGCAGAGAACGGGGGTGGGAGTCGGGAACCGAAAGGCCTCCGGCATCAGATACACCTCATTTACCAGCATCACTTAGGTCCCTATGACTGAATTTAACTTAGTATAACTCCGCCACTTTTAAGATAGTTTGAAACCATCACTTCAGTCACTGCATTTGCTTCTTGAAAGGCTCTTGCAATTCTGGATTTGCTGACAGTGCAGCAAGAATCATCCACATACATCCACTGTGCTGCTAGACAAGGAAAAAATTTATAATCATATTCTTACTAGTTTGCATCTCGGGTTGGTTATGAAAGAGAGTGATCCTACTTAATGATCCTGCATAAAGTGGTCTAATATTGCACAAATGTTTGACTACAACTCGGCAGTTGTTTGCCATGAACAAACTTGAATTCCAGAAATTATTAACTTAGACAAAGTCAAAAAGAGAACTAAAGAGGGGAGTTGTTCCACAGGTATAGAGTTTCAGTTTTGCAAGATGAAAAAGTTCTGGAGGTCTGCTGCACAACAAGGTACATATAATGAACACTACTGTACTGTACGCTTAAAAATGGTTACGATGGTCAATTTTATGTTGTGGTTTTTTTTTTGTTTTTACCACAATGAAAAATAAATAAAATTTCCTTTTTAAATTAAAGAAATAATAGAATGCATTATTCATTCCACGACCTAATGCCCTGCACTTGGCTACAACCACAGCATATACTTCATTAATTAAATTGAATTTCTGAGAGAGAGAGAGAGAGAGAAGGAGAGAAAGAGAGAGAGAGAGAGAGAAACACATGTGTACTAGCTAAAAATGGTTGATTAAGTATCTGCTTTAAATTCCAAGCAGAACAAATAAAGAGGAAAATGGGAAGAATTAGGTTTGGAGAACCCAAACTGGCTTGATGTCTTTGGAACAATCTACTGTGCCAATACTTACATGGCAATTCTAGGATTTTTACTTTAAATCTTAACAGGGTGACCTTTCAGACAGGTGATTCAAAGCTACTAAGGGGACTATCCTGAAGCAGGTCGAGGTGAGGTGATGTCCGCTCCTGCCTTAAGTCAGACCCAGAACCCCCGCCCCCCTCCAGTCCTCCTCTGCCCAAGCCTTCTGCAGGGAGTAAAATTCACACATCACATCATGTCTCAGTTGCCTGATAGAACTACCATGATGCGGTGTTTTATTTTGTTTTTTACTAGCTTACAGAACTGTAGATTAACCTGTGAGTAGGCTCCCAGGTTAGGACTTACAGTTTTTTACTCAACTAGTGCTTCTGTCTCAGTTTGCTAGGGCTGCTGTAACACAGTACCACACACTGGGGGGCTTAAAATGGCAGAAATGTATTGTCTCAGTTCTAGAGGCCAGAAGTCCCAAATCAAGGTGCTGGCTCCTCCTGATGGCTCTGAGGGAGAATCTGTTCCAGGCCCCTCTCCTGGTAGTTTGTACATGCATCACTCCAATCCTCCAGCTTTGCATGGCATTCTCCATGCGTCTCTCTTGTCACATGGGCTTCTTCCTATAAGGACACCAGTCCCATGGGATTAAGGGCCCACCTTACTCCAGTATGACCTCATCTTAACTAATTACATCTACAATGACCCTATTTCCAAATAAGGTCACATTTTGAGGTAAAGGGTGGCTAGGACTTCAACATAGCTTTTTCGGGGGACACAATTCAACCTATAACAGCTCCTCAAAAGGTGAACCCCAGTCCAGGAGCATCACCTGGGCATGTATTTAAAATGCAAATTCTTGGGCTCCACCCTGAATCCGAAACGCTGGAAATACAGGCAATTTAATGTATATTTTAACAAGCCTTCCAAGCGATTCTGATGCACGCTCAAGTTTGAGAACCACTGTTTTAAACCATACTGTACATCGAAAAAATCATTTTGGAATGCTAAGTGTGTATCCAACAGAATTACTAGCCCTTTGGGGATGTCTCTGACTGTATTTATCCCATCTTGCTTCTCCCACAGTAGTGAGCAAGTAACGCTTATTGCTCACATGAAGCAGGCTAGAATCTGGAGGTCTGCATAGGCCACATGTGGCCTTCAGCTTGGTTTTATTTTGTCTGTTCCTGAAGACTATGAACTAATTGCCAACATGAAAAACCTAGATTACAGACTTTCCTTGGGGAAAAAAACAAAAAAGAAAATAAGCAAGATCTGGCAACACTGGATCCAAAATTCTACATGGCAACAGTCAACTGACTGGTGGCTTCCTCTTGGAGGTGGGGCATGAGGGTTCCAGTTAGCCACAGTCCTCACCATTCCTTGATGCCTCCCTGACATGAGGCTTCATGCAGACCAACCGCTCCCATTTACATTGCCGATCTGGTCTCTAAAAGCATTTGGGTCTGAACCATGGCTGGACAGAGGGAAGCTAGATAGAAAAATACATCACTGTCCACAGTCTGAAACACTTGGCTGTTTCTGAGCGGCCAGTTTAGGAATGGAATTCTAGGAGCCAGTGTCTCTGCTTAACACTGACTTGGAATTCGGACAGTGTGACTTCACTTTTCATCAGGTAACAGGGCAAATTATGAAATGATTCAAGCACTGAAGATAAAAGCTTTGTAGTGCTTTGCCTGTGTGAGCACGCGTGGGTGAGCTATAACACAGTAAAGGGAGACTTTGTATCGGCATGACTTCTTTAGGGCACAACAGGGTGTGGAGGACACAAGATTGTGAATTTGAGACATCACATATGCCTCCTTCGTGTAGATGGTGTACATGCTGCGCTGAGCAGCCACAGCCGATCAGCTGTGAAAAGATGATTTCCCAGGGAAGCAAGCGGGGAAAAGTCATTCTTTCAAGTTACTTTCATGGCTCAACACAAATTTTAAAGGGCAGATCCTGGACTAGGATTTGACAATTGTGCCTTTAATGCAGATGCTAAATCGTTTCATAAAAAGGACAGAAAAGATACAATTTCTGTACCTCATCCAGGATACTGGAAGCCGTTCCTAAAAAAGCGAGCAGAGTGGTGGTTTGGGGTCTCTTTATCTCAGCGTAAGGATGGGCCTGGAGTTCAGAGGCAAGAACTCACATGCACCAGTGGAGATGGGCACAAGGTCGCAACATGGGAACAAGCTTCATCAGTAAGCCTCAGGAAGATCTCTGTCTGTCATGGAGTTCATCCCAAAGCAATAAATCAGAAGAGTACATCTATCAAAGCTTATTTACTGTGCCAGAAGATATAGACAAATCGCTACTAATAGTCATAGGGCTATTTTCTGACAAATTCTTAAATTTTATTCTCTCCTTAACTACCACCACACCTTAGCATTCTTAAGAAAGAAAAGAGGAGACAGAATATGTCACTGATGACTCAATCTTCCTTTAAAGCTGTTAGAATTTAGACCTATGGAGGAAAAAGGTGGTCTCAGAAAGTAACCTCACAGGGTGATCTGGCCATAAATTCCTAACTGGGTGGGTCATGGTGGGTAGTCACACCCCAGGCCTATAACTTCTTTAGTAAAAGGCTTATCTTTGCCTTAAGCAAGCCCTGTCCACTGTTTCTTTGCATCTAGGTTAACTGCACCTTTGCAATAAGCCATAACCACCCTCAAGAGAGCACACAATCTTGTTAAATATCCTGTAATCCAACCCCAGCCTTGCTTTCTCCCACCTTCATGTAATCTTCCTTGCGTTCTCTTCTGAATTTCAAATACATAAAAGAAACTGCAAAACTGTTATACTCTGGAGCATTTGAGATCTTGCTTCCTGGCAACTGTCATCAGTTTTGGCTCAGATAAACTCTTACAGAATTTTTCTACAGGTTTGGACATTTCTTAAAAGAACGACAATTTTCTCAAAGGCAAAGATGACTGTTTCTCCCATGCAGACCTAATATTTTGAATAGTCTATTAAAAATTAAAACACAAGGCCGGCCTGGTGGCTCAGGCGGTTAGAGCTCCGTGCTCCTAACTCCGAAGGCTGCCGGTACGATTCCCACATGGGCCAGTGGGCTCTCTACCACAAGGTTGCCGGTTCAACTCCTCGAATCCTGCAAGGGATGGTGGGCTCGGCCCCCTGCAACTAAGATTGAACACGGCACCTTGAGCTGAGCTGCCTCCCGGATGGCTCAGTTGGTTGGAGCACAGGCTCTCAACCACAAGGTTGCCAGTTCAATTAGAGTCCCGGAAGGGATGATGGGCAGCGCCCCCTGCAACTAAGATTGAACATGGCACCTTGAGCTGAGCTGCCGCTGAGCTCCCAGATGGCGCAGTTGGTTGGAGCGCATCCTCTCAACCACATGGTTGCCGGTTCGACTCCCGCAAGGGATGGTGGGCTGCGCCCCCTGCAACTAGCAATGGCAACTGGACCTGGAGCTGAGCTGCGCCCTCCACAACTAAGACTGAAAGGACAACAACTTGACTTGAAAAAAAAAAGTCCTGGAAGTACACACTGTACCCTGATAAAGTCCTGTTCCCCTTCCCCAATTAAAAAAAAAAAAATTAAAACACAGATTGCGGCACAGAATGGAACAGGCTTGTAATATGAGCACAAAGGTGAGAAAAAGAGAGTTATTCTAAGGAAATGGCTCATGTGATCATGGAGGCTGACAAATTTGAAGATCTGCAGGGTGAGTCAGCTGGATCAGCTGAAGACTCAGGAAAGCTGATGTTTCAGATCCAGTCCAAAGGCAGGAAAAAGCCAAGGTTCCAGCTTGAAGGCCATCAGGTAGAAGAAACTCCCTTTTATTGGGGATAAAGTCAAACTTTTTGTTCTTCGACTGATTGGACAAGGCCCACCCACACTGTGGAGAGCAATCTGCTTTATTCAGTCTATTGATTCAAATGCTAATGTCATCCAGAAACACCCTCATGGGTACAACCCAGAATAATGTTGGACCAAATGTTTGCACACTCCATGGCCCAGTCAATTGACACATAAAAGTAACCACCACAACCCCCCATACGTCTGGCAGGTGAAAGGGCAAGGACAATCAGTTCACAGGGGACGCTGGGATCTGTGGAGGACAAATAGCAAGGGAAGAGAAACTCTCATCTGACTCCCTGGGGAAGGGGCCGTCTCCTAAGGCCCCTCCTGCCCCTTCCATCTAAAAGCCGCTCTTGGTGAGCTCGCTCACCTTCTATTCCAAGTCACCACGCCATGAACTATGTAACACTGTGTGCCACTCTGCACCCACTAGAATGGCTACAATTAAAGACAAATACTGACAATCCTGAGTGCTGGTAGAGCAGCTGGAACTCTCCTCATTTGCTGGAGTGACTGAAACTTGGGACAGCCACTTCAGAAAACAGTTTGGCTGTGTCTTATAAAGTTAAACATACACTTACCACATGACCCAGCAATCACACTCAGGGATTTACTCCATGAAAACGAAAACTTAGGTTCACACACAAGTCTGTAGGTGAGTGTTTATAGCAGCTTTATGAACGACCGCCAAATACTAGGAACAACCCAAATGTCCTTCAGTGGGTGAATGCAGAAACAAGTATCACGCAGGGGAATACTACCCAGCAATGAAAAGGAGCACCGGGCTCATACACAAATCTCAGAGCATTACGCTGAGTGAAAGAAGCACTCTGTCTCAAAAGATTGTATAGTGTATAAATCTACTTCTCTGATATTTTTGAAAAGACAAATGGATGGAGAATAGCTCAGTGGTTGCCTGAGGGTGAAGGTAGAGCTGGAGGGCAGATGCGACTATAAAAGGGTTAATACAAGGCAGTTAGGGGGCACTCGGACTGTTCTGAATCCTGATTTGGGTGATGGTGACACGAAATCCACACATGCGTTAACTTCCACAGACTTGTACAACACTCTTCCATCATCAAATTTACTGTATGATAATTTAAAAATTAAAAAGATCAAATAGGAAAAAAATTGTAAGTCATCCAGTTTACGCGCATGATGGAAAATAAATGCACATAATGGAAAATACCACTGGAATGGGGTCAGTCAACAGAAGCTGAATTCAAAACATACACCCATAGGTGGGAACCAGAAGGGTAGTTAATTCACAGACATCATATGTACAATATGTAAAGAGGGTAAATGACATTCTTGAGTCACTAGGCACAACCTGGTAATTCTCTGAAAAGGCAAAATAGCTGTGATTGGTAATGTTTCTTTTCCAGGAACTCTGTATTCATGGTATCTTACAATAGCCGTAAGGGAGGAAATTTAGGCTTAGCGATGGTAAAGGATTTGCCTCATTTTGATCTCGGTTCTTTCTGTCTGGTTCCCGGGTGGCTACTTAAAGCCACAGCAAGGATTACACCATGATTCCTCTCTTTTCTCTTCTGTACCCTGAGCAGATGTCTTAATCCTCTGTGCTCTTAAAATCCTGTTCTTCTTTTAAAGCAGTGGCTGTGGGGGGAGGGATTTTGCCTTTAAGGGACAAGTAGCAATGTCTGGAGACATTTTTGGTTGTCACAGCTGCAAGTGAGGATGCTACCAGCATCTGGTGAGTAGAAGCCAGAGATGCTGCTAAACATCCTACAATGTACAAGACGGCCCCCGACCAGAGAATTATCCAGCCCAGACTGTCACTAGTGTAGAGGCTTATAACTTCCTGTTTTAAAGGAAGGAAGAAAGGAAACATGTATTAAACATATCCATGAGCTAGACACTGTGCTAGGTATTTTTAAGTTCTTATCTCAGTTATCTCCTCAAAATCCCCTTTGAACTAAGTATTATTTACCCTAATTTATAGTTAAGAAGGTTGTTGCTCAGACCCATAAAGCAATGTGCCCAAAATCTCAGTGATGAAACTAGAAGCTGTGGGTGCCCAAGGCTGCTATGACTTCAAAACTCGGTATCAGCAATGTGGTGCCCCTGGTGCAGCTGGCCTGACCTTTAGTTCCCCATTCACTTTCATCTCCTCTGGCCTTGAAAATCACCTCTAAGAACTCTGCAAACAAGGGGAGCTGATGGGCTGGCAGAATGGAAAACCTGAGTCTAGAGGCTCCCTGGAAATGGGTGGGTTCATCACTGAGAACCACCCACAATTGGTTTGTCCGTAGTCTCCTTTTGCATCATTCATCCCTCCGCCCTCAGGGCACGGAATATCTCTCCTCCCTCCAAACATCCCAGAGACATTCCCAGCCAATCACTCTGGGACAACTTCTTCTTCTCTCCCACCAGCCTGTGTGGCTGGACTTGTCACAAGAAGTGGAGCACTCAGGCGGCAGCTTGTTTTGTGACTGGGGGACAGTTACAGAACGTGCCATCATTGGTTTCCCACAATAACATCTGAGGGGCAGGGCATGCCTCAGAAAATAAGCAAACTGCTTTAAAAACAAGTTTCATAATCACCTCTGAGTGATTCTGGTTCAATTCTGCCCTCTCATATAATGAGTATTTACAGTTCCCACAGTTGAAAGTGGGGTGTGTGTGTGTGTGTGTGTGTGTGTGTGTGTGTGTGTAAGACAGAGAGAGTAGGGAGACGAGAGGAGAAGTGAGAGAAAGAGAACAGAGGGAGAGAAGTAGAGAAATAGCAGGAAGGCAGAGGAACAATGTGAGAAGACATATGCTTAAAGCTTAACATAAAACCGATGACCTCGCAACAAATGAAGAACCCCACGATTGGGGGACCCTCTTGCAAATCAGGTGGGCCCACATGAAGGGAAGCTGCTCTTCTAAAGGATAACTACAGTGAGGCCTCAGGCCAGGCAGCATCTTTGTTCTTGAACTTGGCAGTCCATTCCCGACCAGGCTCCAGGGCTGACCACTGCACAACCCACCCTCGTCCTTGCTCCCAGCCCAGTTCCAGCCACGCAGAGAGCACTCACAGTTCCAAAATCAGGATGACATCCGTCTTGTTCTCGTAAACCTCATGAAGGGTGATGACGTTGGGGTGCTGGATCTCCTTCAGGATGCTGACCTCCCGCTCGATGTCCTCGCGGCTCACGCCCCGCCGGCTGGATTTCGTCCTCCTTTTCTTGATGAATTTGGCAGCATACTGGAGACCAGTGCTTTTCTCACGGCATTTCTTCACAACAGCAAACTGCCCGCTGAAGAGTAAAGATGGAAGAAAGTCACGGGTCATTTGTATATTCTTTTTCATGAAAACAAACCAGGATTGGAGCAAGGATGTGGCATGGGGTGGGGGAGAGACAACGGAATTGTGAGTGGGAAAGTCCAAATTGTGGGACGTTAACAAATTAAGTAGGGATATTCATTAAAACATTTTAGTTTCATTATGCCTATTTCTTTATGAACAAAGTTGCAAAGAAAAGAAATCATTTCCTTAAATTATGTTTCATTTATTGGGTAATAATGCCTCCACTTCTGCGCTGTCTCCTTCCCTCCCATTTCACATATGGGGAAAGCAGGAAGGAGCTCCCCAATTGGTTGGACCTCACTTCCAACAGCTCTTTTCCTGTGTGTTTGGAAAAACAAGGGGCTGAGACCAGGGAATTGGTAGAAAAATATATAGGGCCCTGACTCCAATGACAGATGTCTAGCACCAGTATTTATTAACTTATCAATTTATCAAATACCCAGAACAAAAAAAGCTACATGCATTTTGTTCACACTTCAAGAACTGATAAGCCCTATGGACTAGACATTTGCCAGTTGCTTCCCCAGCATCACTGTCCATGTATATAGTGGGATCTTTGTGCTTCTGGGAAGCTGCCTCCAACTCCAACTATAGATGCAGATCATGTGACCGAGGCTAAGCCAATCAGTGCACTATATTCCCCTGGCTCCAGTGATAGGCATGTGACCTAAGTAAGACCTTCCAGAGAATACGAAGACAAAGACTTTTTCTGAGACTCTTTGATCCCCCAAAGCTGCTGCCAACCATCTTGGGACCATGAGGGGAGCCACTTTTGGTTTAAAGCCAATCATTGCAGAGGCAGAGCCAGTAGAAAGAAAGAAATTAGGGCTGGGGCAACATGATAGAGTGGCTGGATCAACCCTCGCCTGAAGTCATGTGCCTTTGGATTTTTCAACAACATAGGCTAATAAATTCCCTTTACCGCTAAACCAATTTGACTTGTGTTTTCTGTTTCTTGCAGAGGAAAGCATTCTATACATCCTATGCCACAGCATGTAACCACAGCCTCCTATCCACATGTAAAATATAAGAATTGAACTTGATACAAAACAAGAGGTGAATACATAAGCAGCTGAAATCCTGAGAGGTGAGTAGGCTACCCTGAATGTAAGTGAAAAACAACAGAAACATGCTTCCTGTGTCGACTGTTACTGCTTCCACTGCACCCAAAGTCGATCCATCCATTACAGGATCTGTACATTTCTTGGCACCGGCTGGAGAGGGGCTATGTGAAGAACTATCACAGTGATTTTCAGCTAGCTTTATTCTCCTCACATGAAGACAAAAGGGGGAGAGAAAAATCAAATGAAGGGTAATATTTTGATGTTCAAGAATGGATACTTTAAAATGTTACTCACTTACTTTAGCAGCAGGAGGCCAGTGAAGAAAAAACACATAGTGAAGGATTATTTTTATAACATTGTCAAATTTTGTGCATGACAGGTTATTAATATCCTCTTTCCCTCTGCAGCACGATAGCAGAGAAGAATAAACCACACCGGAAAGCTGGCACCAATTGCCCATAAACTCGTGATCTTAAATAGTCATGGGATCTGTTACGACTTTACTACAATCATTTTCTAATTTCTCTGGGGAGTGAAGAACTGGGCTTTCTCTCTATTGGGGGTAAGGGGATGGGTGGCAGAGATGGGGTTTATGGAGAAAAGATGAAAAACAGTCTCACTCCCTACAAAGATGGTATCATGTCCCCACCAAGTGCTCTCATGGGGCTCCCACACAGAGAGGAGGTAGGGCACTGCCCAGCACAGGACCTCCGAACCACAAATAACCTGTGCTTCCAGGGGCTGGGCCAGTGCATGCCTCTCACATGGTCAAGTTCATGTCGACTTGTCTCAGGGGCTGTAAAGACCCAAGGCAGACTCTGTGTTTTGCATCACATTGCTTTAAAACACAAAACCAAAGAGCTAAAAAAAAAAAGAAAATTCTGAAGGTGAACCATAAAGAATTTAAATGCAAGCCTAAATTCAGAGACTATCCAAGTGTATTTTCACTTTTTTAATTATGGGAAGGTAAGGGCATCAAGACCCACCAACCCTAATGCCCGGGTTAAGGAGAAGTTCCAAACTTCCTGTGTGTCGCGGCCAGGAGTATGTACACAGCTATATAGACTGTGTGGCCCAGGTTTGCAGTGAAACATCTGGATTCCCCACCCCCTCATCAGACAACCCATCCCTCACTCACACTTCTGGACCCCCAACCCCCACGCCCCACTCCCAGGCTGGTGGGAGAGGAAGGGCTAAGATGGGAAAGCCCCTTGGGGAGAAGTGGGATTCTAATGCTGCACGACTGTCTGGCTAACCCTGGTGCAGAAGGTCAGTGAGGATGTAGAATGATTCTGAGGAACACTTCCTAGGCCCATCTCAATGCTGCCTCTTTAAAGATACCTTTCCCTATTTATCTCCAACTCCCCAACAATCTGCCCCCACCTCCTTGCTCCAACCAGCGCTCTCTCCTGCACCCAAGTCCAAAGAGCACCTCAGAACCTTCTGTGGCACTTGCTCTTTTCTGCCTGTTCCTTGGCTCTTTCCACCCCTCCCAAGACTGTAATTCCTTGAGGACAGAAGGCTGTCAGGGGCATCTTTCTGCCTCTGGAGGCACTGGGTGTGGAGCTCCTCGAGAAGCCCGTGCACAATACTGAATTCTGACTCTATGATCCTAAAAGCCAGAGATGTTAAACTGAAGGTGCTTCACTGTAGTTCAGTAGAACTGTGTAGGGCAGGGGCAGATGTCTGTGTTTGAGCCTTGATGCCACCGCTTACTAGTTGTGTGACAGTGGGCTCGCTTACTGCGTAACTGCCTCAGTCTCCTTATTTGTAAAGTACGTATGATGATAGTGCCTGCTTGGGAGGGCAGTGGGGTGGAAAGGAACGATTAAATGAGCTATAATGCGTAAAGTGGTTAGAACGGCACCTGGCAGTAGTAAGTCTTCAATAACTGTTAGCTATGATTAATCTTTGACAACTGGAGTTATTGTCATTAGCTCACGGTTGCCTAAATCCCAAAGCGCTGCAGTATAACCCCCAAAATATCACCTTTCATGACTGCCAGGGGGAAATGAGCCCTAAGAGGAAAAATAAAGAAAACTCCACAAAGTGTGTAAAGCTACTGCTAAATCTGGCTGCAGGCTTCAACCTTCAAACCCATCATCCCGCCCCTTCCTCTCCTGGCCCCACTCGGAGGGAGCACTGGGGCTGACAGCTGCTCACCGCTGCTGCGCCCTCCCCTGGGAACTCAGAGTCACAGTGGAGCCCAAGGGCAGGCAGGACACCCACTCAAGATATGGGGGCCTCGGTGTGCACTTGGTTAACAGCCAGGAATTTTTACAGTGCAATCTCCACAGGCAGCCAGACTGAGGCCAGACACCTTGGAGAAGAAACTTCTCTAAGAACAGTAATTTGCTTTGTGAGGCCTAACTCGAGTTGGACTGCTGCTCAATTGCTGCCTCCACCCTTTCCTTCCTGGGCATCTGGCCCAGCCTCCTCTGCCCATCCCTTGCACCCACTTTGGGGGGGCAGTTCCTCTTCTCCAGTCCCCTCCCTCCCACCGACAACTGAAGAAAACAATTTTGGGTTTTTTGTTTGGGGTTTTATTTTCGGCAAGAGTTTCTAAATCATGAGCTCCTGGAGTAAAACCGTGACACAGCATCCAGGGTGAGCTCTGAGTAAATGCACACAGAGAAGCAAGGCCATGACTGCAATGCACTTGGGGGACTGACTGCCTGTGGCCCCAGGGCCCCTCTCCTGTGACAAACACTGGAGGCTCCTCCATGATTGCCACCCATACAGACGACTGCAACCATGGTTCAATGGGTGGGGGGATGCAGTTTCCTTACTGGAAAATAGAAATTCACGGTCTCTACCACATTTCAATGGACAAAACAGAGTACAGGTGACCCTCATTTTTTGTAGGATCCCTATTTACAGATTCACCTACTTGCTAAAATTTATTTGTATTTCTTAATAACCAACACTTGCCCCGCTTTCTGGGTCATTTGCAGATTGGAGGTACCCAATGGGCATATTCCCAGCTGAGGGTGATCAAGGTGACACTCTGCCTTCTTGCTTCAGCTCTCATACTGCCGTGTTTTCCCGAAAATAAGACCTAACCGGAAAATAAGCCCTAGCATGATTTTACAGGATGACATCCCCTGAACATAAGCCCTAATGCATCTTTTGGAGCCAAAATTAATATAAGACCCGGTCTTATTTTCGGGGAAACACAGTGTAAACCAGTGTCCTTTTTATAGTTTGGTGCCACACTTCTCACATTTTGTGCTATTTGTTGGTGATTTCACTATTTGTGATGGCCCCAAGTGTATAGAGTTCCTAAGCCACAGGCTATGATGCGCCTTCCAGAGAAAATATGTGTGTTAGATTAGCTTCCTTCAGGCACAACTTTAGTGCTGTGGGCCTTGAGTTTAATGTCAATGAATCAACAAGAGATATTAAATAAGGCGCCTGTAAACAGAAACACACATAAAACAAGCTTATGCACAGGTCTGTTGTCAAAAATGTTGTGACCAGAGGCTCGCAGAAACCCAACCCTGTATTTTCTCCAGGACCAATGGCTCAGTATTTGCTAGTTTTGTGTTTTCGGAGAATTTATAATACATAACTACCATGAATAATGAGAAACAGTTGTACATCGTTTTTTAAAAAATGCACTAACATTCTCTGTCATCTAATAACTGACAGAAGCGTTTGTTGCTAGGTACAGACAGCCAAATCCATTTTGATAGATAAACTTTCAGTTAAATGTAATACACATTCATTAAGTACTAATGGTCAGAAACATACAGACAGTAAGACACATCCCAACCTGAAAGAGCTTTATCCTAAAAAGAAATTAACTCAAACATAATCCCAAATTTATTAAAAAGAGAAAAACTCTAGCTAAAAGGACAAAAGCTTCACAAAGAACAAGCTGCTATCTAATTTCTTTGTCTGACTTACCAATATATCTAATTTGATCAGAACCCTTGTAATCATTCAATGAACTGTAACCAAGATTCTAGGCAAAGCTCTTTACAAATATTACCTTATTATCACAATGCTATGAAATTCACATCATTTCTTCTATCAATGAGAAAACCAAGCCTCAGAGAGATGTTTTAAAAATTGCCCCAAATCATTCAGCAAAGTAAGTTTGCATAATTAAGTAATGATTTCAAACCAAGTGTATTCGCTCCAAAGCTCTATTTACTGAGACCAATTCCTATGCTGGTCTTGTGTCCATTTTGTTGGAAATACAAGCCACCCCCTGTGAAGCTGCAGACAGGACCAGCACAATGTTCTAGGAAAGAGCTTTCGGAGGGGAAGTTTTGTGGTTAAGTAAGTTTGGGCAAGATAGCCTTCTCCTCCCCATTAAAAATTAATCAAGTGTTTTAATTAATTAAAACCATCGCTTTGACATGCTTGAAGGCGCTCTGTAATAAAAAGTAAACCACGTTTGCATGTGTGTTTAGGAAGCATGAAACTCACAATTAGAATCATAGAAGAGTCTCAAGGTCAGTGGACAAAGATGACCTGCAATTTGTGAAGCGTTTGTGTTTTTGAAGGTCTTACATATTTCCAAGTGCATTAAAAATAAACCTGTTGAATGGTTTAATTCAGTCAGGTTTTATTTTCAAATTCATTTCTTTGTAGGAGCTTTAGTCTCACTTGGGGAAACATGGGATGGACATACAATATCAGACATTCCCAGTTGAAGTTGTGGAAGAGCAGGAAGAGCAAACTGGCTGCCATGACAATTTATTTCTGTCTATGGGTTGGTGCCTATCTGGGCTCTAACATTTTCATTACTGATCTTGATCCACACATTATAGCACGCTCCCACCCTGGAAGGTCGCTACAGATTTAAAAAAGGTGACTAAAAAAGCATATAATTTTTGCTTTGATTTTAAATATGTATCTACCCAGCACATATGACAGTTAAAATTTATTTATGGTAACTATTTATTATTGTGAATTCCCTACATTAATGCTGGAAACAGTGGGCTTAAATCAAACAGCTGATAAGTTTCAACTCTGCCTTCCTTCCAAGTCTTTGCAATCAGGTTTCTAATTAACACAAAGTAATTTTTACTTTTGAATTCATATATCAACCGCTGCGGCACAATTTTAGTGCCAGTTTATGGGTCAACTATTTTTCTTGAAGAGCTGCATTCAGACAGGGATAGTGGCGTGAATCCTGCTAGAATATTGGAATTACAGGTCTTAAATAAGAGGTGAGGTGACAAATGATTTTTTTAAAGATGAATTGACATTTGATAATAATTCACATTGATGGCAGGGGAAAAGACGCTAAAGAGTCTCTAGACTAATGGGAAAGACAAGCACATTAACACCATAATGTGGGAAGGGTCATAAAAAGGACATGGCCACTCTGGGCCACTCCCAGGGACAGGGTGAGGTCAGGAGACCCAGGCTGTATCCTGAAGGCTCAGCGAGAGCCAGGAAATGAAGAAGGTGTGTGCGGAAGGACTGGTTCCGAGAGGAGCCGAGGCAGGGAGGCATGAAAGAGCCTGCCTAGAATTTCTGAAAGAAGAGGGAGTAGTGGCGAGGATGTTCAGGGCCCTGCCCAGAATGGAGCAATGCCAGCCCCAACTCTGCCAACAACGTGGGAAAGCAGGGAACTCTCTGAGCCTTCATTTCCCCATCTGTGCAAAGGTGATGACAACATGAAATGAGGTCAGGTATGTGAGTGTAAGCTGAGTTCTCTAAGCACATCAAGCACATGAAAAGATGAAAACTGGCAAGCTATCTCAGCTTCATGCTTCTCAAAGAAGCACAGAGGATAATGTTTCAGTGGCTGAAAAACAGCAACAAATTTCTTCTTGGCATTTTCTACCCAACAACTTTGAAATCTATGTGTTAAGTCTATTTTTTTTCCCTATTAGAACTGACAAAACTATTTTCATTTTGGATAGATACCTATTGGATAGGTCCTTTTTGGTCCCCAAAAGACCTTGTGACTTTGCCTGAAGGCTGAAGTGTTAGCCTGTGGGTAGGGGAAGCTGACTGCATTTAGCAAATATGGTCTCAGCCATCTCTTCAACCTCACATACCCTGCCACAGGGTGACCTTGCTTCTTCTATCACGAGGTAGACTCTCAGCCCAGTCTCCGGGAATCTGAGCCTTGCTTGACCAATAGAATGTAGCAGAAGTGATTCTGGGTTTTCCCAGAACACACATTCTTGGGTGCTCCCTCTTGGAGTCCAACAACCATGCTGGGAGAAGCCTAAGCGATGTGGAAAGGCCACATGGAGGTGCTTCTGTCAACAGCTCCTGCTGAGCTGACAGCAGCTTTAAAAGGGTGGCCAGGTGAGTGACCATCTAGGATGTCTGGCCTATCAAGTCTTCAGATGGGTTCAGTCCCAGCCAACATCTTACTGCAGCCACATGAGAGACCCTTAGGCAGAACACTCAGGCAACCCACAGAAGCACGAGAGATCCTAATAAGTTGTTGTTTTAAGCTACCAAGTTTTGGGGTGGTTTCTTATGTACCAATGGATAGGTGGAATGGCCACTGAAATATTTTGGATGGTGGATTTAACAGATAACCTAGGAATCTGTGGGAAGGGAGGATTTGATATAGAGGGTGAAGGGCCAGTAGGTGACCAATGTCGCGGACCTGCCTAAGGGGAGAGCGTGGAAAAGAGCGACAGTGCACAGACCGTCTTGAATGCAGGACCCCCACTGGGCTCACACAAATGAGCCCTACCATTAGTCACATCAGCATGTGTGGGCTCCCTTTTCAGGTTCTCCACTTCTCATCTTGGCAGCAATCCCCCATCTTTCAAGGAAAGTGGGACTTCTGTGCCAGAACCAAAAACCAACAACAACAAACCCCAAAGACTCACTGAAATGCCTTAACAGATTTCTGGCTGAGCTGTGCTCACCTCATTTATCTTTCCCAGTCTCTGTGGAGAAGCAGGTCCCCACCCTGGGAAACACACAAAAACCAAATGTTCCAACAGGACCCAGGAAACATATCGTTACCTAATCTTCATTCTGACTGGCTTGAATGCCTGGGGCATTCCCATAGTGATACCACCTTTACCTTGGGACACGTGTGAAGAGGAAGCATTTTGTCCTTATTCAATGGAAACCTCCCCTTCCATCCTAACCCACCAGCCGTATGGATTTCAGCTGATGATGAAGACTAACCCAAGAGGGGAACTGGATAGTTAAGCACCAAGTTCAGTTCCCTTGGAATATTTCCATGGTGCAGCCTACACTCAGAACTGCTCTCTTTCTGCCCTTTCAGAAGCTATGCGTGACAGCAAGACAAAGTAGTTTTTACAAAAAAATTAAAGCTGGTGATTTATTATTATTATTTTAAACCCTCCAAAAATTAGTTTGAACTGCTACCAGGACTCAACCAAAAAGGCAATGGTCTAGAGAACTAGGTTCCTCCACCAATCAGACGGCAGTGCAGGTTGCCAGGGTGCCCTGAGGGAGAGGCAGAGTTTACCCAGGAGATAAACAGCAGCAGGTCACCCAGGGAACCAGAACAACATGCGAATCAGGAGTGA
The DNA here is from genome assembly GCF_036562045.2 of Rhinolophus sinicus. Lineage (NCBI taxonomy): Eukaryota > Metazoa > Chordata > Mammalia > Chiroptera > Rhinolophidae > Rhinolophus > Rhinolophus sinicus. Next base: position 155,439,615 of record NC_133754.1, on the reverse strand, counting down.
GATGCAGAATGATAAGGGCGGGCTGGGAGGCATGTGAGTAACACAGCTGGTGGAGCATTTGGGGTACAGAGGCAGACCCTTTGGGGACAGCATCCTCCCGGAGGATAGGACCATACAGGAGAAGAGGGCAAAACCTGGGACCCAAAGCAAGGGTGGGCAAAGGTCTGGCTCCCCTCACAAGTGCGGTGCTGCTACTGGGTCAAAGAAACCAAATACACAGAGTATCGGGTGGCTTGAGCAGCCTCATTATAATTAAGGAATTAGCAAACCAGAGCACGCCAGGACTCAGAAATAAGATTAGAAAGATGGCAGTGGGTGCTTTTGTCCACTCCACTTGTCCCTATGAGACCTCTTGGAGGGGGAACATCTGAGATCCATCTGGAGGAGCACTTCCCAAATAAAGAGATGCTACTAGGAGAAATGGCCAAGCAAGTTTAGGGAAAAGTGGGTAAAGAGAGTCACAACAGGTCTCAGTATGCAGGACTCAGCAGACCCTGCCCTCTCCAAAAGGGGGTATAGCATTCAGTGTTTCCAAGGATTTGGGCTTGTTCACCAGAAATCTTTTTTTTGTTTTTGGTCACAGAGCATTTTGAAATACAGTTTTTAAAGAAAAATTTGCTTTGGTCCTCTCTCTCATTAAATGGCTGGCTCCTTAAGAGCTGGGACTGGACTCTCTACGACTGTTTCCTTGTAATTCTCAACACAAAGCTGCACTTTGAGGTTATTTCCTAAGGCACGACACCAGTCACAGTGCCCTCCTTCAGGCCTGGGTGGAGCTGAGCGCAGAGCTAAGGGTAGGAGGTGCCCACAGGGTTCAGTCCCTTTTGGGACTGTGGCACACTAGGAGGGTGGGAACCAACCGCGTCAGGGCTGGGAGTGGAGGCCGTCGCCTCCTCTGCCTCCTGGCTACTGGTCAAGGGCTGCGTAGAGAAGCTAGGCAAATGCATGATGGTCTCAGTCCTGTCAGAAGCCTGGTACCATCTGAGATAAGAAGAGAATTGGGAGTTTTTCATTTCTCTCCGACGTGAGTTGGGTTTGGGCAGCAACTGAGAGCAGGCAGAGAAGCTCCGAGGCAGAGTGCAGTGAAGCCTGCTGGTTGGTTTACAGGTGAACTCTTGAGCCCTCAGTGCCTCCTTGGACAATGAGACCCACCCCTGAGAAGAAAGTGGTGGTCGTGGGAAGGAGCCTGGAGCCTGTGGATCCCTGAGAGCATGTCCTGACTGCCCTCCCTGTCACCTGAATTACATGAGTCTGGAGATAACATTGCCATCTTGTTCTTGGTATAGTTCTTTTGTTTTCTGTCACTAGTTGCCATATGTAGTGGTACCTGATTCGGATCTGGCCTGTGACTAAAGGAATTTAGAACCAGCAGGAATTAAGACATCACCATATAACAGAGTTGCTAGTACTACCTGAAGGAGGTGTGCAGAGAGAGTGGGGTCCCGCTGTAGCTGAGGGCTGGGGGAACTTCGCCCACTTTGCTCAGCACCATCCCTGGCACCTAACTTAGGGCCGGGCACAGAACACAGGCTGGTGCTTGATAGCTGTTTGTTTGATAGTCAAAAGGGAAAGAAAAGAAGAAAACAAGTCTTGGAAAAGTGCCATTTGATACAGTCTATAAACAAGAACACCAATGGACCAGACAAATAAACAACAATGCTCCAAATATTTTCTCATATAGAGAAGCCCCACATCAGAAGCAGGATTACTCTGTGAGTCCAGTATTATGAGACTAAAATGACCTTATAAAGAAAGGGGGATCACACTGGAATCAGCCCTCCCATTTAATCAATGGTGACCATGTCAGATGACGGGAGAGCAGGGAGTGCTGCCCCAAGACTGTGTTCAAGAGGCAGGGGGCCCTCCAGCTGCCCCAGCTGGGTTGTAGAGGGGTCAGTCCTGCGTCTGATCATTCCAACTTCAGCATGCTATCCCTCGGGCCAATCTCATTATTTGATCATCCTGACTTTGTCATGTAATCCCCGTTCAGCTATTGGGCTAAAGTTAACTGGGCCATAAGGTACGATCTGTTCTCAAGTCAGCAAGCTGCTCTCAGGGGAAAAAGTTGAAAAAGGGAGCAGTAGGTTCATATAACTTCGTGGCGAAAGAGAAGACAGACAAGGAGCTGAGCTGAAGTTCCTTATTCCATGGCAAAAAAAAAAAAAGAAAGAAAGATTCATTCAAGATGTTAAGATTCAAGATGGAGAAAATTAGCCGAAATAATGAGAAAGGAAAAGTTGGGCAGTCTGATGGGCATAGGTTGTAACTGTGCAAAGACTACGTTAAGTTGCACAGATTAAAGGTAGTTTATAGGAATTGTGGGGTAATCCTCCCCGACGTGTGTTCCACGCAGTTCTGGAGCATGAAAGGTACTGCACAAAGATATGTGAACAGTTTCATGGCATCCTTCTTGGCTTAGGTAGAAATACTATTCACTTGTGTGTTTTCACAGGCTTTGTCATTGGAAGAATTAGCTCCATCTTATCCAAAGTAGTCAGGTCTATATTGGTGAAGAGTTTGGATTTCAGTGACTTGGAAGAAATTCAAATATGCTTGGCGTTATGTGGCTTTTAGTGCAGCCATATGACTGGTGTGCATCGGAGATGCTATACCAGGACCTGTCTGGCTCTGGAGACTGAATCCAACAGGGGGTAGCAGGTTTTCCTTCTCTGCAGTTGCAAGAGTCACAGACCCAGGTCTCAACGAGGCAGCTAGTGGTTGTCTGGCTGTCAGCCCAGCCAGGAGGAATCCTTTTCACAGCGTTCTTGGCCAGGCCCTTTCCCATGATGTCTACAGATCTGTCACCTTGGCTCTGAATCAGGTGGGGACTCACCTCACAGAGGAAGTCTGGGAGAGGAGAAAACAAGCAGAGGACTGAGGGGGTCACTTCAGGCTAGGCAAGGCGAGGCTGGCAGGGAAATTCACTGCTGGAGTTACCTGAAGAGAGAGCCACGCAGATAAAACTGAAAGATGATAAGTTAGAGAGAAACCAGAGCTCCCGGGAAGTCTGAGTATTCCCTCAATGGAAGCAGAGCTCCCTGGCTGCCTGCCATGTGGGCCGACCTCACCCCTGCGATCAGATCCAACAAACATGAAGCTTATGTCAGAGGCAGGGGAGGGCTGTGAATACCGCAGCCTGGAGGCTGAGTACACGGATGACGTCACTTCTCCCAGAAAGTGAGACTTCTGAGGAGCAGGTGTTACTAATCAGGTCTTTGGTCAAAAGCTCAGGAAAATAAAAAATAATTTGCATGTATGCGGTATGCAAGTGATACTGCTTGAAGCTGGGATTGCAACCCCAATGACCTTTCCGTGGGGTGTCACTTCCTAAGAAAATGTGGAATCTGAACTCAGGGAGACTCGGAGTGATCATCCATGGGGGCTTCAGAAGCGTTCTCTGATGGAAACATAATTTTCTGGCTGGTGAAGGAGGGAGTCATTCAGAGTGGGAGCGGGCTCTGGCCCGAGGTGCAGATGAAAAGCCATTCCACTTGCAGGTCCCTACTTCCTCATTTGCAGTGTGGGGGCCAAACGCTTCTGCATCCCTCCCCACCTTGATGGCACTTCTGGCTCTGCAGAGCTGAGTGAGACTGCCAGAATGCCTCCCCTGATGGTCCCTCCCCTGACGGTCTAATTGCCTTGCCACTTGGATCAAGAGCCTGTGCTTATCTGCAGTCACATGGAAACACCTGGGCCAGCAGCCTACCCAGTTTAAAGAGCGGTTACAACTTCCAGGAAGGTAAGGAGGCCCAGAGGAAATGGTGGCTACAGACCTTGAACAGGGGCCAATCTAACAGGAAGAAACATACTTGTTTAGGCCTTCACTCTAGGGTGCTGACTTTTAGGGGTCCTAGACCAATTCTAGAAGTGAGGCAGCTGGATTCTGGTGGAGCTAGGTGGCTTCATGATGAAAGTGAACTCTGAGAAGGAGGTACTGGCTCAGAACCTGTAGGTGCGTAATGCATACGATTTAGAGATTACTTTCCACTTAACAGGTAAGTGAATAGCACAAAAATAAATCAATTTTTCTAGCTATTTCGTGATTTGTTAGGCATTTATGAGAGACACATCACCAGTTACTATGCTTCGAACCACAAAGAAGTAACACTAGAAGAACTGGCTCATTGAGTTTGAATTTTAAACCCCTTCATAGTGATCTAACAATATATTAGTTTTTAAAACAATTATTTATGAGGTCTGACAATTAATTTCACGTACTCATCCTAGAAAAAGTGCCACATACCTCATTGCTGAATATCACTATGGTCACCTTCAAAGTACTCCCCTTGGGAAGCTATGCACCAACACCAGCTCCTAGTCCACACTTCAAAGCAATTTTGGAACTCTTTTTCTGGAATGGCCATCAGAGCTGTCATTGTATTACCCTTGATGTCCTGAATGTCATCAAAATGTATTCCTTTCAATATTTATCTTCAGGTAAGGCAAGAAGTCGTTGGGGGCCAGATCAGGTGAGTAGGGAGGGTGTTCCAATACAGTTATTTGTTTACTGGCTAAAAACTCCCTCATAGACAGTGCCATGTGAGCTGATGAATTGTTGTGATGCAAGAGCCATGAATGGTTGATGAAAAGTTCAGGTCGTATAACTTCTTCATGCAGCCTTTTCAGAACTTCCAAGCAGTAAACTTGGTTAATTGTTTGTCCAGTTGGTACAAATTCATAATGAGTAATCCCTCTGATATCAAAAAAAGTTACCAACATCATCGTTGCAACAAGTTCATGAACTTAATTGTCAGACCTCATAGATTACACTTGTATGTGAAATTCTTTCTGATAATTAACACCACGATTGCATCCCAAGAGCCCAACATGGTGCATTCAATAATATTTTAGAATTAATACTTATTGACTCAATCACCTTATGGGTCACCCTATATGTATATGCTGACAACCTATTCAAATTGTTCCCACTGACCTTTCTAGACATGGAAAAACAGTTGCTCCTGTATTTAAAAAGATCACACAAGATTTCTCTCATCATTTGCTTAAGAACATCCTGGTCCTGGGCAATCTGTGTGCATTTATTTTTCTCAAACATTCACTGGGCTCCAGCTTTGTGTTAGGCCTCAACTGGTCCTCCAGGGCCTGCCACCTGTCTTAGAAGCTTGTCAAGGGGACAGACAGTGTATTTGCTCTATAGACACTTGAAAAGCAAAGGTGTATTAGAATCCTCATATAGGCTACTGGGGTTTCAGGGGAATTCTCCCAGTCTCCTTGGGGCCAAGTGCTTTGTGTAAGCAGTTACCTTAGGCCATCATTTTAGGTAGCTGGGTAAATTTCCTAATTGGAACACAACCTAAATATTTTTTAAATTAAGAATTTCTCATAGCCCTTAACCAATTTATTATTGCCAATGCAATTTGCAAACTCCATGAAGCCAGATTTCTATAGAATGGAAAACTGGAAGGCAAGACTCATGATCTTGTATAAATACAACAAAATAGCACAAATTATTCAAGAAACCTAAATGAATTAAGATTTAGAGAAGGAAAAGAAAACCCAAATTTAAGTTCACTTCTGAGCAAGAAGATGGATAGGAAAGGACTAAAAATGACTGTTCAGAGTCAATGGTGTAGAAAACAAAACCAACTCTTTTTAGCTCCCTTTTGTGTGTGTGTGTGTGTGGCCAATGATCTTTGAATCACTGATTGAAAGGCCAATGATCTTTACTTAGGGGAAAGTAGGGAAAACACTGTTAAGGTGGTACTGAAGCTTGAGTTTAGAAAAGTGATAGTAAAAGATTGCCTGGCTAGGCATTTAAAAGAAATTCATATCTCCAGGTCTGAGAAAGTTAAACCTCAGTGTGACAGAAGCAATCTCAAATCACCACTGGTAATCTGGACAAATGTTAAAATGTGATGCTGTATTGATGTGAAATGAGGACCCAACTGGATCCCTCTGTAAGATCAATTAGCTTGTTATTAGTCCCCAGCAAAGATTGAGATTATTGATCAGATGAATTAAAACCAGCAGGTGATCAATAGGTCACACAATCAGCAAGAACTTTGCCCCGGCCCTCAACTGCACTATAAGACAAGCTGAAATGGGACATTATATAGATAAGAAAGGACATGTTTTTATTGCAGTACGGCCTGTGACATATTTTTCATGGTATTTTTATAGATGAAATGGTGAATTACCATGTGGTGGATTTTGGCAGGCCATAAGGCTCTCTAGTTTAGCACTGTCCTAGACAAGACATTCTTCAGGGCATCAGATGAAAGCACACTTACCACATTTTAAAATAACTAGTGTAAAAGGAATGGCTGAATTTACTGACAGAACCTATCTAAATTATCCCACAGGCTGAATAATAAAATTCATAAAAGAAGTAAACAGAAATGCCTATAATTAGGTTCAAAGAAGTTAACCTAACATGACAGCAGTTCGTAGAGAAAATACCTGATGGTTCTGATGACAGCTGACACACAGTGTACCCTTACTTTTGCCCCTGCATGTTTAAGGAGTGCAGTGCTCCTGCACTCAGTAGGAACCTGGGCCCCATGCTGGGCATTTGTACTTGGTAGGAAAGATGTTGACAGTGTAGGTGGCAGTCAGAGGGAGGACAGGCAATCAGGAGGTTTTGCTCTGGGATGACAACTGTTGCTATCTGAAAGGTTGTCAAAAGGAATTAGGCCACCAGCCAAGAATGAGTAAAGGTTGGACAATGGCCTCTTAGATTCCTTCTAACCTTAAGATGCTCTGCTTCTAGGGGCTGCAGAAATCCAGGCTCTGGCTTACTGTGCTTCTTACTTAACTAAAAGAAAATACACTGTCATGTATGTATAGTTGAAATCCTACAACAGAATTTCTTCTTCATGCATTTTCTGAATCTCTGTTATCCTAATGATTCTCCCAGATTGAAATTCAAAATAAAATCCATTATTGCCACGAACTTCCCTAGACTCTATTTGGAAATATATTTTATGTATCTGCATCTTAAGATTAACTTTCCAAAGGGAGAGAATATGGACAACTGGAGTGGAAATGCATAGTGGGGAGAGGGGAACATGCTAGGCCAGGACACAGAAGTACTGGATGCTGACCCCACACTCCCATTTATCATTGGTGGGAACACTGATATTTCAGTACCTTTTCTGAGCCTCAGCATGGTCATTAGGAAATTAAGAAAAACCCAAAAACACAAAACCGACAACTGAGATTAATAATGCTTAGCTTATAAGACTGCTATTTAAGACGCAAAAGAGGTAAAAAGATGTGAAAGTCTCTGTACTATCAAACAAATATAATGTTAATATTTGGAAATATTTAGGTGATATCACAGCTGGGAATAAAACCCCCGTGTCTATGTCCAAAGAGCTTTAATAAGTTCAGGTCAGTCTCTAACAGGGAATGACAAAGGAAGGAAAAGGATTCTCTTGAGCAGGATTTATTAAGTAGGTGCAAAAGTAATTGCAGTTTAAAAGTTTAAAAATAATTGCAAAAACCACAATTACCTTTGCATCAACTTAATAGAAATAGCCAATTCAAGTCTTCCAAAACTAAAACTTAAATATCTCGACAGATAAAATTAATCTTCTGCATGACATTATGATTCAGCCTTCGGAGGCAGAGGGCCTGGTTTCAAATCCTGGCTTTGCCACTTACTAGCTGTGTTACCTTGGGCAAGTTACTCATCTTCTCTGTGACTCAAGAACCGTATCTATGTTAAAGGACTATTGTAAGGATTAAATTAGTTACACATGTAAAGCTCTTTCAATAATGTCTGACACATAATATAAGCCATACGCTTGCTATTGTACTTAGAATTATTATTACTGTATATGGTTGCATAAAACCATCTGCATTTCTTAAGCACATGCCAAGGCTCATACATTGTCCTATTAGAGAAAATAAGAGAAGGAAAAATCGGTGCAAGTTCTCCACCCTGTTCTGGAGAAGCCATCTTGAGCATAGGCTGCTAAGTGGGTCTCCATGAAGGCTGCTGGCTTCAGAACACCTTGGCACATGGGGATGGTGCTACACTACTTGGACTTAGGAAATACTGAAATATTCAGGGTGAAGAGAAGGAAAGCATGAGAACAAAAATGGCTGATTTCCAGGTCTTGGGTCCTTGATTAATATTATTCTGACATCTTTCTGGCCTCACAAACTCAGGAGTGAGTGGATGGTCAAATTCTGCAGGGTGACCTCCCCTGGGACAATTATACGGTGTTGGTCCATCTCTTGGATAGTCATGGAGAAAAGACTCCAGTTGAGGCTGTTTGAGGCTGTTTCTAACTCGAGTTTGCACATGTTCAAAGAAGCCTCAAATTTCTCAAGCTAACTTTGTGACTTTGATCATGTAAGTCCAACATTTATCATGCACAAGAAAAATAAGATTAGCATTCTCCTGAGGCACAGAAATGCTCCATGTCAAAAAACAAAACGCTAAAAGAAAAACTTAAATAGGCAAAGGGAGTAGAGAAAAATCTGGTCTTGTTTTTTCTTCCATTATTAACATAAATGTGAAATATTATCATCTACCTAGTCTAAAGGCAGGGAAGATGGAGGAAAGCTGCCTTATCAGGAGCCAGTTTTAAAACCATCCCCATCGCCTAGAGGCAATGAAGTAGGCAACCTGTGCAGCTACTGGAACATCCTGTGTACTTCTAAATCTGTGCCTTTGGGTCTCTCTAGAAACCCATGCAACTAACATGGGAGGGAGGGAAGGGATTTCTGATCCTACTAGGACTTATACCTTACCTCCCTCCTCCTCTCAGTAAATGTTTGTTGAATGGGTGGAGGAATCAATCGTTCAGACTTGGGCCTTGTAATTCCAAGTTTCTTTTGTTAATTTTTGATTCATTGGCCCAATCACTAAAGGGATCGCTAATTAGATGTTGTACATTATCAGGTCCATAGAATATGATAAAGACATATATAATCAAACTGAATAAGGTGACTTTTGCGACACTGAATTAACTTTAAAATGCTGAGTGTCATGTCACTATATAACTGGTTCAGAAGAGTTAATGATAGCGGTTTAGGGTAAAGCAAACGGAAGTGAACTTTACACTGGTTCCAAAATTCTAACTTCTCTCAAGCGGAATAAAATTTCATAAAAGAAATGCTTGCAGCTTACAATCTTACAATCTTACAAACTTACAAACTTCTCTCAAGCAGAATAAAATTTCATGAAAGAAATGCTTACAGCTTACTATCTGACTATATTAAGATTGATGCAATTTACATTAACCTACTTAAATACTAGTATCAATTATTTGTTCAGATGTATCCAATAATTTTTACTACAGGAAGTAAATTATAAATACGAATTCTTCATAATTAGGACATTCATTTAAACTTAAGCTTTAAGCAACAAACTTGTATAAATTGAAACCGTGATGTATTCAGGACAGAGCTGTCCCAAAGAAACATAAGCCACAAATGCAATACCCAGGTTTAATTTAAAATGTTTGACTAGCCACATTAAGAAAAGTAAAAAGAAATGGGTAAAATTAACTTTAATAATATATTTATCCCAACATATAAAAAATATTATAATTTCAACATGTAGTCAAGGATTAAAAATTGTGACATATTTTACTTTTTTTTTTTTGGTGCTTGAACCCCAGTGTGTACCTTACTCCCATGGCACACCTCAGTTTAGATTAGCTATCCTTTCAAGTACTCTAGCTAATTTTATAGCTATAATATAAAACTGGGACATAGCTTGATTATTTTATTTATAGAAGGGAAGTGGAAATGATACTTGTAAAGTCACTGGGAGGTGAACCATTGCTAAGTTAGCACATTAATCATTGACAGATGAAAGATACTACCACTGACCTTATTAGAAGACTAATAGATAATAGAGATCAACATTTTCTTGGAAACCTAGACTATGTATTCTGGGTATTTTTCTTAAAAATATGTGAATCCATTTTCAACTCTTCATTTATGTGAACTATGAGGGTTTTCTTTTTATACATACGCTGCTGTTTCTGGACTATGGAAGTCAATTGGACAATTTACATGTTCTAACAAACATTTGTGTACTTGAAGTCATTTACCAAGTCTCCAATCAGCCTTCTCTAGAAAATTCCTGTTGGTATAACTACTGGTTCGTGTAGATGAGCTTATGGCTCCTAAATGGCAAACATCAAGATTTCTATGCAGCATACATACTACATGAGGCTACGAAAATGTATCTAGCCCAGTGAGAAATACAAATAAAGATTATGATTCAGCTAATTTAAAAATCTGATCCTATCTGGTAAATTGCTTTTCTATGTCATCTTATTTATTTCATAGTTACCCCTTCCTCCAGTCTAAGGACTAAAGTAGAGAAAGGAGACTGATGACGGATGATGAAAAAGTGGTGGATAGACTGGAAGTTTCCAACGAGGCCAAAGAGTGGTTATGGCAGAAGGGGTGGGTAAGTCAGTGGGGAGGAAGGGCCGTGGGAATGGCTGCCCGGGAATGCAGATTTGGGTAGAGTTTCTTGTGACGCCATGGAGCAGAGGAAAAGGTTACTGGAAAGGAGGAGGTCCACCACTAGGAGGCCGGGTGATGGTTACATCATCCTCAAGGAGGTTCAAGTTGCCCAGAGGATGGCAGGGGAGGGGTTAGAGGTAGGTTTGCGAGCCCAGATTTTCACGGCTCACAGACATCTGCCCTCTCTATGCACCATAAACATAGGGCCGATTCATTTCTTCTTCACTTGTGAGAGATCCTCGTGCTGATGGCCATTAGTTCCCCTAGCTTGTGCAAGTCATGAGAATTAACAAGCCTGTCCTGAGGGACTCACTAAATCTGCTGCAGGCATTGACCCACAGAGTGCTCAGTGCTCCTGTCAAGTGGGCAGTGTGAACATGTTGAGGAACAACTGGGGTCTCGAACTGAATTCCAGGTGACTGCTACTTGCATTCATTCATTCATTCATTTATTCATTCATTCCCTCACTCACTTACTCAGTGAATATTTCTTGAGCAGTCTGTGTGTCAGGCACAGTTTGATGGGTGGTGTTTTGTCCTCAAATTATCCCCCGCAAAGGGGAATCTGTAACAGTGAAAAGTTATTCCCTCTCTTAGTTGAAAACTACAATCTCTGGGAGTCTTTCTCCCTGTTTATCATATCTTTGCTTACTTCCTATTCCCTATTAAAAAATAGAAAGATAAAAGTCATGCCATTTGACAAGTGGCCAGCAGTATCCATCGTTGACCTAGAGAAGACAGGTCCCAGATGCCAGGGGTCAGTTACTTCTTGAAAGAATACGAACATACTATGCTGCTGTTGGGGTTTGGATCATCAATATCTCAGGGTCCTTTATATTGTAGAGACCCTGTTAGAGGTAGGGGTAGTTGGGAAAGTGTGACTGGGGTAGGGAGAAAAATTTCATGGTCTTGGAGAAGCAACTGAAATAGGTGTCAGCCTCAGCAAACTTGCTGGCCACTCCTGACCACATTTTTTAGGATTTGTCCATTGTACTGAATGAAGTGCAGTGAAGACTGTCACTAAATGTCAAACTTTACTGGGCCCCAAAAGGCTAGATGCTACAGACGCTAATGATTGCTCTTTCTCTACTGGCTTTTCTGTGACACACCCAATCTTTTAACTCACTTTACCTTGTTATGAACTGAATGTTTGTGCCCCGTCCCAGTTCCTATGTTGAAACCCTAACCCCCAGTGTGATGGCATTTGGAGGTGGGGCCTTTGGGAGGTGATTACAGTGAGACGAGGTCAAGAGAGTGGAGCCCTCATGACGGGGTTAGTGCCCTTAAGAGAAGAGACACCAGGAGAGCTTGCTGTCTCGCGCTGACATGTGAGGACACAGAGAGAAGGCAGCTGTCTGCAGGCCAGAAAAAGTGCTCTCACCAGAACCCAACCATGCTTCTTCACCCTGATGTCAGACTTCCAGCCTCCAGAACTGTGAGAAAATAAATTTCTGTTGTTTGAGCCACCCAGTCTGTGGTATTTTGTTATGGCAGCCCGAGCTGACTAATATATACTTTGCTTTAAATCATTCGGTACAATCAGTAAAAGCTGCCAAGATTCTAGCAGTTCTTTCAGTATTACTTTATGTATACTTAATTCAGATCTCACTAGATACTCCAGCTCATTAAGAAAGGAACTGGAGATGGACGTACCTAGTACAGGGCCACATTCCAGCAGAGCACAAAACCCATCTTTGTTGAAAACATAAAGTTGGTTATTTTAAGTAGTATAGCTTTGAAGGCCTTCTAGATTTGTTTTCTTTTAGAGTTTAGTTATTTTTTTTAATAGAGAACTGAACTCTGTACGTGAGACCCTATTCAAATTAAATTTCAGTAAAATTTCTTATTACATTAAGTCCAAGAATTTCAAATGTAAAAAAAAAAATGAGAGGGAATAAATGTGTAAAAATACATATGACTTCCGGGCGTATGATCTACTCCAGGTGAAGGATGTAAGATGACTTGCCAGTTTGTTCCCTCATGGCAGACCCTCTCCCCACTAGGTGAAACTTCTACAAGTTTCCAAGCCGGTTCAGGCAGGTTTGAAGGCTGGCTCTGTTCTGTAGGCCAATCATGTGAGCACATTGCTTTGGATCCACAACAGCTTATCTTCCCGATGGCCAAAAGGAAATTAGGGTAGTTAGGGGAAAGAATCACTTCTAACTTACAAGTACACACAGAACACCTGGATCTCATAACTGAAATGGGCTTAAAGACCTCAGAAAACACAGGCTCTGGAGTCAGCTTTCTCTAGTATTGATCATGATAACTATCCATTTTGATTTTAGGATTGTGTTTAGTAAAATTAAGTTTTTAAGAGTCATAGCGTGGTTCCATCATCATGGCTTGTACTCAGGCAAACCTGAGTCTACCTGCCTCCAGAAGAGCTTTAATGATGCTAACCGAGATGCAAGAAAGACTCCCAGCCAGATCACCACTCACTGCTATTCCCAGCTCCTCCTCCCGGAAGGAAAAATGAAAACTAAAGCACAACAAAACTGTGCAATTTGAGCAATATAGTTTGTTTCCAAGGAATAATAAATGCATCTGTGCCTCTCCAAAAGCTCTGTGTTTTTGGAAGGGTCTCAACAGCTGAGAGAAACAGCCTGCAGTTTTAGACAACGAGTTTGAAATCGGTTAAGGACACTGACAGCAGGTAGAGAGAAACAATTTGGGTACGTTAGCTGATTTTCATCTAACTGGGGCATGCATTCGCTCTGAGCTGACTCCATAGTTAGGGGGAGTAGGTCCCACAGAGGTCTGTGTCATCTGCATTTTATAGTCGAGTCAACACCAAGTTGTTCAAAGGCCACATACTGAAATAATGATCAAGGGTTCGTATTGAAGGTCGTCATGTGCTGTCAGAACCATACTCTGAGCACTGCTTCTTCGAATTTCAGAAAACCTCTCTAGAAGTTTAACATCTCAGCTGTGCCTGGGAGATCCACACATGTACTACCTTTACAGGGGCAATCCAATCATTATTGGCGTACCACAGGGGGGCAGAAATGAAGGAAGTCTCAGAGCAGGTGGTGAGGCCATGCAAAGCTGGAGCAGGTAGCAATCTGTGTAGTCACTCTTATATGCAGAAAGGGCTCAATAACATCTGATAAATGAAACTTGGGAGCAAGAAATTTCTCCAAAGATAAAGGGATGAAGGCCAGAATTCATTCCTGTGTAATAGGCTCTGGAGATTATATTTTCCAAACCAAAACTAGGACATGTAATCTAAAAAGAAAAATTATATTTATGAAGACAAAATATTTGAGACTGCTTCTGCACTGGAACACCCACCCCTCTATGTTCGTTTCCCATTGACATCTCTGCAAACTCCTTTATACCACAGAAGTATTTGCAGTTCCCAGGGATTAGGAGGAGGACATCCTTGGCGGCCATTATCCAAGCCTACCACACTCCCGAAATGAGCTAACCATAACCATAGGCCTCTTTATTTATTTTTAAAATTAGGAACTAAAGGGAATCATCTGGAATAAAGAGCCAGTTGAGCAGTTCTACCTAAAACCATGAGGTTCTCTCACCCATAGTTAAAGGTTTTCCCTGCCTGCCTCCTCAGTCGCTATTTATATGCTGTAACCATTGTCTTTGAACAGATGAGGTCTTATTAGCTAATTTTCTATTTGTTTGCCATATATCCAGTTTAAGTGAAAAACAAAATCTGCATATGCTAGAGAGTCCTCACCAGGCCACTACTGGGCCACTGGATACTTAGCTCACACTTGTGTGTTGTACACTATTTTGTGCTTTAGAAAACCGTGGACCATGAGTGACTGCTTTCTAGTAGTAGGTGTTCAATAAATATTTATTGGAAGATGGATGGATGGATGGATGCATAGATGGAACAGAATACATCCAGCAGTTTTGGGGATAAAGGTAAGATCATTAGTTTATTTCTACAACGTTAGTTTTCTTATTTCCCTAAACTGAAAAAGGGGGCCTTGACCTTGGGGTATGAAGAGTTCAATCTTTCTTCCTGCCTTATCCCTCCTCAGCTTCCCCGCCTCCCAAACAATGTTAAATTCTTGGAATTCCCTAACAGCTGAGCCTCTGCTGTGTTTCTTCCCAGACCCCAGAATTCCAGCTGGCAGGTAGATGTTTACGCTTCCAAAAGGGAGCACCTCGGATGCAAAGTTGCTGGAAGAAGCCTTATGGATTAGAACACTCACGACCCACTGCTTCCCCACTGCCCTCCCAGCACACAGATGTTCCTAGGAGGATCCAAACCTAAGGACACATTATCTTGGCTTGATCTACATGGCTTAGCCATTGTGATGAGCTGGGATGGCTGCGAGATGTGAAATGTGGACAGTGGAAATGTTCTTGACCTCTTCCTGCACCTAAGTAAGGCACATTCAGTTTGAAAGGAGAGTTGACAACTGCCAAGTTGTTCAGCGCTTCATTCAAATATCATTTGTCAAAAAAGGCCAAGAAAAATGGATTCTCTGATTATTCCAGTTACTTCCCTGCTTGATGCACTGAAGTGCATGCGTGTGTACTGGGTGGGGGGTACATATCACTTCTACAATAGATGACATACACCTGGGTGATTCAGAATAATTTAACTTTGACAACAATGCTATGAACTTGTATGCCTTTTGCTGCAATACCCCAGAGCATTTATTAAGGGTGTTGTCCTAAGTGTCTTCTTGGTCAACGCTGGTGGGCATGGCATGAATGGGTTAAAAGGCACAAAGACATTAAAGATGAAGCCCAGATCCAAAGAGGATGGAGCTGCAGAGCGCAGACCTGATGGTCTCACATCCCCAGATAAAATGAAAATCCCCAAACTGAACTGGAGCTATCAGACATTAAAAGACAAACGTGATTCCAACAGATGAATGAAACGAAGATAAAGACACATGGGTTTAGAAATCTGTGACCACATTCACCGAGAGCTGCTAGAGAACAAGGACAGGGCCGCGTGGCTCAGCAAAATGCCACATTTTGTTTGTAAGTTTGTTTGTTTTGTAAGATAACCAATGTTAGCAAAAAGACAAGGGAGCAGGCATGCTTTCAGAGAGTGGGCGTAGAAATGGCACAGCCCTTCTGGAAACACATTGAGTACTACTATGTAACAAGGACCTTAAGTGTTTATAACTTTTTGCTCAGTGATTCTACTTCTAGGAATCTATCCTAAGGAAATAATAAGGAAAACAATCAAAGATTTACTTACAACGATATTGGAACTTATGGGGAAAAAAATGGAATTAACTGAAGGGAAATGGCTGAGCCAATTGTGACAAATCCACACGGTGCAATCTGATGCTGGCTTTGAAAACGGAATTCAAAGAATATCATGCAAAATGATCATAATGTGACATTAGATAAAAAAGCAAGATATACAACTGTACGCATTATACGATCCTAATTTTATATTAGAAAATGACACACACATGCAAGGCTGGAAGCTCATACAGCAAAATGTTAACATTTAATGGGATCTTTGGAGGAACAGCACTATGGGAGATTTCTATTTTCTCCTTCAAAGTTTCCTAGGTTCTTTCAAATTTCCCACATGAGCATGTGCTACATTTAAAACCAGAAGACGGCCATCCAAGGATATCAGAGTACTGTAGGAATGAGGCAAAGACAACGAGAATTTTCTATGGCCTGTGGGTAGCATCTCACCCAGTCTCTGTGAGTCCCTCTGAGCTGATGTTACAAGAGAATTCTCCCCCTAATTTCAGTCTCCCACCTCAAAGAGTCCATGAAGGAGGAGGTGGAGAGGGGAAGAGAGAAGGAGAAAGACAGAAGAGAAGATAGAACTCTTTAGAGCAGAATTTTCCAGTCCTTTGCACATTAGAATCACCCATGAAGCTCTGAATCAGACTCACTGAATCAGAATCTCTGGAAGCAGGGCCCTTGTGATGGTATTTTTAAGTGCTCTCCAGGGAATTGCAAGGTCCAGCAAGGCCTGAGAATCAAGATGTAGAGACTAGTGGTTCTTAAATGTTAACATACATTCAAATCACCCAGAAGTCTGGCTAAAACACTGGGCTTCACCCCCAGAGTTTCCAATGGATAAGTCTGGGGAGGGCTTGAGAGTCTGCATTTCTAACAAGTTCCCAGGTGCTTGAGGCTGTGGACCATACTTTGAAAACCACAGACTGTAGAACAACTGCGTCTTAGATTTTCCCCGTTGACCTTGAGTCCCATAGCAGGTTCTCCTAAAATTTTTAGTGACCAACCAGATTAATATTCCTTCCCCAGGTTTTCTTCTAAGGAAGGCAAAGGGAAATCAAGACAAAGGAAATGCCCATTCATCGGGCAGCTGCAGGGAGCCAGGCACGGGGCTGGACCCTTGATATCCTGTAGAGCTCATTTTATCCTCCTGTGAGGAGGGTGTGGCCATTTCTACTGTAGGAAAATGAAAACTGAGATCTAGGGAAACGTGGTAATTTGCCAGGGACAGTCAGCCAGTGCGGGGAAAGGCCAAGGTGCGACCAAGGTCTGTCAGACACCCAAGTCCTGGCTTCTCTCCCTCTGAGAACAGACACATACTTAAGACAAAACCTTTCCTATAAGCAAACATCACGTTGCTTAGAGACAAGACTTAGATATCATGGGAGAAACAAGAGCAAATATATGAGTTCATTATGCTTTTTTTTTTTTTTCCATTCATACAACTATTAGTACAGATAAAGAAACAATGCATTCAGAACAGGAAAACTTATTTGCTCAGCCTGCCTTTCGCACAAACTTAAACATTTTTTCATTGACTCTGGCCTGTGTGTATGTGCATATGTGTAAGAATGAGCCCATCAAAATCCATTTAAGTTTGTAATACGCTGAACACTAACATTAAAGAGGATTACACCAAAACAGGCGCCCTGAGCTAGTTAGGAAAAGCAAAATATAGAACCATGAACAGCTTCTGTGAAACATGTGAGATCTGGCTACATCGGCGTCAGGACCTAACTGTATTATTCACAGGCTCCCCCAAGGCCTGGCTAGGTCTGCCTCCAAGCCATGCAATACACTCTTGCCCACACCTTCTGTTCTGCCCTAGATTTCACTTGCCAGGGAGCTCCCTAACGCCTGTGAATGTGAAGGTTGTTTTGCTGAAGTTTGGGATGATTCAGTTGAAGAAAATTATTCTTATTCTTCCACCTCTCTTCTCACATTCTCTTCTAAAGGGAAAACTTTGTGTTTGCTGTTAGGCCCCCCCCCAAAAAAAAAAAAGATGGGGGAGGCAATAACCTTCAGCCCACTTATAAGTCTTCCGCTGTACAGGAGTTATCCTAGGTATTTTCTAGGAACAAGGTGGCACATTCTAGAAAGAACACAGAATGGCCCACTCAGTCCTATACTAGCTCTAGAAATATATTCAATTCCCAGTGTTCAAATAATATGGATGCCACTCCTCAAAATACTCCTTTGAAGCCCCTATGAAGACTGACAGTCCAGGTAGCTCTAACTCCAGGCTGTCTTTTTGCAAAAGAAGGAAGTCAGGACCCAAACACAACCTAAGAGTCATAGGCTGCATCACGCACTAGAAAGTGCCAATGCTGACTCAGAACCCAACATCCCTTCTGGTACGGAGACTTGGTCCACTTGTCTATTCTTGCTGTGGTGACTGTTGTTAATCTTATTAGGACTCCAGAGACATCTGCAGACATCCCCGGCAGTTGAAGATGGCACCAGGGGAACTGCTAGATTCTACCAGTCTTGCCTTCTGTCTTTAACCAATGATTATTGCCAGCAACTTTCTCCTTATATCTGCTTTCCACATCAGCCCTAATTAATTCAATTATTAATTGAACAAGATCTATAATGGCTTGTTCTGGCTCCTCTTGGAGGAATGCTTAAGCGATCCAGCATCATCCCAAACCTCCTGTGGTACATAAAGTGGCTCAAAAGCATCAATCTGAAACATGGGGACCTAATCCAAACATTACCTGGCTTTGGAAATGACCTTACGACCCTGGTGAGGCAGGACAGGTGTCTACCCCAATATTTGATCTCTCCTTTGTCTTGAGTCCTAGAATTGTTCACTTTTAGCTAGAAATCTGGGCACTTGATATAAAAACCACATTTCCTAGCTGTGGCCATGTAACTATATTCTGGCCAACAGGATGTAGGCAGAAGTATTATGTGCAACATTCAAGGAATGTCCTTGGATGTTCATGAGAAAGGGCATGACCTTCTTCCTTCTTGCTGGTTGGAAAGAAGTAATGACTGGAGCACGAGCAGCCATGTTGAACTGTGACGTGCACGTCACATGCTTCAGATGGCAGAATGACATCATAAAAGGAGGCAAAGTCCTTGATACCACAGAGCTGTCACACCAGCTCTGGCCTCCTTGTATGTGAGATAGAAATCAACTGTTTTCTTTAAGCCATATGATGTTGGATTTTCTGGCACAAGCAGCCAAAACTAATCCTAACAAACATTCAATAATGAAAATACTTCTAAAGAAACCGTCAAAACCCCAAATGATCAAGGGTCAACTTGAGTTAGAATCCTAGAGGTCAGGGGCATGGATCTTGCAGGACCATTTCCTGTAGCTTGTTGAGTTCCTGGACACTTAAGGAGACAGGAGTTGTGTAGAAGTGACTAGAGAAGGCCAGAGTTCTAAGGCCACAAGAGACTGACACGAAGTGTTGGCTGGGGTTGGGAGCACTTCCAGAAGTCTGAGCCTTCGGTCAGGGACCAGCAGCAACAATGTAGCTGTGTTAGGGGAAGGCCCTGGCTGGGCTGCCCACCTCTGCCAAGACACCAGGCCTCCTGAAGAACCGCATATTCCCGCCACCCCAGACTCACGCCTCCCTCCCCCTCTGCTCTTCCTCCTCACAGCAACTCCAGATGTTGTATTAATAAATGGCCGTGTGCAAAGGATAAAACTCAAGTGCCACCAGCTCTTTGGGGAGCAGCGTTTCCAGCATAAAGAGACAGAGTATTCGCTAGCACACCTGGGAGAAATGTGCAGTGCACAACAGGCATGCCAGGGAGGACAAACTTGTGTGCACCTTTCAGCAGATGGTACCAGTCAACGGTAAGTCACCGGTAGTGAAGAAGGAGCATGTCCGAGGCCCCCAGAGGCTGGATTCTCACTGTGTGTGATCTTGTATAGGTCACAGATCCTCTCAGGCTTCTAGTTTGCTCCCTGTTTTGTACAAGCAGGGTTGGTGTCTTAAGAATCAGCCTCTCGGAGGTGGGAGGGAAGCTGTGTGTTTAGAATCTCTCCAGGCGATTCCAGTGATCTGCTAGGCTTGGCAACGTCTGACTTAGAAACTTGTCCTGTGGACCCACAGATTCTCCATCCTCACCCAGACTGACCGAATCAGAATCTGCATGTTAACAAGATCCCAGGGGACTCATGTGCACACTGAAGCTGGGGAAATGTTGGCTTAGATCTGTGATGCCATGACTTCAAGGAGAATATATTTAACTATTGTCCTGGGACCCAATCTAAATACTTGCTTTTCATTTTGCTTAATTTAAAAAAAAAAAATCATTCATTGTAAGGATTATAAGTGATAATGCTTATAAAGGGTATGGTACAGTGTGAAAGGTCAGTAAATGCCTATTTTGTTTTGCTACCACTATTAGCTGTCATAGTCATTGGTCTAGATTTACCAAAAGGCAAGAGAACCACTGGGGGAATAGGAATTTCAAATTCAGAAGCAACTCTTTTTACTTGAGACACTCTATTCCCAACCCTGGGCAAGCGAACACTCTCCTCAATGAAAAAAGAACGTTCGAAATCTTGATCTGGACTGATACTCCAAATGCAAAAAGAAATACAATGCCCTAAAGCTCAGGGTTATTAACCAAATCACTGGCGAAAGCTAATGGCAAAGCCGACTCCTGGACACTCTCAGGAAAAAAGAGACTTCCATCCCACTTGTCACCACCATTCAAGGAGATTCAGTGACATCACATTCATGTGACATAAGAATCAAGGGACTTTCCTTATCTACCTGCAATGCTGACTGTCCCCAAATTCTCACCCTCTCATGCACCCATTGCTGCAGACAATTGGACAGTGAATAGATGCTTTTAAAATGGATTTAACCAAAACTGAACTGCTGGCAAGCAGATGGGCAGCCACAACCATCAATTTGTGTCACTGGGGCATTTGCAAAGAGGCAGACTGAGACGAGGAACCAAACTCTTTCTGTTCCCTTTTCAGTCTCTTCCGTTTGACGTCTGGTCTTTGTTGGGAGCCTGGACTCTCCGTCTCTTCCGAATTTGCCACGTTCCTCTAACTTGTAAGCTCCAGGAGAAAGCAATCTATGGATTAATATCACATGCAAACACCAGCAACAAGTCAGACATTTGCTCCGGGGATCCCAGCAACAGACTTTGCAAAGCACCAAGCAGGGTGAGCAGAAGCCTGGGGTCTCTCATCTTGTCCCCAGGTAAGAGCTTTTGTTCCTAGGGCACAATTAAGTCATTGTTGGCTTTTTTTGTGTGTACCGAACACACAATGCCTCCCATTCTCAGGGACTAAAGAAAACAGGCGTTGGCATGAGGTGTCCACATTTTCCTTAGTGAACTGAACAGCCCAACCCGAAATTCAAGTGCTAAACTTTCAACAGCAAACAAAAGGCTCGTGTTCTAGTCCGGTTCACTGAAACCAAGTGACTTTTATATCAGCCTCAAACCCTGGGAGCGTTTGCTTACTTATTTCTCTCTTATCAGCACGTTTAGGGGTCAGTTCCACATGTAAGCAAGGAAAACAAATTGAGCATATGACACTCTGGATGAGAAAAAGAAATCACTGAGACTCAAATGGTTTCTCTACTTCTCCTGTCCCCCAAAATCTGGGGAATCAGGCATTTTGGGTATACAAACAGGAAACAGTCTTTGGAATAAAATCTCCTAAATGGCTGTCGTAAATGATGACTCCCTTCCATCAAGAAATGCACGAGAAATGGACATGCTGAGCAGGCTTTTTACACCCTGCACAAAAGTTCTCTACCTACGTAGGGTGTCAAAGGAATTATACAGGTCTGCAGTGTGTGCAATTGGCTATTTATTTGCATAACAAAATAACAAAAAGAATGGAAAAGAGCATGGCCCAACTGGAGGGTAATAGTTTTGGAGTTAAAGCAAAGTGTTTGACAATTTATAAAAAGACACATATAGTAGATTTACATCAAAGCCATTTTGAGATGCAATAAAATTTATTCCCTAAATGTACTTTTTCTCCACTTTTCTAACTGACAACTTATGGGATCTCATAATAATGTTAATTATTAGACAAGGTTGAAATCAGAAGGGATGTTTCAAGTGGATAGGCCTAACCAGTCAGAATGGAGTGTGTCTCCTGTAAATACAGGAGGAAAATTAGATCAGGAGTCCATACAGGCTTAGGGGTATTTGTAATTTCTCTTTCCTGGACTGCAGCTCACAGAAATTCTTCTCTTATCACAAAGTAACAACAACAACAACAAAATATTAGCAAGTGACTCAGTTATGCAAAGACCAAAAGTGCATCACAAACTTAGAGATAAGGGGTGTTAAGAATCCGTTGTGGGGGGGAAAAATTGCTTTTGTTTCACAAGCTTTTTTAGCCTATTGAGACCCAGAAACACAAATATTATAATGCCAGAAATAAAATCATGACATTGAGAGGTGTCAAAGCTGTGTTTCAGGGTGATTTCTTTAATCAAAAAATAATAAATAAAACTTAATCTACCACCTTGGGCAAAGCGGTTTTCTGGAGTCTTAAAAAGAACAAAGCAGGGTGGCCGGTTAGCTCAGTTGGTTAGAGCGTGGTGCTAATAACACCAAGGTTGCTGGTTCGATCCCCGCATGGGCCAGTGAGCTGCCCCCTCCTTAAAACACACACACACACACACACACACACACACACTCTAAGCAAAGGGGACAAACAGCTTCAGTCTTGCATTGACAACTGTCCGGCACCATTCCTAGGAGCCACCATTGGCAGCAGAAAGCAAGAACACAAGACCAATGGACTGGAAGACCTCTTGTGGGGAAAGTCTAAGTTTAGCCAGAAAGCCATTGCTACCTGCCTGCCTGATCCAGTTCTTGCTGGCCACCTTCGCAAAACAAAGCTTGCCTGACCCTACCCTCCAGCAGTGAAGAATTTGGCAGTCATAGCCTTTGCACCTTAACTGACATCCATTTCAGGAAATCTATTTTCCCCTCAAGTACTTGCCTAAAGTGGGACATTCAAGTGTTTCTATTTATTAGTTGCAAACAGAATGTTTGTGTGTGTATTTGGATGTGGGTGCCCATTCCAGGATGTAGTAATGGCTGCTCACAACCTGAGCCAAAGGTCACCTGGGGCAAGGCTGGAAGTGAGGTCTTTAAAAATACAGATTCCAGGGCTTCCCTTAGGTTCCAATTCAGAGGACAGGTGGGGGGACCCAGTAATCGGCATTTTAATAAACTCCCCAGGTACTCGGATGCAGTGCAAGTCTGAAACTCAAGATTGGAGTAGTGGTTCTCAATCACAGTGCCGGGAGCTAGTGCCCACATAGCGATGGTTTTTAAAGCTTTCAGGAGATTGCTTGAGTGGCCTGGGCTGAGAACCACTGAGGCTCTAATGAGTTTCCTCTATCAAGAGAAACCTCCTCCTCCTCCCAAATATTTTTATAATCACTCCTGCTAGGGGGACACTTCACTTCAGGAGCTGATTCTATGGTCCTCTGCAACTCCTTTCTCAGTATGAAGCCTGCTCGTCATCGGCCCATTACACAGCCCGGGATGAAACAGCCCTTTCCGAGGGAGAGCTCCTCCTTCGAACACTGGGCATAGATGATTTAACAACTGGAGTTTAAAAGTGGATCTGTTTTGCAACAACCCCAAAAGTATAAATGAAGGCTCAGACAGCCCTTTTCCGCCTTTTCAAGGATTTTTAGAAAATGGCTTTTTAATGACTTCTGTGCATCTCCCAGGGTACGTTTAGATAGCTCCCTTCAATATCCTGGGGGGCTGCCAAGTTGTGGGGTTCAGACCCTGTGCAGACAGGACGGGGAAATTTAGCTGCAAGGCAACACCGTGAACACTGCACCTCATTTTCCCTCTCTCTTGAGCCAACATCTGTTGAAGCTGGGGACCCAGAACAGGCACAAGATGATACAGATGAAAAAATATCTCCCCGATGGACTGCATTAATTAATTGCTGCAACAAACTTTTAAAATGCAAGTACCCTCAAAAGAAGCTAAGCCTCACTCACCAGGGATTGCTGCTTTAATTCATTGATCAAAACTGGAGCGTTGTGCAGGTGATTTTTGTTTGAGCCATAGAGTGTTCTGAAAAGAACTGAATCTGTTGTCAATAATCACACAGTAAATAACAGCTGCCCCCTTTGGATGGCCCTGTGCTCTCCAGCTAGACACAGGCCTTACTGCTCTCTATTGCTTTATGCCTCCTCATCGCTGCTACCTGCACAGCCCCTGCAGGCACTGGAGCTTGCAAAGTCTTCTTCAGTCAGTGACTCACCCTAACGGGGCAGAACTGGTGACAGGATGTGTAACCACGTTTTTTGGTCTTCTACTCATTAGCCATGAGATCTTAGATGGTTATCGTCTACTCCTTGGTGGGGCCTTAGTTGCTTTAGTATTACTACTCCAACTGAACAGTGATGGGTTCTGGGGTATCTATGAGTATTAAAAGGAAATGAATGTGAATATGAAAATGTATGGAAACTATAAAGCAGAATGCACGTGTAAATGACGGTGGTCCAATCAGTTCAAGACTGCTATTCGAAAAACTTGAGTCATGCTTGGGCAGGAAGCCACGGGGGGTGGTAAAAGTGGGATTGGGCTCATGGATTAATGAGAAGGCAACCTGGGGAATCTAGGTGGTAGCTCCATGAGGGCAGAGACTGCAACCTCAGTGCCCAGAATTGTGCACATGTGACGAGGGCTCCCACCACAGCAAGCCTGCCAGTAGAACCAAGAGAGTGCCAGTTCTTGAGTTTAAACGAAGAGACTAGTTTGGGAGGCTGCAAAACACATTCTCACAACTGAACCTCCTCATTCCCTCACGATTTTTGGTCTGACCCAGCATCTCTGATTGAGCCTAGGGTCTCCTGATCCACACTTGGTCTTTATCCAACAAGAAAAAACACAGTGGGAAGGAAAAACATAGAGGGGCTGAGAAGATAGTCACTTATTCCTTCCCCACCCCACCCCCCACAAACCTATATTATCAGTTTAGTAGGTTATTTGCATTTTGGCAGGACTTCCCTTTTCCAGGGCTTATCAACCAAGTCTGGAGGAGACGGCAGATGGCCTGCTACACAGCTAATTTGAGTACATATTCAAGACAATCATCAGCTACAGATTGACTTGGCACCAGCAACCATGGGAGGAAATGCCAAGCATTTCTAAAGTCTACCAGGCCCCCTCGACTTTGCCTTCACTCGCTTTCCAATAGGAAGAGTATATTTTAATCTCACAATTTCTTTTGGAAGAAACTCTAGATTTCATAAGCAGTCCCTATACATCTTCAGATGAACTGCCAACATGAATTCTAGGGCATTTCTCTTTGCATTGGTAAACTTTCATCAATCAGCTTTCTTACTATTTTGCTTTCCAACCAGTCACCAAAATGTAGAGATATTTTTCCAAATGTACACACTGTACATTTCCAAATGGACATGTTCTTCCCATATTGATCATGGGATCTGTTTCAGGAAGGACACTGTCAAACACCCTCCTGAAAATGCTCTGTATGACATGACTACTTATCTCTCTCTGTTCCAGCAGTGAAGTGACATTTTCATTTAAGAAAATAAGGCTCACCTAATATGAACAGCTCCTTGACTTCACTGCTTTCCTTTTATCCTTCTAAGAACCCAACCAATGTTGTCTATCCGATCATCCTCGTTCTTATTCAGAACAAATAGTACTTATATAACTGAGTCTCCCCACCTTATTTTTGGTAGGTCCTTTAAAAATCTGAGTTTATTTAGAACATTCCTTTCCCAATAAATATCCATTTCTACTGTTGCTCTTCAACTAAAGCACCCTAAAAATAATCAGACTCACTTTCTTAGTACTCTGGTCATGGGCATCACTGCCAAGACTCATCTCTATTATTTATCTCCAAGAATCACCGAGGACTTATGTCACCACTGATCTCTCCATTGGGCACTTGGGTTATCTTCTGTCGCCTTGTTACTCAAAGTGTGAAGAGTGGGATCTCATTAGAAATGCAGACTCTTGGGCCCCTCTCCAGATCTACTGAATCAAAACCTGCATTTAAATAAGATCCCAAATGACTAATGAGCACATTACTGAAGTTTAAGGAGCACTGTTGTATGGTGTCCAGTTGTATACAAGACTTAATAGCACTGACTCCCAGTGTGGTGCTCACCCTCACATAGTAGGCTTTCTCCATGCCTTGTCACCCAATGGCCCACCATGCCCCACTGCGTGCCAGGAGTGGAGTAGGGCCCAAGAGTCCATGAACAGCCTTTTCCCGTAGGAGGTCAGCATCCAATGGGAGATACTATCCTGTAAACAACCACAGGGCAATGGAGAAAGTACCAGTAACAGAGTTGTGTATGGAGGGCTCCAGGAGGAGTCAGGAGAGACACTTGGGTCTTGAAGATAGAACGAGGAAGTTCCAAGGAGGAAAAGGGGAAGCAGGCATTCTAGAGTGAAGGGAGAACATGTCCAAGAAGGTACCAAAATCACATTACATTGGGGAATGGCAAAGGCTATGTGGCCATCACAGAGGGGAAGTGCAGGGGGTGGGCAAAGGTCAACCACTGGGCACAAAACACACCCAAATAACAACCATTGCCATGCTCACAGTTCTGAGGGTTACAATATGGGCTGGGCTCTGCTGGACAGGTGGTCCACTCTTCGTGGTGTTGTCCAGGCTCCTTCACATGTATGCAGTCGGTGGGATTGGCTAGGGCTGCCTGGGTCCGATGGCCTCGCTCACATGTCTGGTGGTGTGTACTGGCTGTCAGCTGGGCCTTTCCCTGTACATGCCTCTCATCCTCCAGGAGGCTACCCAGAGCTTCTTTACATGACAGTAGAGTGTCCCAAGAAAGCAAGGTCTAACTTTGGAAGTCGCACAGCATCACTTCTGCAGGACTCTGCTGGTCAGAGCAAGCCACAGGCCAGCCCAGACCCAACGGGTGGGGAAGAACAGCAAAGCCAAACTGCCAAGAGGTGTGGCACAGGGAGGTTCCCTGGGGACCATGAATATTACAATCCACTCCAGAGTGCAAAGAGATACTGTTAATGCATGTGTTCACACTTTATCTGTGAGCCCTTTAAAGTCAAAAGCATTCAAGAGCTTAAAATCCTATTTACCTTTGTACTCCCAATTGCAACCCTCATAGTTCTTTCCACACGATGGGTGTTTAATAAATTCACATGGATTAATCAATTCTCACAAATGCACATATTTATAAACATAGGAATTAGAATTTACCAAGAGATAATGCCTGAAGGTACAGTTAACAAAGAATAAAGTCTAATTTGCTTACAAAAAACTTCAGTAGGACGGAATAAAAACATGATCATTTCACAAAGAGAATCTGCCCCAAAATTCACCAGTAATAAATCTGCAGGCGGACTGCTGCTCTCTTTCCATTTTCCAACCTTCACTCCAATCCCATCATTTGTCATGAAGGACGTAAAAAGGCCTAAGAGGTCAGCACTTGCTTTTGGTTCCATAAAAAAAGCAGAGCAAGTTATCATATCTGGGCAGAATACTCTTTAAATTACTGTTTAAGCTTAATACATAGCAAATTGTCTTTACTCTGCAATAGTAACAGACTGCTGTTTCAATCTGTCTTCCTAATTTGGGTAGCTGACAAGTTATCATTTTATGAGTTAGACTTGGCAAGATTTATTTCCTTCTGGACATGCCTGAAATTAAGAGAAACATTATGGTCAGAGGTTATACGGGCAATCTCAACTTTCTTCGGGTATAAATAATGTAAGGATTTGGGGTTATCAAGTGACCCAGTTCGTGAACTTTTTTCTGTAAAAATGTAAATCTTTATTAAAGTAACTACAGTGGCAGTGTTACTCATCACTATTTCAGGGTCCTTTCCTTTCAGCACATGGTATAATGGAAGGGCATCCCCCATATGCTCTTCAACTTAGGCACAGCCATGTCACTTCTTTGGGCCAATGAAATGTAAGCTGAAGTACTTGTGGTGGTTCCAGATGAAAGCTTCAAGAGCTAGTCCTTGAAGAGGATATTTGCCATATCCTCTTCCCTCACCAATGTGACTACAATTTTCCAGATGATAGAGGCTCTGTTAGCTTTAGTCCTGTAGTTAGGACATGAGCCAGAGTCTCCAGCTAACTCACATTAGCCATCGGCATTGTTTGTTACAGCAGCATCCCTTTGCTCATCCTACCTTAATATAACTATGATGAACATCTAACTATCTTTAACTGCTATGTTGAAGAAAGTGCTAGTCCATTTTAAGCAAGATATCTCCTGGTTTTAAGCAGTTTAATCGTCAATCATTATGCTATTCTCCACTTCCCTCTGGCTAATCACTCCTACTTCTCTCTTCTTGCTTGCCTCGAGTTTAGGAAACTGCTTTATTTCCTTTCTTCACAGGAAATCCACAGAAGCTACTGGGCTAAGGGGGAGAGCTTGGGGCATATCAAGTTCCCTACCTGCCACAGGACCCCTGCTTTTACTCCTTTGATAGCAATCCCCAAGTCTGGATCATGAGACCAGAGGCTATCTCACTCACAATCGTGACCCTGAGGGACAAAGAGTGAATCATTTGCCTTGAATAAGTAGTAGACCCAGGTGTAAAACCCAGGCTGTTTTCCTGGGCTCGTTCCTGGCCCAAGTCCTGTAGGCAGGACTGTCTCTTGACACTAGTGCATGCACTGTGTGCAACCAAGTTCTGGCCTACCTGCTGTCTCTCCTGCACCCTGAACTTGCCTATTCTGCCTCTGCAGAGCTAGTCTGAGGGCTCCTGGGCATGTGTCTCCCCTGCCCCCCACTCCGCATGAGGTTTCTTTTCCCTCTCCTACAGCTGTATCTCCCTAAAAGGCCAGCTCCTGGTTGCTCAAAGCCTGTAACTTCTGCTTACAGAGACTCAGAAGTGAAACTGTGACTAGATTCTCTGGTACTCCAACTGAACCCTCAGAAGTAGGGTTCGACCCCCACCCAGGTCCTGTTTCTCTCCTTTGAGGATCCAGGACTTACTGTATTCCAGCATTCCCTGCACCCCCTTCCTTCACAGACCCACAGTGAAGCAGGGAGGAAAGATCAAGTTACACCTCTACTCAAACCACGAGAGTATTGGTGCCATTGGTGCCATCACGGTCTCTGCAAACAAGCTTCAATAACTGTTCCCCATCCCTTTTAATGAAGACCTAATCACTATGAATGAGTGTCTTTAGTAAAGTGCAGTTTGATGAACTATCATCTGAAAGAGACTTCTTTAAGGGGCCAACCCCTTTATTTCCCTTTCACATTTTAAAACCCATTTAAATAGAAGAATTTTAAAACAGACCCATCCAGAAGTTTTCACAGGCATCTACTTTATCCCACACTTCTCCATGACCAGACACACAAAGAAACTGAGACCAGAGATACAATGCACCCTTCCCTCTATTTTTGGAAGAATTTAGAGTCTGCACTAAGGGAAAGGAAGCTGGCATGCTCTAGCAGCAAAAAAAAAAAAAAAAGAAGAAAAAAAAAAAAGGTAGTTGGATGCCTCTAGTATGAAGGGCAGGCCATATGAAAGGGGTCTATGCCTCCAAATTCTTAGTACCATGACCTGAACCCCAAGGGGGCAGATGCTCAAGATCACCAGGTGAATGAGGAGCTGCTGGTGGCCTGCCCTATGTCCATACCCTTCTGTCTTCCCATCAGAACTGAATTTTGTTCAGGGCAGCAATGTGCCTCATTTCCCTGCTTTGGCTGATGAGAAGTGAACAGAGCCCTGGGTGGCACTTCCGGGGAAGCCTGTTAAGGGAGCGGATGAAGCAGGCACACACCTCTTTTGCCCTTTACACTTCCATTCCTCTTGCCCAAGCCATGGGCATGGGGGATGGAGTTTTGGTGACCATCATGGAACCTCACTGATGACAGTGACCTCATCTCTAAGGATGAAACCCAGGAAGAGCCTGAGTCTTTAACGGCATTGAGGGGCTGCCATGTCACACTAGGCTACCTTCCTTCCCACTTTTGTAGAAGAGAAAAACTGATCCTTAACTTATCTAAACTACTATCACCCAACTTACCCAAATTTGACCCAAATGCAATGCCTGTCCAACCTATCATCCAAATACGGTCGTCCTACAGCAGGCTTGGGGGTTTTGTTTTTTGTTTTTTTGTCTAGGGTAAGTCAATTTCTATTGTCTAGGGAAAGTCAATTTTGTCTACACAAATTAAAAATCAGTGGGAATTTTCATTAGACTAAAAATCCACTCTGGCTAAACATATTTGGTACATTTGGGGTAATGATGGGGGAGAACATCTCTTGCTGCTCCTAAAATATGAAATAAGGGCTGGCCCGATAGCTCAGGTGGTTGGAGCGCTGTGCTCCTAATGCTGAAGACTGCCGGTTCAATTCCCACATGGGCCAGTGAGCTGTGCCCTCCAGCTAAGATTGTGAACAACAACAGCGTAAGCAGCCCAGGCTGTGGGCTACTGTGCCACCAGGAGCCCATCGTGATTGGCCGGCTGATTGGGGAGCACAAGGCTCATAATACCAGCACGGGCCAGGGAGCTGTGTCCTACACAACTAGACAACAGCTTGAACCGGAGTGGGGGTTGGGGGAGGCAGAAGAAAGGGGAAAAACAAACAAAAAAATAAGCAAATAAAATATGAAATAAGCACCAACTGCTCCTCTTCTAATGCAATAATTAGCTAGATATTTTAATTACATATTATATTTGGAGAAAATGGGAGGGAAAGGAAGAAAAGGTAAGATAGAAGGGAGCCCAAATGTCCATCAAAGGATGGCTGGATAAAGAAAATGTGGTATACACAGACAGTGGAATATCATTCAGCTTTAAGAAAGGAGAGCTGGTCACATGCTACAACATGGACAAGCCTCAAGGACATTATGCCATGTCAAATAAACCAGATACAAAAGGACAAATGTTGTATGAATCCACTCATATGAGGTACTTATCTATAGCATTCAAAATCAGAGAAACAGAAAGTAGGAAGATGGTTGCCAAGGGCTGGGAGGAGGGGAAATCAGTGTTTAATGGGCACCAAGTTTCCATTGTGCAAGATAAAAAAGCTCTGGAGATCTATGGCACAACAATGTGAATATGCTTGACACTACTGCACACTTAAAAATGTTTGAGGTGGTAAATTGAGTGCTATGTGATTGTAACCACAATTAAAAATATAACAAAAAATTTAAAGATAGAAGAGCACAGGAGGGAAGAGGAGACTGGAGACGTCACACACTGAGGGGGGGGATAAGAGAAATGGAGGGGACAGAGAATGTGGCTAGTGGGCACCACACTGGATGGCACAGAACATTTCCATCATTGCAGAATGCGGCACTGCACAGCCCTGGCATGGACTCTACATCGGATTCTATACTATGATGAAAAGGAGCCTTCCTGGAACATTGGAGCTCTGGGAGCACTACTGATGACACAACTTCTCTCTGCCTCATTTGTAAAATGAGGTTTGTATTAGCACTGATTTATTGGGTTAAGTGGAGTAAATGAGATCATACATATAAAGCACACATGCCTGGCACATAGTAGGTGCTTGATGTATGCTGGCTATTGTTTCAGGGGGAGCAGAGGGTGTATGTAGCTGGAGCACACATGCACACAAACACATGCACACTTGTGACTCCTTGCAGAGGCAGATGGTGAATCACTCCTCTCCCTGCGACCATCTACCCTCCCCACTCCCAGGAAGGGCAGAAGGTTCCGATTAAACAACTGAAATGGGCTGCACCTCCAGGTGGTCCTCAGGTGTCAGGCACGGTGACCAGGCTCAGGGTGATCTGGTCGCCCTTCTCCTACCAGCCCACGGGAACGTGGGAATGGGGACCACATGTGGGAGCCCAGATGGGTGGGTGAGGCCCAGAGCAGGCTCTGGCTGAGTCTCCACTGGCCCCGGCAGGCTGTTCAAGAGGCAAGTGAGGGGTTCTCAGAAGGAAACTGCTACCTGTGCCAACAGGAACCCCTTCCATTGTAGCCCCTCTATTACTCTGCAGTAATAGACTAATAGACAGCAGAAACCCAGAGACCAGCTAGTACCTGGGAATGGTTCATTTCTCTCAAAAGGGACGTTACATGCAATGACTGCTCCTTGCATATCTATACATGGCTATGCATATCATGCGTGTGGACATGTACACGTTTATTATGTATAGACACATACACCTGTGTGTACTTATGTCTGCAGACATATATGTGTGGGCATATCCATGCATATATTTGTGGGTCTGCATATACACATATTTATTTGTGGACATACACACGTATATGAACATACACACGTGTTTGTGTGGCTATGTGCATGTGTATATTTGTGTGTGGCATATACATATGTGTATTTATATGTGGCGAGCACATTGTCAAGTGACTCCAAAATCCTCTATTCGTTTCAAATTTTTAGTTAAAGGTTATTAGAATATACTAGAATATATCCCTTCATTTCCTTTTTAAGCTTCTTTATTTATTTTATCCCATTGATCTGTGAGTTTATCCTCACGTTTTGTGATGCTGCTCAATGGGTTGCTATGACAAAAGGACATGACCCATTTTGTTTTGTATCTTCCTGGGATGCTTCAGGGAGGACACTGACAGGCTAAGAGGCCCGCTGTGCAGATAAGACACCAGCCACCAGCAGATTCTGTGACCAAGATGTGAAACCAGACAGATCTCCTGCCTCCTGCACTTGGCTTCCAAGGGGCAGGGGAGGTAATCGGACGTGTGATGAACTAACTACCAGTTACTACTGTACATTGGGCTCTTTGGCACAAGTCTGATCATTAAAGTTAAAATTAAAGATTGATTATGGTTGGGTAAGTGAAAGAAGGAAAACACTCAAAGGACTGCTGATTTATCGAGGAGACACACCTGCCTAAAGGTTTAGGTATTCTAAAAAACCCAATACATTTTTCTTTTAATAGAATACTTCTTAATGAGTAATGTTTTAAGTAAAAAGAGGGAGATTCTGTGGGAGATAGAAAAGCATTTAATGACTTTGTCCCCAAGATAATTTGTCAGTAAGACCTATGAACATTCAACGTTATTTTAAATGTATAATCTCTTAATCTGCATGGCTTTAGAGCTCTCAAAAAGAGTATTGAGTCACAGAAATAAATAAGTAACTTTCTTCAGGAGGAATGCTCTGCATTCAGAAGGCACCGGATGTAGTGAATCCAGGGGGCTGGATGGGGAGACAGGGGACAAGGATTCTCCTTTGGTTTAACCATGTTGGAAAAAGCAGATCCTGGATTTCCAGACTCTTTCCAGAGGATCCCATGTGTTTCTCAGAAGGTTGCCTGGTGGATGTGGGGCTCCCAGGTAACATCCACTTGGAACAAAAGGCTCTGAGATCAGAGAGGGTTTGAAAACCACTGGCCTCACACAGACAGACACTGAGCTAGAGAAGACACTGCTGAGAGAGATGCTGCCCCTTCCTTCCTGCCTAGCAGCCATGGGGATAGGAGAAGGGTAGAGACCAGGCCTTAGCTTCCTCTTTCTTTCCTGTCCCTTAGGGGATGTGAGCAGCCGGAGGTCAGAGGGAAAACACTAAAGGTCATCCATCCACTTCCACGACCAGGCTCAGAGCTCTTTGCACCCTGCCCTTCAACTACTGGGCCAGCCCCTCATGGACACAAACTCAGAAAGGCAAGTCCACAGGTCCTGCCTTTGTGACTCGACACCACTGCAATCAGGCAGGAGCAAGTCAGTTCCAGTCTTGGACACTTACTGAGAACAAGACAAGGGAAAGCAATTCTGCCACCTCTTTAAGCAAAACCTAGAGGAGCTGATACTCCTGAGCACAAGGGCTGAGGAACCACATAGGCCTGCGTTGGAATCCTCTCCACCATGTTCTAAGTGCCCTGGCCCTGGGCAAATGACTTTCCCTCTCAGAGACCAAGGCTCCCCTCCATGAACCGGCATCTGAGGCCCCTTTACAGGGTTTCGGCAGGAGAATACCACAGCCTTTCCCACCCTATCCCCTGACAACTGCCTCCGCCCCACCAGGCAGGAGCACCATGAGGTCAGACTGTCTTGGCCACTGCTGTACACCCGGGACCAGAATACTGACCAGCATTAGAAACTTTTCCATCAAATCTGGTGAATAAATCAATGAGCCAGAGAGCAAACTGAAGCCTACTATGAGTAGCATGAGAGGCCGCATGCAAGGTGGGTATGAGCCCACTTTTACCTAGCCGTGACACCTTTGACCAGGGAAGCCTGGGCAAGGTACGTCACCACTCTGTGCCTCAGTTTCCTCATCCATAAAATGAACATAATACTTGGATTTACCTCAAGAGCTACTGGAAGGATTAAATGAGATAATACATGAAACAGCACTCGGCACTATGTCCAACCCACACAGCTACTCAGTCATGTCAATTATTGTTTTTGAAATGTTCACCCCAAATTGCTTTCTCCTGTATCACTGATGAGTCCCAGTGACCAAGATTAGAATGTAAATAAATGTTCTTCATTTGCACCTCAGCAATAATTATGATGGTCGCATTCAATCTTTTTTCTTCCTTCATAATATCTTGTTTTCTCTGTCTTTGTAAGAATAAAACATCTCCCACAGTGGCAGCACGTGACTATGTCCATTCCTTTAAACAATGATTTTCCCATAGATTGTTTAATCATATAGATGGGGAACTCACCTGCCTTTTAGTTAGCCAAATTTCTTAATAGTATGCTCTTGCGTGATTGCATATTTGTGTTTAAAAGTAAGTTTTAAGGTGCTTCTAGTGATTAGTTTTTAAAATTTGGGGTTTAAAATTTTTTAATTTACTTTTTTGGTTTTTGTTTCATTTACTAATATTTCCTGAGGAAGAGTACTAGGTGACCCCAGGGTCATCTTTACCCTGTGCCTGTGAGCGAGAAAACAGAGGACAAAAGGAAGGACGGATACATGGTTTTCAAAGGTTAAGACCAGGCTCAGTTCTGACCTAATCGCTTTCTGATTTTATAACTTATTAAAAACGCACTGTATTACAGAAGGCTCTCATGGGTCAGTTAGATCAGGAACTGGGTCTTCTGGGAGCATGAGTTTCAGAAATAAGGAACTTACTTTGCTGGGAAAAAAAGGATGTTATATAAACCCCCCATTCTAAAAGTCATAATGGTGAGCAAGGCAGCCCTGAGCACACAGCTCTCCCACATTGGCTTTGCTACAGGCTCTGAGAGGCTGGTCCCATGATTCTTCCTTGTGTCCAGCATGTCACTTGGCTTGCTGAACCATCTACAGGGCCATCATTACAACCTCATTGCAGGTGGTGGCACAGAACTTGTCACCAGCTGGGCTTCTGTCTCAAGACCTCCTGGAGAAGCCGCTGAGGCCGAGAGCAGAAGCCCTGTGCTATGCGGTGTCCAGGGAGGTAGCACAGGAAGCCAGGGCCGGACGGCTGCCTCCATCCCTCCCACAGTCAGCAAGCCCAGAACAGCTGATGGGCTTTGCTCACTTGGGTCCAGGTTGCTATGGAGATCAGCGGTCTCCCTGGATGCCCTCACTACAGGACCAATTGGAACTGTCCTGTCGAGGGAGCATAGCGAACACCCTTGTCACATGGCGATGGGAGGCATTGTGTACAGAGTTACTAGGTTGGACCCCCCCATCTTCCTGCTGAGTTAGAGGGAGTGCTCAGGCTTAGTCACTGTTATGTCTAGAAAGAAAGGGTTTTTTCCTTAAATTGAATTTTCTAGATGAAGGGAAGATGACTTTCTTGGTGTTATATTTTATTTTTACTGCTTCTTCCAGCATTTCACAATTATTTAAATTAATGATTGCTACTGAGTTAAAAAAATGCCTTGAGCAGAAGATGAGAATGATAATTTAAAAGAAAACCCTTAAAAGCATCAGTGTAATTGCATTCAGGAATAACCTCCTTTGACTTCCTTGTGCTTGTTGAAGAAATTACTGATGGCAAAAGCAAATGCAAAATTTTAATAATGAGTCAGTAGTTCTTTATGAACTAAGCTGCTTAGATGAAAATAAAAATCCTATTTTTTTTTACCTGTTAGGACAGGATTTCTGAGCTGGGAGGGTCTGTGAGTTAGCTGACCCTGTGGGCTATGTGTCTGTGTATTTGAGGGCATTTTTCTGAGAACGGGGTATATAGCTCTCAACTATTCTCAAAGGAGGGGTCCCCAAAATGTTAAGAGTTCACTTAATTTATGGCAAAGTTTCCTGATCCAGTTCCTTTTATCCTGTTGGATATGTCAAAGCTCAGTGGAAAGCACATATTAGGGGTGTTTTCCTGCCTTCCTTTCCACCCACAGGCCATGTGTCCCAGTCTTTCTCCTCCTCTTCTCGTCACCCTCATCTGGGGAATATTTATTTAAAACAATAAATACTGAGCACCATCCATGCCAGACATAGTGCCCCATGTTGGGGATATGAGGACAAATTAAACAGGGTCCATGTTTTCAAGGAGCTCATAGAAAAGGACACATAAATGGATAATCTGATGTGTGTAACAATTACGGAGACGTATGGAGACAATGCTGGAGGAGGGTCAGAGGTCGCGGTATACATATCAAACATTCCCTATTACCCAACCCTACCCTAGGTCAAAGGCAAAATATAAGAAGAATATACTCGAAAAGTCTGACGAATGGCGTTCTGCCTAGTTGGCTGGCTGGAACTTAAATAACAATGTCAAGGATAAAACAAGTCTTCTCAAAAGTTGTCTTAAATTCAGAGACAGAGAGTAGAATAGTAGTTACCAGGGGCTGGGAAGGAGGGCTGGGAATGGACACTAGTGTTCTGTGGGTCGAGTTTCAGTTGGGGAAGGTGAAATGACAATGTTCTGGAGATGGATGGCAGTGATGGTTGTACAATATAAACGGGCTTCATGGCAATGAACCATATACTTAAAAATGGTTAAAATGGTTAAAATGGTAAATGTTTACCACACTGGAAAAAAAAAAAAGAAAGTAGTTTGATTCTTTTGGTATGTATTTGGCAAAAAGAGATGTTCCTGGAGCCCATTTCTACCAGGATGCTAGAGAAAATGATTCTGCTGAGTCAAGAATTTCACAGAGCATCGTGTCTACCCTATTTTCCAGACAGCTGTGTCCCTGTCATTGCTCAGGCGACACACTCTACTCCTTTCTCTTCTATGGGACGGTCAGCGGGGCTGGGAAGGAAGCCCTGGGAGGCTCTAAGAGGCCCTGAGCAGAGCTGCAGTGTTCTCTGGACAGCGTCACCTAACCAGTCCCCACACGAGGCAGTGGCCACCAGCCACCAGCCACCAGCAGCCTCTACTGCCTGCTCCCTGCCGGGTCCTGGAGAGAGTGAGCCCCATACAGTGTCACATTTCCCTGACGAGCAGCCTGAAAAGTGAGCTGCCTGGGTGGGAGGGCTTGGATGGCAGAGTTATACGGCCCCCCTGGTCATCTCAGAATTTGATCTCGGTTATCACAGACTCTGCGCCCACGAAGCGCCGGGCTTACTGGCAGCTGAGATTATCCAGGTGCACTTCTTCATCTAGATTCACCTGCCGATCGCCGTCCTACAGAGGATCTGAAACTCCGCATCTGCTTCAGGCTCGCGTGTCTATCAGCAGTGCTCGCTCCTGGGCAATGACAGCACCTCGGTGATGCTTATCTTCAGGATTCTTCTTTGGGGTTCGGTAGCTACACCTCTGGTTTGGTTACAGCTTCTCTGTGCCAGTGTATCAGGACCTGAGCTGCCCTGCAAGAGGTTCCGGTGCTGATCACTTCCCCCTGGAGAGATGCAAGGGCATCCTGCTGGGCTGGCCCCCAAGGACACCTGGGGGACTCTGTCCCCCTTTTCCCTGCAGCTCTGGGGGACTGCATCTGCTTATCAGCTGCCACTACAGGCCTGAGGAGTATTTAGTCTAATAATCTTCATTCCACACATATGGAAACAGAAGGCCAGAAATTTACATGAATCTCGGTAGGTAAGAGCTAGAAGGAAATGAGCCAACCATTCCACACCTAGGTATGTATCCAAAAGAAACAAAAGCACATGTCCCCAAAAAGACTCATTCAAGAATGTTCCTAGCAGCTTTATTCACAACAGCCAAAACTTGTGTCCACCAACAGGATAATGGCTAAACAAATGGTAGTTTACTTCTACAATAGAAAACTACTCGGCAACCAGGAAAACTACACATGCAACACCCTAAGCAAATCTCAAAATCATTTCTTGATGTTCTGAGTTGAATTTTGTCCCCAGGTTCCTATGTTGAACTCCTAACCAGCAGTACCTCAGCATGTGACCTCATTTGGAAATAAGATCATTACAGATGTAATTAGTTAAGATGAGGTCCTACTGGAGGAGGGTGGGCCCTAACCCAATATGACTGCTGTCCTTTTAAAAAGGGGAGATTTGGACACAGGGAGAACAACACCACATGAAGACTGGAGTTGTGCTGCCACAAGAAAAGTCTGGAATATACCCTTCCCTAATGCCTTTAGGGGGAACATGGCCCTGCCAACACCTTGACATTGGACTTGTACCCTCTAGAACTGTGAGACAAATTTCTGTTGTTTAAGCCTCCCAGTCTGTGGTACTTTGTTAGAATAGCCCTAGCAAACTAATACAGTTGGCAACAGAAGTTTTACACAAGAAAGTATGTACTACGAAGTTCACCTACACTGAGTTCTAGAACAGGTTAAACAAACTATAGTGAAGAAATTAGGACACCATTTGGAGAGGTGGGGGTGGGAATGACTAAGAAGGGGCATGAGGGAACTTCCTGGGTGATGCTGACATTCTATAATTATCTTCACAGGGGTTTGGGTTACACAACGGTGTGCATTTGTCAAAGCGATCAAAAGGTGCACTTGGGTAGGGTTTGTGTATTTCACCCTATGTAAAATTCACCACACATGAAAAGAATCATGAACAAATACTGAACTCTCCAGGGGGCGAGGTATACTGGTATCCACAATTTACTCTGAAATACATGAAAACAATGAAGATAGTTTGCTAGAAGGCTAGGTGTGTAAATAGATATGCACAGATACGTGATAAAGCACACAGAGCAAAACGTTAATTGTAGAATCTAGGTCATGTCCACAAGGGCATGCATGACACATGTTTTTCAAATTTTCTATGGAGTTGAAAATTTTCAAAATAAAACGTGGAAAACTATTACTATGCCCACAGTCTAATGTCTTTCAAGGTTCCACTGTCAGTCAGTACAATCGCATGACAGTGCTACTAAGGATCTAAAAGCAAGCTTAATGAAAGGTATTTTCAAAGGAAATTTAACTCTGAGAGCAAAGGAACATTATGTTGAAATATGTACTGTTTAACGGTAAGAAATGTTTTCCCACTCTAAAACTAATTTGTGTGACATGCCTATTTCATAACAACACGGTATGGGAAACAACAGCAAGAACTTTTTCTTCACTTCAGAGATGTCTATTCTTAAATACCCTGAGGACAACCCAAACCAACCAACTACAGAAAATTAAAGTGACACTCAGTAGTCAGTTCCCACAAAGTGCATTCTTTACAACCTTGCGTGGAAGCTTTGCATTGACAGCAGCTCCCAGCAGACCCCAAAAACTAGCCTTACCAGCCACGTTTCAAATGCTCAATAGCCACACGTGGCTAGTGGTTACCACAGTGCCCAGTGCAGATACAGAATACTGCCGTCATCACAGAGAGCACCGTTGGCCAGTGCTTGTCCTGAAAAGGAAACGAATGAAACTTTTCCCAGGGAAGCCAGGGGGCTCATAAGTAAAAGGTTGGCTGAGATGGCAGTGTGGTTTTAGGCACTATCATCACCATTATCGTCATTATTATTTAATGTTTTTAAGTGCCCTCTGGTGACTTTTTTACTTACAAAGTTCAATGGAATGTAGAGGTCTGCAATCAGTGCAGCCTTTTCTTGACCGATCTGAGTCCTCCCTTAAAAGAAAGGATGAGGAAAATAAAGAGATGAGGTGAAAGGGAGAGAATGGGGCAGGAGAAAGGAAGGGAGGTGCACAGAGAAAGGATGTGGGAAGAGAGAGAAGGAATGTGCATCTTGTCATCCAAAGTCAGCACATTGTCTGTCTGTATTAATCAAGCCTTTTTCTTTTCTGCATTCTGATGCTCTGACATCTGGGGCCTTGCTAACTCTGGAGGGATTGCTCCTCTCAGGGCGAGCCAATTCTTAGAGACTGTAAACAAGTCACCTGCCAGGGCCTCTTTCACATGCACAGGCCACTATTCCCCCCCCCCCCCCTTGACTACCCCAGGGCCAGGTAGCAGACAGCCCTCACCCCAGAGCCCCTAAAATTATTCAAACCAACCAATCCTAAATCTGCTTACTTTGCCTCGGCCATTCGTTCCTGCAAAAACCACAATAAAGGCTCTTGTCCAGTTCTCCCCTCACTTCCTCTGCCTCCTGACCCACCCAGGTACTTTCCACAGGCCTCCCCCACCCCATGATGCGGTATGCTTCCTCCTCTTGGGAACTGTGAGTAACAAACTATCTTTATCCAGTGGCAATGGTCTGCTGAACTGTATCTGAATAACAATAAAATCTGTATTTTAAAACACTTTCACTCTACCACACCCAGTCTCACCACAGGAAAACTCAAGTTTATTTAACTGAAAATCAATTTCTCAGCCAAGTTGGGTTATGTTACTCAACTGTGCTGTGGGAAGTACAGAGGATGTGTAAAATAGAAAAAACAAACAAACAAAAAAACCCCACCTCTTCTTTTACACTGTTTTTGGGAATGCAGCACAAAATGGACCATCTTATAGACCATGTGGAATCGCTCAAACTTAGCTATTAGATGATCAGATACACCCCACATTTTATAGCTGAAACCTCTCGCCCAAGGTAATCCACAGGGGTAAAACTAAGATTTGAATGCAAACATTCTGACTAATGCC
Source organism: Rhinolophus sinicus (assembly GCF_036562045.2). Lineage (NCBI taxonomy): Eukaryota > Metazoa > Chordata > Mammalia > Chiroptera > Rhinolophidae > Rhinolophus > Rhinolophus sinicus. Next base: position 155,399,153 of record NC_133754.1, on the reverse strand, counting down.
TGTCCAGCATATTTTTTTTCAGACCATTCCACATTCACCTAAAATTGAAAGAAATGAATAAATGATTAAGCCTCTTGCATGTGGTCTGCTAAACCTCCAGTACTGTGTCTATTTTAATTAAAGCAGCCATGAAGATCTCTTCATCCCAAGTAATTGCTGGAGTTGAGGTAACTAATAATAATGGTTTTATTAATAATAATTAATGGTTCAGGAACCATTTGTAAAGCTAGACACTTCCTAACACCTCCCCAGGGAGCCTGGTCTGGGACAAGCAGGAGATCAGGCTACTTACAGGAAACCTCTGATTTTCTGAATAAAAGGTGGTAAGCACATTTGCAGCTGGTCTGACACCCTCCCCTCTTCAGGAGTTCTGTCTTTGCATGGGAAATGCAGGGGTAGCTGACAGTCTTTGAGACAGGAAGGCAAATCTGAAAAGCAAGCAGTGAGCGCCAAAAGTATCCTGAGTGCTGGGGGACACCTCCCACAGTGCAGGAACATGGGGCCTTGACCCTGAGGGAGTCTTAAAGCCATGCTGCAGAGGTGTATGAAACCCTTTACCTGGGAGAAAGCAGTGCTGGACTGCTAGTTCCAATTGGGGAAGAGAGGGGGCACAAATTACAATATTTTTCAATTTCATCCTACAGAAAAAGGACATTCTCCCTGCATTCTGAACACTGGTGGGGAAATTAGCTTTATGTCAATCTTAAACTCTCATTTAAAATTTTCCCATTATCCAGTCCTCCTGCCTTATAAAACCACTTCACCCGTGAGAGCTTGGAGGAGAGTATTACCTGTAGGGACCACCCGAATCTTAAAAATTATGGTACAGTCACTACATATATTGCAAAAATACTTTTATTCAGAAAGGTGCCAATTGTGTTTTGGGAGTAATGTTAGACAAATTTTCTGACGTGTGTATATGTATACCTGTGTGTATACTCATACATATACATGTGCATACTTATATATTCTAAAGTACCATATTTTCTGGAGTATGGTAAATTTATAAAAATTTTTTCCATGCTCATGCACGCAATGTTTAAAAATGAAAATCCAATGAGTTCACTGGTTGATTTTCATTGTCAAAAAGCATTTAACAACTGAAAATCATGAGAGGTTTTATTGAGATTGTGGGATTATCAGTGATTTTCCCCGTTTTCTCAAAGGCTGGACAATGAATTATGATATTGTATAATTTTTCAAGTTAAATATATTTACATACTTAATCAGGTATATGGCTCTTCTGAAACTTTATCTGAAATAAATTTATGGATAAACCCTTTCCTTCTAAGGGATTATATATTTACAACTTCTACCTTTATTATCTCAATACAAATTTGTTTTTAAATATGATCAATTGTTAATCAACGCCACATGAAAATTTCTAAGTTCTCAAACTTAAACCCATTATAACATGATGTTATAATAAATGATGTTATAATAAAATCCAAACACACAAGACTAGACTATACTGCATTTAATTTCGATATTTAAAAAGTGAGGCTTTTACATTTTTCCCAAGTTTGTATCACTTTATCCAGCTCATAATCTGTACTACCAAACAATGCAAAGCTTAATAAAGCAACTGCAGAAAAACCCTAGATAAGGACAAATGATGAATTTGCAGAAAGGTCCACGAAATGAAAAGATAATCCTTAGAATCATTTTCGCTGATTGTGTTGTTTTGATCAACTATGTTAGACTCCACTTATCTATGCCAGAAAAGTTTTTATTAATAACTGTGTGTTTTAAAGAAATCGAGTTCAAAATGATTAATAGTTCTACTTAATTGGTGAGCAGTGGAAACTGTCTATATGAAAAGCAATTTGTAAGCACTGAGCATTGAGAAAGACTCAACCACAGGCCAGTTAAGGAGGCCACTGTGATTTAAATTTTTACAAAGGTTTTTTTCTCCCTCCATTTCAAGGATAAAGCATGTGCCTTATCAGTTCATGTTTTAGACAGAACTATCACAGCCAAAGATGATATATTTTGCATAGAAGTGTGAACCCTTTAATTTGGGATCTAAAACAATCTGCTGATTTCTATTTCTTCAAACATTCAGTTAATTTTGTGTCCCTGTCAATACACCATTTTAGAGATGAGTAATAGACCTCTCAGATCTGAGACACAAGCAACAAAATCTAATTGTAACAAACAGGAAAAATATAAATATATTTGGACTACATAGATAGGTGATAGAGATAGAACAGAAAAATGAGTCAATCACATTAGTAACAGTAATGGCCATACAGATCACAATAATATTTGTTGATATGTAAATACATATATAGCAGTTCGTGAAATTATATCCTTGAGAGATTCTAACTCTTCTCACTCCTATCTTCAGTTTGAAAATAAATCTCACAGTTCCTCTTCTGCATTTCTTCAGTGGTTAACCAGTGTTTTGAGGAACTTTTCAGAAAGTCACATGTTTCTTCTAGTGGAATGAAGTCTACTCGACTGCCTTCTGTTGTCTTTCTCCAACCTTTTTTAAATGTTGGAAGAAGAACCACTTATACTTACTTAAGTGGGGCATAAACTACACAGGAATATATAAGCATTTATCAGAAATGGTTGATCAAGGAATAAATGCAGTTACCAATATTCAATGTTTAGTAAAATGATGTTCTATTTGAATGTCCTGATTTTGTCTTTTCTAAAACTGGTTTTGATAATTAATACATAATAAATATTATTGCTTTTTGAAAATCTGGAGTATTTTTAATTAAAATTTGGTAAAGTATGAGAATACACCTGGAAAGTCTTTCAAATTACTTTCATTTTTGTGTGAGGTTTAGGTTGGTATGGAAAACTGAAACAGATGTCTGTGGTATGTACGTCATACTCCAAATTAACTTGGCTAAAAAGAAAACAGCTCTGTGAGAGAGCCTTTCATTAATTCAACAATTATTTGTATCTCAAGTACATGGCAGCTCTAGGTTCTCCTTGGAGATTCACAGTATGGGAAAGAGACAGAAAAGTGAGCAACTACATTTTGGTACTGCTGACTCTGAGAGGGAATACACCTGCCAGGAAGGACTCCTTATAGTTAACTGGGCCCCAAATCATAACCAGAATCTAGCAGCCATTGCTAACAGTTGCTAACGGAGGTGTTTCACGTATATACAAAGCATTTCAGGGAAAAGCCACAGACTGAGCTGCCAGCCTCCTGCACTGTGCTCCAGCTGTCTGAGCTGACCCTTATAAAGGAGTTCCTGGTATTATATTTTGACCAATGGGCTGAGACCTGCCCCATCCAATCAGAACTGCACAACTATATCCTCGTTTGTATCTTTACTGACCAATCAGAGCACCCAATTCCAGCCAATGAGGACAGTGCAATCAAACTGTGCAAATTTGTATTCCTCATTTGCATAAAATGGACCAATCAAGGACCAGGGTGGTGACTTTCTCTATAAAAAGTGGACTCCCCTTTCTCTCCATCGAGGGAACTTTTGATTTCCACTGGAGGCTGTGTCTCCCTGGTTTGTGAACTGTCCTTCTAAATGAAGTTTCTCCTTTTACCACACCCCAGATTGGGTACTCCTGTTGGTTTTGGATTGGTGGCAGCAAACTTCTGTTGATAGTATAATGTGTATAATAATAGAATTATTTACTGAGTTCACAGTGATACTCCTATTATGAATTACAATTATTTGTCTTAAATTAATTTAACAGCAGTCAGGAAAAGGTTATATTTAGCTTTCACCAGCACATATAATCTACACATCTTAAATCTATACAAAAGTCTATATATCTTAAATGTCAGTAAATGTCTTCATATGTCTCATAATTTAAGCTAACATATAAAGGGTTTTCATAAAAGGCTTCCAAAACACATCAAAACCTCACCTTTCTGATATCAAATTTCTCAAAGTAAAATGTAATTTAAAGCGACTATTATTGCCCAGATGATAAAACTAACACTGCTACTCCATTACAAAAAATATAAAATGATCCGGTTAATTAAAATTCTTTCTCATCCTTGAATGTACGTTTATCACACCATCACCTATTTTATTAAAAATAATATATATTTTATCTAACAACTGTAAAGAATTGGTGAAGAAAGTTTATGGATCTGGAAAAACTCTTTCTAAGATATCTAGAATCATGTTCTTGTGCAATAAAGGAAAATAAAACTCTGAAGGACTAGATATTTAAATTAACCAGGCCATAGACTCCAACCATTCTTGGAGGAAAAAAATCATCCTTATAGATACTACATTGAAAGGACATTATATTTTACATCAAAGGAGACCTTTACACACGAGGAATCCAAGTTACAATGAACTGCTCCCTGTAAGTTTTTCTGAGTGTCTATAATTTACAATATAAAATGCTGATTCCATATAAGAACCAGTTTCAAAATTTACAGGTTTTTTTTAACCACATTCAAAACATAGTAGGGCTGATAATTTTTATGTAATTCAATATCAAAAACAAATCTGTTGTGTGTCAAATACTGTAATTGAAATAAAGCAAGAACACTGGTGACACAGCATGTTCACAAGCATCTATCTCTGTGCTGATTTTTGCTTGCAGCTGTTCAGAGAACAATAATCCAGGGTCAATTAAACCCAGAAAAAGGGGGCTAATGGAAATGCAGTTCAGAAGCCCTGGTGACCTCAGAACAAGGGCCATTACAATAGGTGGAGTACACAGCAGGTTTTGCTCGGGGCTAGAAACACACAGAGAACATGGGAAAAATGGAAGGTCTCTGTGTCACGCGTTTATCTATTTACAACACGTGGTTTCAGAAGCTAAGAACTAATGAATAGTTTTTATTTATTCTTTTTTTTGTGTGAGAGAACATTTAAGTTCTACTCCCTTAGTAAATTTCAATCATACAATACAGTGTTATCAAATGTAGTCACCATGCCACACATTAGATTCTTAGACCTTGTTCATCTTATAGCTGAAAATTTGTACACTTTTACCAACCTCTCCCTATCTTCCCCACTCCCAAACCCTGGCAATCACATTTCTACTCTCTGTTTCTATGAGTTTGGTTTTTAGTTTTTGTTTTTTTTGTTTTTAAGATTCCACATATAAGTGAGGCCATGCAGTGTTTGTCTTTCTGTGTCTGGTTTATTTCACTTAGCACAACGACCTCCAGGTTCATCCATGTTGTCACAAATGGCAAGATTGCCTTCATATACACAGAGGGTGACAAAAAATGTATACACATTTTATAAAAACAAAAAACTGTATTAAAATTGTAATACTTAATATACACCAATAGCAAAAGATGAATATGAGTCACATTTGACTTCTGCGGTTACAAGAGGTACTCAAAGTGGTTACCATCAGTATCCAGACACTTCTGATTACGAGGAACTACTGCTTGAGCAACATTGACCCAAGTGTCCACTTGTATACATTTTTTTGGCATCCCCGGTAGTTTGGATATTAATTCCTTATCAGGAATATGATTTATAAATATTCTCTCCCATTCAGTAGGTTGCTTTTTTATTTTGATGATGTACAAAAAGCTTTTTAGTTTGATGTACTCCCACTTGTTTATTTTGTTTTTGGTGTCAAATTCAAAAAATCATTGCAAAGCCTGATGTCAAGCTTTTCTTCTAGTAGTTTTCTGGTTTTAGGTCTTAAATCCAAATCTTTAATCCATTTTGAGCTGATTTTTGTATGGTATAAAATAAGGGTCCATTTTCATTCTTTTCCATGTGGCTGTCCAGTTTTCCCAACACCATTTATTGAAGAGACTATCATTTCCCTCATTTTATAGTCTTGTCTCCTTTGTCAAAAATTGACCATATATGTTATTTCGGGGATCTCTATTGTGTTCCATTGGTCTGTGCATCTATTTTTAAGTCAATACCATACTGTTGTGATTCCTATAGCTTTGTAGTACTTGAAATCAGGAAGTGTTTTTGTTTGTTATCTTCTGAGTAACATGACTTTTGAAAAAGTGTTCTTCATATTAAGAAATATATTTGCACAAATTGAGTTTATTATAGAAAATAAATCAGGAAGAACACCACACACTTTTAAAAGAAGGGTTCCCAACAGAAAAGTATTTAACCTGTCCACAACACCATCTGCCCAAGAGAACACTGAGAAAGCTTTAAGCTGTTTTTGCTGACCCTTGGATCAAAAATGGAATCAAAGCTAAGGCATCCTCTCAATGACACAAACTTAATGGGAAGTAAACATTTACAGAGTATCTGTATTTACAGGTGATCAGCATGTGTTAGGGGCCTTGGAAGATGGAATGAAATGTCCAACGTGGTACTCCTGCCCTCAGGAGCCAGGATTGGGAGGGGCAAAATCGGTCCATTTAAAGACTTCCAAGCCAAACCGTTTGGAACAACATTGCAGCATTAAAACTAAAAACAAAAACTACTGCCATAATAAACCATCTATATTTTGGTCACATTTGTGGCATACAGTACAGCATACATTTACTGATAAATAGGCCCCAGTGTCTACTACATTTTTCTCCGCGAACTCAAAGCAGTTTGCAAAATAAAAAAAAAAAAAAAAAAAATTATCCTAAAAAATTAGAATAACAATTCCCACAGGATCACAGTGAAGGTCAATACAACCCATGAAAAGTGCTTCAAACACTGGAAAGCACTATGCAAAAGGACATTTAAATAAATAAGCCTTACGGACAGGGACCTGAAAACTGTGTTAAGAAAATGGACACAATGAGTCAATTAAGATTATTGTTCCTGTCATAAAAGGATTCTTTGGTCATCAAATGTTTCCTCATTGGTCCTTCAGGTAGCAAGTTGCCTAGTGCACGTCAAACGTTTTTCCCAGGAATGTGTCGCTACCTCTCTAGCAGCTCCTTGCAGAGGCACATTCTGGGCTGGCCCAGACTCAGGTCTTGCATGATGCCTGGCCACCCATCTGAAGCTGCCTGGAACACACCCACACCACTTTTCCTGCCTCCTCCCACTCCTTGGATGCTCTTCTGGAACAGAGCCAAATAGGTTCAGGCAGAACTGCAACACAACTGCAGGAGCCCTCAGGCTTCTCAAGGATTCCCCAGCGACGGGTAGGAAAGACGGGGCTGCCCTAGCTAGAAACGGGGTTGCCCAGGCAGCCACACGTTTCCTTGATGTTTAAAAACATATCTGCTCACAGTCTAGGCACTCAACACGGACGTGACTCTGGCATCTTTAATTTCACAATATTGTTCTGGTGTCCAAGTGCTGTTAGGTATAGTTCTCTCCCGGCAGCTACCTCTGAACCTGCTTCCCAAAGACTCCACTGCTTTGTAGACAATCTTCTTCCTTTATTTTCTATGTAGACATACACACATATATGCATACATTTATATGTACACACACAAACACACATATACAAAATTTTACAATGTGTGTGTGCATATATATTGTTGAGGCTCAGGGCAGGACACCCCAAAATATGTCACAATGCCATATTGATTTTAAAGTTACTTGAGAAACAGCCCTTGCAAGGACACTCCGACCTTCCTCTCTGTCCCCCTGAAAGCAGGACATAAATTTCCCATGTGAAAGGTACCCCGCTTGCATCAGGAGGTGGAAAGAGATCCTTATCACCAGAGAGGGAATTTAAGGCCAAAAATCCTGTATAAATAAACTTTATTTCTTTACTAACCCCAGGGTTTATTTCTTTACCAAGCCCAAACCCTGCTTAGATTCCTCACTTATTAAGCACCCAAGCCTAAATTTCTTTGTCCTGTCAATTCCTCACAAATTTATTGTTTCTTTGTCCAAAAAGTATAAAGGCTGCCTGCTTTAGTCATTTCTTTAGGTCCGTGTAGGTACGAAATTAAAATTGTTTTCTCCCTTTAATCTGTTTTGCATTCATTTTATTACTATTAGACCAGTCAAGAGAACTAAGGAGGGTAGGGGGAAATTTTCCTCTTCCTGACAACACACACACACACACACACACACACACACACACACACACACACACTGCACATACTTAAACCCAGGCTTTAATCACATTATATCTCCTGTTTGCACCCATCTGCTTTTAACACCTCCCTTTTATTCCATTTAGAGAACAAAAATATTCCTTCAGGCTACGCCCGATCAACAGTAGAAATAAAAGTAACCCATAGTTTAAATGTAGTGACATGACATTTGCAACTTATTCTAAAATGCATCAAAAATGAGGTAGACCGATATATGGATAGATGGATAAATCTATGATAAAGAATATACAGCAAAGTGTTAGCAATTGTAGAATCCAGGTGGTGGGTGTATTGATGCTCACTGTACGGTTCTCTATATATATCACGATGTTCATAATAACTTGTTGAAATAAAAAGGCGTGTAGGGGAGAAGGGATGAGTCTTTTCTTCTTTTAAAGCAACAGAGGGCTCTGTTATGGACATGAGAATCTGTGTACTCAACAGTTTAAACATTTTTTCATTGTCTAGCATTTTCAGATTTGTACGGTGGTATGAAAATAAAATATTGTTACATTATAGTATAATAAATAAAAATTGTTTTATATTTATAATTGTTACATTATAATATAAATGCAATTAACTTAATACATTTCAGATCTCAGAGTTTAAACAACATAGGATAATGGTACAACGTACCTAACCCAGCGATGTAAACCAGGGGTTGGCACCTTTCTGTAAAGGGCTAGACTACGTATTTTTAGCTTTGAGGGCCACAGGTCTGTCACAACTGCCCACCTCTGCTGCTGTAGTGTGACAGCAGCCATAGACCAAACATCAACGAATGGGTGTGGCTGTGTTCCAATAAAACTTTATATATGAATAGTGACATTTGAATCTCATATAATTTCTACATGTCACAAAATATTATTTGTCTTTTTTTTTTTTTGCCCCAATCATTTAAAAAATGTGAGAACCATTATTAGTACAGGGGTTGTTCAAAAAGGGCAGTGGGCCAGACGTGGCCTTCAAGCTTTACTTTGTGACCCCAGATGTAAACCACAGGCCCCTGACCACGTCTGGCACCGGTTAATCATGGCACATGTGCTTACTAACAGGAGATCAAAGGGTGCCATTAATTCCAATTTAGTCAGAAAGAGAGCAGGCCTAGCTCAGCACTGAAGCCTGTTGAGGGATGTGTTGTTAAAGATGATGATGCCTCGCCAAGGAGAGCCGAGAGCAAGCCAGACCTGACGGCTCTCACCATTCCCTACAACATATCATGGAAAATAGGCCCAGAAAGTCCCTGGGGGTTCCTCTGATCTGATATCCGTCTCTCAGACACCCCTCGCTTCCTGCATTCCAATATTCTCCAGTTTTCTGTGAACTCTCCTACGTGCCACAGCAAACAGTAAGAGAACAGCTTAACTTTCAGGCAACCCACCTTTTAAACTATGTACAATACAGTTGGCCCTTGAACAAAATGGGTGAAACTGCACAGGTTCACTCATACGGGGATATTTTTCAATAATTATTGGAAAAATTTTCAGAGATGTGTGACGGTCTGAAAGAACTCACAGACAAACCTTATGATTTCCATAACATTTTCTTTTCTCTAGCTTACTTCATTATAAGACTACAGTCAGTATATAATATACATAACATACAAAATATGTCTGCATAGACTGTGTTACATTAAGGCTTCTAGTCAATAGTAGGCTTTTAGTAGTTAAGTTCTGGGGGAGTCAAAAGTTATATGATTTTCAGGGTGGCCGGATGGCTCAGTTGGTTAGAGCGCAAGCTCTCAACAACAAGGTTGCCGGTTCGATCCCTGCATGGGGTGGTGGGCTGTGCCCCCTGCAACTAAGATTGAAAAATGGAGGCTGCACTTGGAGCTGAGCTGCGCCCTCCACAACTAGATTGAAGGACAATGACTTGGAGCTGATGGGCCCTGGAGAAACACACACACACACACACACACACACACACACACACACGACTTACATTTAAAAAAAAAAGTTATATGATTTTCAACTGCTGTGAGTAGGGCGTGGCATCCATAACCTCCAACCCCTGTGCATTGTTCAAGGGTCAATTCTATATAGTCTCCGTATGAAATCCTGAGGGATTCCATGCGCTCTGCTAGGAAAGGGTTTGTTTTTTCTTAGCTTTCAACTGAAGTGGCTCCTTTTTTCTGCCTCTATCTATTCGTCCTGAGTCACCATTCTAGCAAAGGTCTGCACTGGTCTGAAACACACCAGTCTTTCCGGCTGAGTGAATGTGCTTTCACTTCCAGCCTTTCCCTCTCACTGCTTACAAAGCCTTCAGATAGTCTCACTTCATGACCCTTCCTTTTGCTATTTATTCGGTTTTCCCCAGTTACAAAGTCATAATACACGCTCAATGAAGAAAACACAGGAAAGACCAAAGGAAAAAATCAGGACAGCTTTCAAATACTGTTTCGTCTTTGAATAGCCAGGCCAGAGGCTGGTGGCACCAGTAATGAGTAACAAACTCCAGCCAGCTCTTGGCAGCAGGCATAGGGGCACAGCCCTCCACTGAGAGGGGACCATGCATAAGAGGGGTACTTGTGAACAAGCCATGATCTATGGTGGGGTGGGAATGAAAAGTATACTGGTCCAAAACTCACTGCATGGAACAAAAAAAGATCAAACCATTTTTTCCCTAAATAATATTTTTGACAAAGGTCTCTCTGACTTGTCTCTCTCTCCTCCCTTCCCCACCTTCTTTCATAAATGCAGCTCTTTCTATCTGTCCCTTAGCTTTCACTCTTACTCTCTCTGACTCTCCTTCCTCCCGCTCCTCCTTTAAGCGACAGGGTTAGATAAATACTTTAAAATATACCTCAACTTGATTTGTTCCAAAGGGTAAGCATTTCTGAAATTCATCAGTCTCTATTTTTAAGAGGCCTGATGCTAATCCTTAGCTCACAGCTGCCCCATCCCCATTGGGAAGGAAATTACTTAAAAACCTCGTTTGAAGGGGAGACCTGCATGAATATGGAGACATCATTGGTCTGGCCCCAGTGACTACCTTTGTTCCAGAAAGGCTGACCTTCAAAAGGGCCCCTTGGGGATTTCCTTGGATGTTTGTTCCCACCTGACACAGAAGGCTCCCCTCTGCGCGTCCTTTTCATGTGGTACCACCCAGACCCAGTCGACATAAAGGAAAATCTCATTCAGGCTGTCTCAAAATGTCAGCATTCCATATAAAGGTGGGGTTTAAAAATTAAATAGCATGTTTATCTTTTTAAAGAGCCAAATTAATATTCCTCAAAGGAAAATTATTCTGGAATTTTTGAAGAAGAACAGTGGATGAAAGAACTTTGCATCCATTATTAAAACTAAATGGTGCATGCAGCTACATATTAACTTTCTCTTCCACTTTCAAAATGGGTCCAGAAAAGCAGACATATTGTTTGACGCTCAGAGAGCCTGAGGTTGTTGACCATGCTTAATATAAATTGGGCATATAAAACAAACTTGATATCAACCTGGAAATTGAAAATCAAGCTACCCTACAAAGGACTAAATGCAGGAACTGATGATACAATCAGTGTTGGTAATGCAGTGGCTCTGAGGTTAATGTTAAAAGTTGTAAGAGCTCTCAATTGCTTCCGGACTTCTGACAACTGCATGAAAGTGACAGTCTAAAGGTTCAGCTTATTTTTCACATTCTGGAAGACTCCATGTTGCTATGGCTTAAGTTTCAGGATAATAACGACAGAACACAAGAGAAACCGTATAGATTCTTGTTGGAAAAAAGAGGTTGGGGCAGAGTAGGCTGTGCTTTTTAATTCTAAATACTGTGCAGGGAGGAGGGATGGGAGTAAGCTTTAAAACAATAGCACTGCAATAAGAAGTTATGTACATTCTTCTTGTGCACAGATCTCTAAGGCAGTTCTCATGACCTTACTTTGCAGGTGAGGAATCAGGGGAATTGAGAAGTTAGAGAGGCATCAGATACTCCCTCACACCAAGCATTCTCATGAAACCCCAAATTTAAAGAGCCAGGGTTGACAAGGAGATTTACAGCAGGAGACCAGATCCCAGAACAGCAGAGCAGATCTGACCTGCACTGAGGAACAAGGGACCAGGAGCTATCCTCTTGGGCTCTACTGGACTAGCCTGAGCCCTCTGGGGCTGGCAGCACCTTTGCTCCAGGCAGCCGCAATGCAGTCAGTTATTCTTGCAGGCAAATGGATGTGGGTTACAGTCTGTGCTGTTAAAGCTCCATCTCCTCCAATGTAACCTGGGCTTTTCCTCCAGCTTTGCAGTCAAGAAATGATAACAAACTAATAACCAAAAAACTATGCCATGTATTCCTTCACACATGCAGGCATTCATCCATCACTTTTTATTGAGCACCTACTTATTCTAGATGCCTGGGATAAAACAAAGATCTCTGCTCAAAGAGATCTCAAAGAGTCACAGAATAAATAATACCCTTCATTTTAAAAAAGATGAGATAGTAAGGGTATTTTAGAAGTATATCAGAAAATGCTAAGTGCTGGGGGAAACGTCGAGCAGAAAATGGGGTACGGTGTGGGGTGAGAGGTGAATTTCTAAACGTCAGTAAAGATCAGCTTCATTGAGAAAGTGACATTTTGAGGAAATGCTGAAGGAGGTGAAGGTTAACATGACTCTCTAGGGAAAGAGCACCCCAGCAAAAGGAAATAGCCAATGCATTCTAACAATAAACTTCCAAACACACAAAGCCTCAACCCACTTAAGGCACGCTGAAGTCCTTGCAAGTCTGACTAATGTAGTGAGTGTTCAGAGTACAGATTTTTCAGAGTCTTACTCTGTACACTGGCATTAGCGACACTGGCATACTCTGTAGAAATGTGGCTTGATACAGCGATGTGTGGAATTCAAACTACCTACGTCTATAGGTGTATGAAATATGGGAGGCACATATGCAATGGGATTGCTTCTGCAGTTTGACTATCCCTTTCAGGCACTAGAAGGCAGCAGCAAAGGACATTTATTGATTTCCGCATTCCAGTTGGCAAATGATCACTTACAGATAAGCCCTTAGCCAAAGGATCCCTTCTTGTACTAAGACTTTCTCCTGGCTTAACATTCGTGCTTCAAAGGAGAAGTATTTCAAATGTCACTCACCAGAAAATGAGGACGTGAAATGACCATTTGAGGGAAGTCCCAATAATTCAGCAAGTAACAGCTCAAAAAGAAGCTCGGTGTTTGGAAATGGTCCAAACACATTAGATTTGTGTTTTGACATATCTGTTTATGGAAAACAGTACCTCATGCACATCTACATAAAGGACTTTTAAAGGTACTTTGGGGATTTTTTTGTCAGATCATCTTCCTTATCGGCCTGGATTCAGGAAGCATCAAAAATTTTCCCCAGAAGCTCACCTCAGCGGGAGCCAGCTATCTGCACTCTGCTAGCAGGCCGCTTGGCCAGCCCAGGCTTGTCTAACGACAGATCATAGTCACCCTCGATGCTTGGTGAGCAATGGTGGCAGCAAGTGTGTTCTCGTGGTACCAAGTTGTCCTTTCTGGACTTAAAGACCCAGCAGATGCAAAGAGCAAAATTATGTGTTAGCATTCTGAGAGGGTAAAATCAGTGTCAGAGACTCAAGAGGGCCATCCCCTCCAAGCCCTTCATCTTAGCAGGGAGGAACTGGAGGGCAGGCGATCTGCTCATGGACACACAATGCTCAAGAGCACGCAAGTCAAGGTCAAAAGCTGAGTTTCCTCAATGCTACTCTTGGATTTTTTTCAATCACTGGGAGACCAAGACCTAAAGAGGCAGAGGCTTGCACCAAATGGCACAACCTGTCAATGAAGTATGCAGACAACAGTTCTCACTAGGGTGTGAAGTTGTATGCCAGGCTTGCTCTCATGGAATGTCTATGGAATTGTTTCCATCAGCTAAATAACTACAGACAACTAACAATATTTTTGGCCCTCTGCTCTGCAGGTGTCCACTTTTACAGCCTGCCTGAGACTGGTGTGTTTAGTTTGTTCTTTCTGTCCCCTCCTCCTTGGCCCCCACTGCTAAGAGCCTCCCCCTATTCTAATGGGAAGAAATTGTGTTGAACTACCCTCCCACTGTCTTTGAAGTAGAAAACAGCATGTGGAGATGGTTTAGTTTGGGTTCTGAGTGTTCAGAGAAATACTTTTATAGCATTTCTAATTAGCCTCAACATCAAAGAAGGTATGTCACTCAGAAGAGAGGAGCAGAGAATAATTCAAGATGGCTGAATGTGGTGAGATGTCAACCATATTTGGGCGCAGTGACACCACCACTACCACCATCATCTTATAGGGCCATTCAGTGCACAATTATACAGGATGTCTTGGGGGAACGCTGCCCAAAAAGCTTTGCCCTAGAAAAGACACAAGATACTAAGAGGTGGCCGGATGGTTCAGTTGGTTAGAGCACAAGCTTTGAAGCGAGCTCTGAACAACAGGGTTGCCGGTTTGATTCCCACCCCATGGGCCAGTGAGCTGTACCCTCCACAACTAGATTGAAGACAACGAGCTGCCGCTGAGGTGTAGGTGGGGCGGCCGGATGGCTCATTTGGTTAGAGCACCAGCTCTCAACAACAAGGTTCCTATTGGAACCAGGTTCCCACATGGGATGGTGGGCTGTGCCCCCTGCAACTAAAGATTGAAAACGGCAACTGGACTTGGAGCGGAACTGCGCCCTCCACAACTAGATTGAAGGACAATGACTTGGAGCTGATGGGCCCTGGAGAAACACACTGTTCCCCAATATTCCCCAATAAAATTTTTTTTAAAAAGATACTAAACATATTTGGTTAGTACCATAATGATTCTCTAGAAAGCTTCCTACCCATTAGTAGATCGAAATAGTCAAAATACCAGTAACGTACTAGAAAACCCTGAATGTCCTTCAGTTGGTGAATAAACCGTGGCACCTTCATGTGATAGAACACTACTCAGCAGTAAAAAGGGACGAACTGATACAGCAACTGCAAAGATGAATCTGAAATGCGTGCATGATGCTACCAGACTTCAAAGGTACCTAGTCTATGATTCCATTTCTATGCCATTCTCAAAAAAGGAGAGACTACGGGAACAGAAGACGGATCAGTGATTGCCAAATGCTGGGGGCAGAGGGGGTATTAACTACACGGGGCACAAGGGAGTTTGGGGAAATTATGGAACTACTACTGTACACCTTGATTGCAGTGGTGATTACATGACAATATGTATTTGTTAAAACTCAGAATTATACAATAAAAAGTATAATGTTACGGTATGCAAATTATACCTGGAAAAAAAGGCCAACAAAGAAAACTCTAGTAATGAGGAAAAAGAGCAAAATCCAATGAAGAATTTAAATATTTACTGTTTCTAGACAAACTTCATTTTAATGTTTAAAAACAAACTTACATCTCTCTGTATATCTGTGGCTCAACTGACTGGTCATGTCCTTAAGAACAACTAACTTCTTACCCCATATTGAGAGCCACAGGGATAAGTAATCAAGCTTCTTAAAACATTCAAGCATCCAGTACGTGCTATGCATAATGAGAGGAATGGAGCAACCAGTGGAAAGCCAGAGCCAGGCCTTGGAGAGCTCACAGAGGAAAGAGATAAAAACACAGGGAGGAGGTAGACCAGAAGTCCTCAACACATGGCTGCTCTGACAAAAGAACTACCTCAGGTTATTTTTGGAATTTAACATTATGTCATTCATTAATTTAACTCATTTTTGAGCTACGCACAGTGAAAAACAGAGACGCAGAAAAGTCCTGGAACTCACCCCCACAGGCAGAAAAACACATTCTTCCACCCCAATTGCTTCTACAGGTCCCATAGGCTTCCCCATGCGATAAAGCAGAATCCTGAGGAAACCGCAGGATGCACCGTTCACTCTGTTTTGGATGTGAATGGACTGTGATTGATGTCCCACGGGATTCTACAAGGAGGTGGTTCTGGGAGGGCCACCTTCAGGCTTCTAAGAAAGATGCAAGTTCAAAGTGTCAAGTCTGTGCTTCCCAACCTTTTCCACCTGTCATGCAGGGTGTCATGCGGGGTCTCTAGTCCCGCTCCCCACATAAGAATGCAGGACATGGTGAGGCCAAAAAGGAACACCCATGGAGCCATAGACAGGGGAGTCATATCACTATAGTCTCACTGGCGGCTGGGTTGGAGACAGGAGGCAGGAGCCACACGATCCGCAACCCGCCGTCCACTTGTCTCTGCCAAACAACCTCACTTGCTAGCTGCAATCCGCCTCTCTGCAACCCGTAATCCACACTCCACCACGCCATGCCACTACACCACCCTTTGTTAGCTTAGCCGAGGCAGTTATATCAGTGGCCAATGGCTGACCGGTAACAGCGATGGCCAACTAGTCACAGCTGATCACCATCTACTACCTGAGCCAGCACCTTTCTACGTGAGGCTGAGAGCCTGGAAACTGCTTTCTGGGGCTCTGTTCCCATACCACCCCACCTCATGGAACACACAGAAATGATGTGTATGCTACTTGCAATCTGAGCTAACCAGCCTGGGGGCTCTGGCGCTCCTGGCCCTGCCCAGCTTCCCTGAGGGTGATGGAATGCCCGGGGTGCTCTTTGACTCTCCTCTCAAGGAGCAACGGTACTTACTAGTTAGCCCAGAGACTTGGGAAACTGATGCCCAGTGTCAGGGTACCTCTGCCTATTTGGAGCCTTTGGGTGAATCAGAAACAGGTGCCCCCTCCTCTAGGCAGAGGCCCCAGAGCATCCGCTGTATTTCAGTCCTGAACCACCCCCCACCCTGCACCCCCCCATCCCCGTTCCTAGCTTCCTTCAGAGCCTCTGGAAGGGCACAAACTGTCCGTCCTGCAGGACAGCCTTGTCTGAGACACAGGAAGTGCTGTACCCATCCTCTCCAATTCTGTCGGCAGGGATAATGACAGACTGTGATTTTATTTGAGATAGCAAACATAAATGCCTGGGAGCTTGTGGGGACAGAGCCCCAGAAAGCAGTTTCCAGGCTCTCGGCCTCACATAGACAGGTGCTGGCTCAGGTAGTAAATGGCCATCAATGTGATTGGATGGCCATCAGCTGTGGCTAGTTGGCCGTCAGCTGTAACCAGTGAGCCATTGGCCACTAATATAACTGCTGTGGCTACGCTAGCAAAAAGAGAGAATGGGGGCTAGCAAGAAGATGGCGGCTGGGCTGGCAAGCGCGGATGGCGGTTTGCGGACAGTGTGGATCCAGCCTCCAGTGAGAGTATAGTGCCGCCAGGGAGAATATAGTGGTATGACTCCCCTACCTATGGCTCCGTGGGTGTTCCTTTTTGGCCTCACCATACGCTACGTTATGTGGGGAGCAGGAGCAGAGACCCCTCTGGATGCCCCGCAGGCCTCCCTGCACGACAGAGCTCTTATTTTCCTAGAATGGGATATCATCACTCTAGGTCAGGCTTAATTTCTAAAGCTCCGAAAACTCACATGGACTTAAAATGGCTCCTTTGCCGTTTCCCTGCAGCTACCAAGAATGCCAGAAACCTCCTCAGTTGAATCCAGCTAGTCCTCAAATCATGTTTGATGACCAAATGGTAATCAAGGGCTCAGTACGTGGAAAAAATACACTTGGAGCCATACTTCACACTTTCCGCCCAAATGAATTCCAGATGGATCATCTATTTAAACATAAAAGTACCAGAAGAAACCATAGAGAATAGTTTTTCATAAATTCAAAGTGGAAAAGGATTTTCTAGCTGTGACACAAAATCTGCAAAAGATGAAAAAAAATTGATAAATTTGACAAAAAAGATCCATTTGAGATGATGAGCAAGTTCTGGAGGTAGATAGTGGGATGATTGCACAACCAATGTGAATGTACTTAACGCCACTGAACTATACACTGAAAAATGGTTAAAATGGTAAACTATATTTTATGTATATTTTATCACAATCAAAAAACATATCCATGGGGGGGCGAGTAGGGAGGGAACAACAGAAACAAAGTCAAAAGACAAATGGCAACCTCAAGAAAAGATGTGCAAATCATGCCATAGACATAAAGCTATTTTTAATATATAAAGAGCTCCTCCAAATTAATAGAGGTCTACAAAGCTATTGAAAAATGAGTAAATAGTATAAACTGAAAGTTTACAACAAAGACAAATAGTCCTTAAACACATGAAAAGATGTTTATACTCGTTCGTATTTAAAAATTAATGAAACCACACTTATCAAAGTGGCAAGAACTAAATACTTATGGGATAGTATAGTGAAATCAGCTCTCTAAGTTGTGGGTAGTTGGGCTATAAACAGACTTCACTTTTATGAAGAGCAATTGAGCAATACCTACCAGAATGACAAACACTTATACCCGTTGACCCAGCAATTCCACTTTTAGGAATTTATCCTACAGATAATTTCAACATTTCATACACAGGTATTCATTTCAGATTTGTAATAAAAGAAATATAAAAAGAACTCTAAAAGTTAATGGATAGAGAGAGAATTCAATAATTTATGGTAAACCCACAGAACAGAAAAACCCATAGGCATATTTTTTTGTAACAAAATTATTTTCAAGATGTGTGGTGAGGTGAAAAAAAACAAAGTGCAGAACAATGTGTGTAACATGATACCGTTTCAGTAAAAACCTAAAAATAGAAGTGTATTGACTTAAATATGCATAGATTGAATCTGAAAGGATCCCCAAGAAGCTGAGGAGCTGGTGATTAGAAGACAGAAGGGACACTGCCTCTCCCTGCATATCCTCTTTGATACACTCATGTCACATGAATGTATTATCTATTTAATTTTAGAAGGCATAAAGGGATATAACTCTCTCGTTCCCTATAACTGGTCACCCACACTGGGTATGATGACTGCTGGAAATCACCACACCGCTAGACAAGAAGGCTGTGCCTTTCTTAGAAGGTAGGGAAGAAAATGGCAGATAAAATAAAGCTGGAAGAAAGGGACACCAAAACAGATGCTGTCCTCTCTCCTTTGTGTCACACTGCCGGAGTGCAAACATCCCACCAAAAAGCAGGGCTCTGTCAGCTGGTTCTGATGGGAGACATGGTCTCTGGTGCCTCTTTTCTCCCGTTTCCTCACTGCCCACCAAGGACCTTGCTCTCATGCACTGGCTCCTGACCCCAGCTTTGAAACCTCACTCATCCATGCCACTGACACTACTGAGTCTCTAGTCAGATAATCAGCACCATCCGTGGGACTGGGGCTCAACAGTGAGAAAGGCAGATGAACACTTGCCTTTTCAGACCTTAACAATGGAGCTGCGGAAAGGCTCAGGCCTGCTCATGCCAGCTCACGAGAGCCCACTGTTTCTTTTGCAAGACTTTTGGGAGCTGCTCTTCAAACACAGTCACTGTTAAATAATGTAGAATCAAACAATGTCCCAATCACTACAACGGCACCACTAAAAAGATAGTTTTGTACAAAAACTAAAAAGATAGCACTACTACAGTCAAGAGTGCTGCAGTTGAAAGAAGGTTCAGTTTAATGAATATAATTTGTACAAGTGTGAAAAATAGTCTAACAGTAGATCACATGTCAGATTTAATAGCAATACATTTACTGAGAAAATAATTAACAGATCAGGATGCAACGCCATTTGTTGTAACAGCGTCAACCATAGGGTCAGCACAGAAAAAATCAATGAAAGCATTCTGAGACACAACTGGCTGTGTGGAATTTACAATAAAGAGTATGCACGTTTTGTTATTATTTGTAAATTGTGTTATACATCCTTTATATCAGTAAAAGTTATAATAAATATATGTATGTGTATACACACATGTGTGTGAGTTGACCCTGTCTGTGCAAGTCCACTTATAGGTGAATTTTTTTCAATACGTACAGTACTGTAAATGTATTTTCTCTTCCTTGTGATTTTATTTGTTTTTGTTTAGTTTTCAATTACAGCTGACCTTATGATTTTCTTAATAACATTTCCTTATCCTACTTTATTGTAAAAATACAGTTTATAATACATATAACATATAAAATATGTGTTAACTGACTATTCAAGTTATCAGTAAGGCTCCCGGTCAACAGTAGGCTTTTAGTAGTTAGGTGTTTGAGGAGTCAAAAGTTATATGTAGATTTTTTACTACAGGGGGTGGGGGTGTGGAGGTCAGTGTCCCTAACTCCCGTGTTGTTCAAAGGGCAAATGTATTACACACACACACACACACACACACACACACACAAAGTATATACACAGATGCACAACTTTCAATTCACATTGACTTAAACTCTGCCACCTCAAGCTTAACTGCTCTGAGTTTTGGTTTCCCAATCTGTAAGAGAAGCATGAAAAAAAACACAACTACTTCCCATCTACATTCAAGGGTCAGTGAGAAACTAGAAGCCCTCAGGATGAACTCTAGTTGTTACCAATATCCTCATTCTTCCCACCCCACAGTGGCTGGTTTTGAAATACCTGCTCCCAACAACTTTCCCCTTATCATTGCCTTTCACCTCTTTATTGCCACAGAAAGAAGTGCAATCCGAGGAACAAAAGCAATGCCGTGTTGAAAACTACTGTGTCCAGCTGTCCCTGTCCCTGTCTGCTCGGGTAAGGTCTCCCGCGTCCTTTCACATCCTCACACCTGGCAGTTGCTTCCTCCACTTGCTCCAGGAGTACAGGGAGGCCAATTGACACCTTGTTGTAAGGCTGGCAATGTTCCTAAACCTTCAGTTGCAGAAGCCTATTTTCCCATCAACCCATTTACACAATTCCACAGGAACCCTCTGTTCTCTCTGGGTACAACTCCAAGTACTTCCTTCCCGTAGAACTAAATTAAAATCTTAATTAGATTCTATCCTTTCAGAACATATCATACACCTTTCTACATGTCCTAGAATCAATTAAAATTTACTGGGGAAGAAGTTAATTCTATCTTAAGACTCCCTTTTTCCTTTTTGAAGCCCCAATTTTCAAGCAAGCATCATAAAAACAAGAGCGCAAATCTGACAGGATTGACTGACAGCAGGGAGACTGCCAGTTCCAAAAAAGTTTAACATCAACTCCCTTAGGTTTTTGCTTTTAAGTTGCAAATACTCCAGGGCAAACAGCTATGCTGTAGAGAGGCTGTGTTCACAGGCTAGGGACAGATGGATGCTGCTTCCTCTAAGAACCACGCTAGCGGTGACGTGGGACAGATCAGTACCTGGTGTACCCTTCGGTAATTGGAAAGGGGTCAACCACATTTTACTCCGACTAGACTCACCTCACCCGCACCCCCATATTAAAATTTTAAAATACATATGACATCAAGAGTAAGTAACATGGTACAAAATGCCAACAGAATTTGGAGAAACCATCAACATGCTACAGTGGAAAGGACATAACCATTTTATCCATATCCTACTCTTCAGCTAACAGAGTGTACCTTTGTGGTGCTGTTACCTCTTGGGGCTAGTCCGAGGATGAAAACATACTATGCATCTTAAGGAAATTTTTAATGATTACTTGTCCACCTTTAAAACTCATAGGAACTGTGGCTAGTCTTTCCTTTCAGAATTTTGTGATTATGACCAATTACGGGAATTGATCATCAGACAACAGATATTTCTGGAATACCTTCTCCTTTCAAGACGCTGGGAACAAAAGAATTATGACACTCTAAAGAGCTTAAATCTAGGACACACACACACACACACACACACACACACACAAGGCACCAGCAATGCAATGTAGAGGGTCTAACTGCTGGATGACCTGCCACGAGGAAATGCCCCCGGAATTTGCAAGAGGAGGGCATCGTTTTGAGGGGGGATGGTCAGGAACAACTTCCTGGGGAAATGGAATACAAAGCCAGTATTCAGGGCAGAGAGGTATTGACAGTGCAGATTCGGATCATGTGCATCAATAGAGGGGAGCAGCTGCATAGTGAGCCCAGTATCATGTCACTACTATCACTAGTGGACATCCCTTTCCTGCTGATTCTCCATCTCCTCTGTCTGTCCGTGGCCACCCCCCACCAATCTGTTCTTCACTCTTCTCTAACCAGCCAGGAGACTGCCCACCCTGGCCCCTGCAGCTGGCTAATGAGAAGCTCTGGAGGGAGGTCGGAGGGCAGGAAGGGAGGGGTGGGTGTTTCTCCCCTGAAGTGGCAGGAGCTGGGGACCTTCTCAGTGGCTCCAGGTCAGCCCTTGTCATGGTATGGGGTCCCCAGGCAGTGCTTATTTGGCCATCCTATAACCTTCACCTGGACTATCGAGGGTAGATGCTTTCCTGGCAGATGCCTTCCTGGCAGCACCCTGACTGACCCATTTCCCTACCCCAGGTGCCCTCCAAATCAGCCCCTGCCCTGTTACGCCCTCCACCACTGACAAGCTTCCCCCAGTTGACTTCCACACAAGTGCCCCTCCTCAGAAGCTGGGAGACAGAGCAGGAAGAATTCTTCACACCTCCTGCCAGGGGTCCCCAGACCTGACCTTTTACTTTATAAAGCCTAGGAGGAGGGGCTATCTGAGGCAGTAACCAAGCTATGCGGGCTCCCCATGGTCACAGAACATGCTATACTATCTAGCCTGCTGAAAAGGCAGAAACTGGGGGCCTAAGAGAATGAAAAGAGAATAAAAAGTAAGGAGTTATCTAGTTTTGACTAAAAATTAGGAATCAGCACGAAAAGGGGGGAAAAAAAAGCACAGTTAGTAAAGCAGGTTAAAATCAGATTCATCAAGATGGCAGCAAAGTGCCAGCCCTGGGAAAGAACGGGGTGGACCGAGGTCAGGCAGTGACGGGAACCGGCTCTGAGCCATGATCACAGCAGCATGTTCTGCTCAGCAGGGCAGGGCTCGGCGGAAACTGCAACGTTAGCCATGGGTCCGGAAGTCTGACCAGTAGCCGCTCTAGGTCTTACTCCTGGTCAGTCCCACCCTGGGCCCCTGGGACACAGTAGACCCGTCCCCTCTTGGGACTACACATAAAAACCAGACTAAAGTAGCAAGTGCCCCAGTCTTTTTGCTCACACCAGCTCTCTTCCTTCCCTAGCTCTAGACACCCAAGGTCAATACCTCTTTTGGGGGCCTTTTCTTTCTCACTGGGTGCAGTATCCTCCTTGCCTACTACCAGCTCCAACTCCAGGCCCATTAGTCAACACTTCCCTGTCTTGAACCACTAGCCCGGGGGTTCTCACTGGGTCAGAGGTGCCACTCAACAGACGTTTAGCAATGTCTGGAAACATTTTGGTTGTCACAACTGGGAGAGGGTATCACTGAAATTCAACGCGCAGAAGCCAGGGATCCCGCAAACATCCTCCAATGCACAGGACCCCCACCACAAAGTTATCCTGACCAAATTGTCACCAGTGCTGAGGCTGGGAGCCCCTGGTTTAGAGGAAAGAAGGAAGGAAACATGTATTGAACGCATTGTATGAGCCAGGCACTGTGCTAAACGTTTTAAAGTTCTTTAAATTTCCCTTCCCAAGACAATGACAGAGGAACAGGACACAAAGTTAACTGCACCACCTATTGCCCAATTTCCAGACAGGTCTTAGCATTTTGGGTGTCCAACGGTTGCCGCCACCATTTTAAACACATTATCTAAGGCTGATGTCTTTCCGAACCTCAGTTTTCTCATCTGTAAAAAGTGGATGACAAGTCCTACCGCCAGCCCTTGGTCTAGAATGGGTTCCCAGTAAGTCTTAGTTTCCTTGTCTCCTTCTTCATGTCTTATTTCCAGTTTTTTCTAGAGAATATATGGGTAGAGGCACACACACACATAGCCATTCCTACACCCACCTGCTTACATCTTTATGTCCCCACAAGAATCTGAATGAATGAGTGAATAAATGAACAAACTCTCCTTGCCTGAACTCCAAAAACAGTTTTTCATACTTGGTTTCTCTCACTTCTTATTTAGGCTTTCCGTTATTGTTGGTTGTGTCAAGTCCGTCTACCCTACTGGACTAGAAACTTGTTAAGATGCAGGGTCCTGTCCAACACCTCAGCAAAGTACCATATCATTCAGATGTCCAACCAATCCTGGGTGAATGAACAAATGATAGACAAATACTAGGGTTTCCATGATAGTTTTGTTTAACAGTCTATTTATATTGCCTGTTTATAGTTTAACATCGTCACTCCCAGATAGTTCACTTGAATTCACCTCATAGACCCAATTTCCAGGCGTTTTCCTTTTCAAATCTGTGAGCGTCTAATGTTACTTGTATCAACTAAAGATATCCACTCAATGGGCCCGAAGAAGGACGCATCCTTTTACAGGTTCATCACCAAACAGGATGACAGGTGAGGATTCCACTTCATTCCGATTGCACAATGTGCAAAACGTGACATAAAGGAGGGAAAATGAGCAGCAGTGCCTTAGGTCAACCAGGCCTGGCTCTGAACACGCTGGTACCACCGCATTTCCGGTCTGCAGAGGAGAGTAACCAGCCAGAAAACAGGTTAACTCCAAATGCTGTGGTGGTGGAGAAGGGAGCAAACCAGTGATTATGTGAAGCCAGAGGAGCTGCTGAGGACACACTTGGTAGAAGTTTCTGGCTTCACTAACAGCAATGCACACGCTGATTCTAAATATCCCGTGTGGCAAAGACAACATTTGGAAAGACAAACTTCTATATTCACGTCCCAGGTGTATAGTGGAAAGCCCTGGCAGGCTCTGCTTTCAATTATGCTGATTTATATACCAATAAAATAGTATTTGTGAGATAGCAAATAACCTCTCAGCACTTTTTGGCTCACCAAACTTCTCAGGACAGGTCCTCTGTGTATCATGAGCAATTCAGCATCTTAAACTTTAGCAGTTAGCTGTTAAAAGTCTATTCTCTACAGTATCCATATACCTAGAGTGCCATAGCTTTGTGTTTGCAAAGCAAAGCAGCTTGTAACTCCCAGTCTATGAAATATTATGCTCAAAAGGTTGCAGCCTTTCATCATTTTTCCAGAGATACACGTTTCCACTGTTTACCCATAAACTACAGATGGGGGGGGAAAAAAGAGCTCTACACAGATTTAGAAGCACTTATTAAAAAAGAACAGAAACATTAGAACTGAATCTGTACTAACTACTGACCTCCTCTCTCCCAAGCCACTCCACTCCCTCTTTGTCCCAGTGTACTCCTGGGTCACTTTTTCTTGCATCACCTAAGTCATATCTACCCGCCCACATTTGCAGCCTGGTCATAGACAGATGGAGAGTTGCTAGGCAAACACACAGACAGGCCGTTCAGAGGAAAATCTAACCCTTTTCATGATGGGACCAAAAAAAAAAGAACACATTGAATATTTCCCTACATTGCTTTTTCAACTGGAACATTCTACACTGGGGGGCCAGGAACAAGAGCATGGAGGATTAAAGTAAAGGCTTAAAAATCCTGACACTCTTTTTAGGTTAAAAAGGGAAAGTTTACAAAGTTTCAAAGGTACCATTTTCTGACAATGAACTGTAGAAAGAACTATTCAACAACGGGGAAAAAAATGAAAATCAGCTCATTCCTTGAAGGTGAAGACTTACAATAGCAACTGTACTTGAGATATTTGAAAGCTAGCCCCATTCATCATATTATATCTAAATAAGAATAATTAGACAGTTTTGACAGAAAATAAAACGTGTCCCAAAAAAGTCCACACTTAGAGCCAAAACCCAACAGGCTTATGACTGACTAGAAGTACTACCAACACAAACTTTTCAAACAACAGAGATCTACAATTTACAGCATTCATTTGTTCAAACATCATGTTTTTCATCCAAACTTGAATGTGTTTATAAAGGGGGGAAAAATCAACAACATTCTCCCCCTCCCTTTCCCCTCTTGATATCTCTGAACATACATTAGGTTATTGAATAAAATTTCTCAAGTTCACAATTGAAATGTCAACATTTCAGTAGGACAATAAGAGGAAAACCCCATGGTCATTTCTCAGAGATAAGCAACATTATACTTAAATGACCACAGTATGATCTGTAAGCCACACTAGTTCTCAATGTCACCTGAAAAAGAAGTGATAAACAAGAGTCACTGAGGATCACACTTGTCAGCTATCACCAGAGATTAGTTACTAGCACATGACTTGTTTTGTTGTGTTGTGTTTTGTTTTGGACAGGAATCGAAATAAGACACAAACTCTTTTAGGTTTTAGACCTTTTCATGGTAAAAATCATCCTCGCACATTAAATCTAGAATTGGGGTATAACCACACTTTTTGTTTTGACTAAGAAAGATTTACTAGGTAGATAAATCTATTTTAAACCCATTTTAGTTAGATGATGTAGAAAACCCGAATGCCAATCTTTTTTTCTTCTACTCTCTCCTAACTGCACTTAAAGGAATTCATTTAGAATGTTGACAAAGTTGATAAATTGGATTTATTATAATTATACTTTCATATAATCTCCTTCAAGGTTGAGAGACGATGCATTCTGTTTTCATAATTTACCACAACAAACCAAAGCAAAACAATTAAGTATTACCTTTCACATAGAGTCAAATAATCACACACCTACCCTAAACCAGACAGACTAGTGCCACTTAATGAAATGAGACACTGTTTGTCATTTTGGGGTAGCCAGGTCAGACAACTCTTGTCACTCACATGTCTTAGGCCTTTCCCCACCACCACACCATATCCAAAGGAATCCAGCAGCACGTAAGTTTGTGCCTCACCCCCGTCCCCCCAGGCGGCCTCCTTCTCCTCACCCTGTACCAGGGAGGAAACGGTCTCTGCCTTCAGGGCTCACAGTGTTGCTGGGAGACAAGAGGACATGTCTGACAATGTCTCCTCTCCAGATATAACCCCTGTATGAATTACTGAGCATCCATCTCCGTAAAGCTTATTTTTCACAGCGTAGCAGAGGTGTGACAATGTTATGGGGTCTTTAGGTTCCTAAGTGGCTGGGTAAGACAAAAGCTTCGTGGTGTCAGGTGGATACTGGATTTATTGGGGTGATCACTTCATAAATTATATAAATGTCTAATCACTGTGTTGTACACCTGGAACTAATATAATACTTGTATGTCAACTGTGATTGAAAAATTAAAAAATATTAAAAAAAAAAAAAAGACACACACTTAGGATAAAAGGGCACAGAGGACCAAGAAGTCAGCCTCAATGCTCCATCAGTAAGAACCTTGATCCTCTAGGTTCCTGGCCCCATGGAACCTAACTTATGCCTGTCCAGGGGGGTCCAGGGTCGCATTCCCAGTGCTGGCAAGTAAGCATTCAGCCAAACTGCCACTCACTACCATCATTATGTCCTCTTTTCACGTCCTTAAAGACCATTAGTATGAAGAGAATTTAAAAATCACTGACTGTTACCTCTAACACATATATTTGAACTTTATCTCTCTAAAACTTTGCAGCCTTTCTAATCAGAGGAAACATCTGAGGGCCTGCGGGAGCAGAAAGGCAAAGAGAAAAATGACATTCAGCACAGCCCGACAGGATGTTATCACTAGTCAACCTCATGGGCCTGTGGTTCCCACACCGGGAATCTCTCCTCCTTCCATCTGCACTAACATCTTGAATTCTTCGGACTCACTCCTGCAATCCACAGTAAACCAATTGAAAGGTGTACTCAGACTGTGTGGGGTTCTTACCATTCCTTACTTCAATTACAATGCCTATGGATTTCAAGCCAATAGGAGAATGCTTTCAATTTGAATTATTAGCTTCCAGCAACCATCTAAACCAGGGGTGTCCAAACTTTTTTCAACGGTTTTCACCAAGGGCCATATGCGGTAAAATACACAAACAGTCGGGCCACTCACTCGAGGTGAAGTATGTATTGCCTCATCTGCTTTATTTAAGTAAACTAAATATATTTTTGGAATTTGCTGCAGGCCAATTAACAATGGATCGCGGGCTGCAGTTGGCCCACGAGCCACAGTTTGGATACCCCTGATCTAAACCGATGTGAAATACTTAATGCTCCACCTTATTTTGTTTAAACTGATCTTGTGCTTGGAGATTTTGGCTACTGTGGCTACATTACTGTTCCGCCACAGAGAATGTGAAAACAAATGTAGCTTTTATTTTTACCAGCTGCAGGCTTTTGTGTCCTAAGTTCATCTCCACCAGATTCATCATTTATTGAGGGCCATACACACATGTAAGATAATATACATGTGTGTGTATGTGTGTGTGCTTTACATATATTAATCCATTCATTGAATCAGCAAGCATTTATTGAGCACCTTGTAAGTGTCATGCATCTAATTAGGCATTAGAGATAAAAATGATGAGCAAGTCCAAGGTCACAACCCTGTGACAACTTGGGGGAAAGCAGATAATCAAATAAGTAATGACTACGCAATGTGGTAAATGCTGTGATGGGAAAAACAGGTTATTAAAATAATATCTTAGGCAGTGACTATGTGTCAGATGTTTGTATCCACTGTCTCTAATTCTCACAACATCCTGCAAAGATAGGTGTCTCCCCACTTTCCAAATGAGTGTGTTGTGGCCAAACCACACCACACACGGCCTCTCTATCAGCGTCAGCATCTGCATCACCATTTGCATCTTAATTCCCCATTCTGGTCTCAATATTGCACCTGCTAACCTGCACTCAGTCATTCAGGCATCGATCAAACTGTGCCTAGTATTATGCAGCATACTGCACACCCTAGGGGAGACCACCTGAAGGAATTTTCAAGCTGGCTACAAGGAGCAATACACGGATGATAGTAACACAAAGAAATGCTAGAGCATGGCACGAGGCAGTCTGTGGTCATGGACCAATGGAGTGCTTCAGACAGCAAGTCATTTGGCTCCTAAAAGGGAGAAAGCATCATGGAGGCATTTATTCAGGAGATGGGAGCCAGGTCTCAAGATCATGTAAGGTCAGACAGCAGAAAAGGGAAGAAGACCAGGCCCTCAGGAAAGCGGTGTTCAGAGAGGTGCCCAGAAGGCTCACAGGTTAGGCTGAACCACAGCCAAGGGTGTAACTGGAGCCCGATGGTTGGACAAGCCAGCCTGCAGCTGCCCAAGTGCCAACTGATAAGAGATGCTAAGGCACCCTGGGGCATTAAAAAAAAACGACCCAAGTATAACAGCAGATGGAGAGATCTGCATTTATAAGAACTCCCAGAGACCACTACATGTGATGGAAATAGCTCTTTATTCTACCTCCTAGGACAGAGGGTGAGACCCCAAAGGTCCTCCTGAGTCAACACAAAAGGTCACCAAACAGCCTTCCAAAGATGATGGTCCATTCACTGTAAGGACTTGCTTCCACTCGGAAGGTGTGCAGGTTCGAGGCCAGAGTGGCATTACTCAGAGTAAGAGTGGAGAGGCCAAGTGTTGGCAGCAAGGGGTCTCCCCATGACCCTTTTCCCACAGGGCCTCTCTTCTCAAAATTGGTAAACAGATACTTAAAAGACTACGGAGTTGCCGGCCAAGTTATTAGTCTGCCTGGAACACCCACCTGTCTCAGCATCGTCCTGCAGATGATATCTGTAAATTTGTTTAACTCTTTACTGTTGATAAAATAGTTTTACATGTGTTAGGTTACGTGATTTTCACAATAGTCATGAAATAAGCGCCAGGCCTCTCATTTTATAGATGAAGATCCTTAGGGTCAGAGAGGGTAAGTGACCTGTTCAGGGTTATAAAGCTAACAAGTTGCAGAGCTGATTTTGGATATCTGTGCAGTGATCTGACTGCTCTACCACTACTGCAATAATCATAACATTTTATAAAGTTCCTTAGAGTTAACAGAGAGCTTTCACAGCAGTCCTGGGCAATCCATACAGACACACACTGACATACATAGACAGACAGACAGACAGACACACACACACACACACACACACACACACACTCATCCTCCTACATACATACTCTGTTTTCCTAGAAAATAACAATAATAACAACAACAATAATATTGTATTCTACTTGTTTAAAAACCTATCTTTCCTACTCCAGCTGTGGACTTCGTCTCAATACATTTATAAGGTGAGTGAGTAGGTATTATTTAGATAATTGCTAAATGTAGTATATAAATAAAGTCTTAAATCCTAGATGTTAGCTTGTGTATAACACACTGCTTAGAACAAACAACCTTGCTTTTGTGTCAAATATTGGCCCATTTCCATTTTCTGCCACTAAGCTCCTGCCTCCACTGCCAATCTTCTCCCAGTGACACATGAAGCAGCATCTTTCCTATTTGTCTATCTTACGTCAGGACTTGTTTTCAGAAAGTGGCTATTTCCAAGGCAGACATAAAAATCACAGGGCTTGAAAAACACTTAAAAAAAACCCCAACTGTTTAAGCCATTTTTAGGCAAAACCGAAAGATATAGCAGCTAGATGGGCATGTATACTTTCATTTAAAAAATTCCCAACTATCAGTTTTTCAGAGCACTTCTTTCAAATTCATAGGTCACATAAATTATTCAAGAAACAATTTGTCAATTAGTCTTGCACAGTGGGGAGAAAGTTATATACAGAAATGTAGACAGAGTCAAAAGCAAAGCGAAATGCTGGGACAAATCTGCAAACCACCCCCTAGTGCAAAGGTAGAGGTAGCCTCCTCACAAAATAAGGATCACAAACTCCCCATTCCCTGCACCAGCTACAGGGCGGCCGTATTTTTTTCTTTCTCATAACATAACTCTACCAAAAGATCTTAATGAAAATAAAGTCAATATACTTAATCTATAAAGCAATCACCTCACCCAATTTAATCATCTCTCTTTACAAGAGAATTTATATAATCAGGCCATACTACACAAACAGAATTAAAATACATTTTTTCACCTTTCCGCCTCTATTTCCAAAGGAAAACTTCATATACCACTCATCTTGCTGAATACCACAGGGATAAAGTGATTTAATTCTAGTTAAACCAAATATTTCAACTGCATACTCTTAAATCTTAATCTTAAACATATCTATAAAATAGGATTTTTGAGAACTCTCTTTCTTATTTGGTAAATCTCCAATATATAGTAAGCAATTCCTAAGCCAGAGCGATTGTCAGTCAATACTAAACACATACAGAAATATGCTCTTAGAGGAACTTTTTAAAAACTGCTTGCATTCTACACTATTACTTGAATTTATAAAAAATTTTAGCTAAGCTCAACTTTCATAATTTTCATTAGGTAATCTAGGGTGTGGGTCTTTGTGAATTTCCTTTTCATGAAGTAAAAGAAGCTTTGTATCAGGACATCAGGTGTATATGGAAAAATACATATTTTGATACACGTGTAAGTCAATACATACTTTTTTTGTTTGTTTAAAGATCCCTTTGCCTACTTTACTCACTGCAGTAAAATTCCGTATGTTGAATTTAAATCTAGATGTGAAAACTGGGTTTTCTGCTAGTTAGACCAGAGCTCAACATACCCTGTCAAATACCCAGTCCAGAAGAAACCAAACTAGCCCTTAGTAGATGCCCCCCAAATAAATCATTCTTAGTTCACCTAGTACCTGGAAGACTTTACACTCAGAATCACAGCTCTTCCAGCAATGGAACAGGCTCTGAATGCAAATAGCCCATTAGACGCTCATAGATTTGTTAAAAATTTAACATTGGGAATAAAACCAAAGCCACCACTAACACCAACCCGGTAATTAAATTCCTGGTTCCAGTTAAGTTTCAAAATCCAAGCCCAACATCAACGTCTGGCAAGTATCCATGTACCGTAGGACCTACCAATATTTGTGCATGTTACTCTGAAAATTCAGAAAGAGGGAAAGTAGGAAGATTTTAAAAGGCTATTCATTAGTGTGTGTTCTGTTTAAATCACACATCAGAGCTAACTCTAATTATATCTTAGCGTTTGCTCATTGTGTCGTCGGAAGGGCAAAAGCTGACAAGAGTTACCGCAGTCAGTTCAATCTGTTCTTGTCCAGGGGTTTTGATCAATACACTTTGCATCATAATCTAACCCTGAAATTGTCTCTCCACCCCCAACCCCTTGGAGTAGGTGGTTTATTTCTGGTCTTTAGCCTTCGCTGGGTTAGTAACTCTTCTCTGTAATTTGCACATCTCCTGGAAGAGGGAGACGCCTGATTCAAGCTGCATTTGTTCACTGCCCACTTCCCCCAATATTATGCATTCCCACAACCCAATAGTGTGCGCCTCCTGTACCTTCCAAGTTCCTCGCCGGTGTCGTAGTAATCATCCACGTTTTCCTGCCTGAACACGGTCATGATAAACTGTCACGCCTCACCAAAGCCCAGCGCACTTCAGCTCCGCTTCCCAAACCATCACCACCGCTCCTGCGCCTCCGTGGGCCCCTCATGCATCAGTCTCCAGTCTTCAAAAAAAAAAAAAAAAATTAAAAAAACAATGACAATAATACCAAAAAAATGACAATCCAAAAAGGAAATGGACCTCCCCAGGACTAAGACCCGCTCGCTTAAGACCACTTCTTCGGAGCTGCCCCTCCCGCCGGGTGGAGAGGAGCACCCTTTGTTAAACCCGGGCCAGGGACAACCCCAGCCCCGCAACGACGGCGCGCATGTGGGGCCGGGCACAACCACACCCCAAGATCCGCGTCTGCCAAAGCACCGCTCTCTGCACCGATCAGAACCGGCTCCGGAAGTGACTGGCCTCCCCGCCCCCCTTTTTCTGCACACACTCCCACCCAGCTCCCCACCTCCAGGGGCGCCGCGCAAGAATGAAGCGTTTGCCCGAGAGGAACGCGCCTCGCTGGAAGCATCCCTCTCCAGCCCGAAGCGGCGGTGCACCCCCGCGCCACCTTTCGGCTCCCGCACCTTCGCGGACACCCTCTCTCCTCCCTCGAGCCAGACAGTCCCCAGAGGCACATTCCTGGCGATTCCCGCTCCGTTACCCGGCCGACCCGGCTTGCAGCCGCTCGGGAGAGCAGGAGAGGGAAGGGAGCGGCCGAGGGAGGCGCGGCCGCCTGCCGCTGGTTTCCGAGTCCTGACACAAAGCGCCCGGCCCGGCCCGCACCACCTGTTCCCACCCGGCCCGCGGGGCTGGGGGCGCATCCGAGCTGCAATCCCACTTCTTCCCGCAGCCAAGTTTCCCGGCTTTGGCCTTCCCGGTGGCCCGAGGCGCTGCCGGCGCAAATCCAGCCGAGCCGCGATCGGGAAAGCAAAAGCAGGCGGCGGGGCCCGGGAAGAGCCGGGGAGCCGCGCGCGGCCACTCACCCGGGCGCCCAGGAGCTGCCCGGGTCCCTCCGGAGCGCTGTCGAAGGCCGACCGCAGGCGCCAGCGCCGGAGACCAGCCGGGCGGCGGAGCGAGCGCGGAAGGGAGCGAGTCAGGGGCGCGGATCCAGCGCGTCCGCCCCGGCGTCAGCTCAGCCGGGCTCTCCCGCTCCGGCTTCGGAGCAGCCCCTTAGCTCCTCGCTGGCTTCCGGGCAGAGGGAGGCCTGCTGGCGACCAATGGGGACCCCGCGGGCAGACAGGCGGCACGGCCCACCCACCTCAGAGCTGCCCAGCTGGGCAGTCGCTGCGGGTTGTGAGCGGTGCTCGCTGCTCCTCCCTGCTCAGCGCTCCGCGCTCGCTTGCGCGCTCTACCGCACACATCCCGCACACACCCACTCACCCCACACCCACGCAGCTAGGAGACCGAGCGCAGCCTCGCGCAACGTGGGCGCCCCACCTGTGACACGACTCTACGCTGCCCTCTTCGGCTGGGTTCCAGAGAAACGCGATTCCCTAGTCCTGCAAAAGTATTTGAGCGCCGGCTGTGTGCCCGGGACTGTGCTCTGCACCGGAAAATCACCGAGACCAAAATAGATTTTTAAAAATCCCTGACCCCGTGAAACTTACATTCTGATGGATAAGATGTAAACAAATAAAATTATTTTAGAAGATATTAGTGCTATTGAGACAATAAAACAGGATAATGACATAGAGAATGACGGAGGTTGTGGGCCGCATTAGATGGAGTTCCTTTCCAGGGTAGGTGTTTTGAGTTGGTATCTGAACTTTAAGAAGGTACGCAATCAGAGAAGAAAGGGTTGAGGTCTCAGAGACCCAATGAAACAACAGAAACCAAGGGTATATGTGTGCTGCCCCCAAAAATACTGGCTATGGATGAGTTGAAATGTGGCCAGACCCAAATGCGGGGTGCAGTTAAGTGTGAAATACACATCGGATTCCATGACTTGATGTGGAAACAAGAATGAAAAATATCGAATGAATATTTTTACATTAACTACATGTTCAAATATTAGTATTTTAGATATATTGGGAAATAAAATAATATGATTAAAATTAATTTCACCTTTTACTTTTAAAAATGCGGTTATTAGAAAATGTAACAGTATGAGTGTGTTATGTTTCTGTGGATTGAGCTAGGCTACACTGAGAACCCGTATCTAATGGAAACTCTTTATCCATTCTCTACCACTTGCCCCATGTTTCCCCCAAGTCTCTGGGTGTGGAAAGCACAAAGGAGGGTTCCCTGTAGAGACTTCTGGGGATCCCCAGAGAAAAGCTTCTACAGGGAAATCTACCTTACTGCCTAGAATTACAAAACTGTATATGAGACCTCTGAGATTTCAGATCCACAGCGTTGTTCAAATTCCCAGATTTTCTAAAATGGAATGATTTAGACTCTCTTTGATTCAACAGAAATTTTCAACCTTAGAGATTTTGTCTTCCTCAAAAGAAAAAACAAAGTGTCTCCTCAGACTTTTTGTCACACCCTCCACTTAGAGAGCATTTCACTTATTGGCCCACAGGAATGGCACACATTCATGGTGGTGCAATGAAGGGAAGGTTCCAAATTGGGAGGTGGTATGAACCTAAGTGGTGGGTTTGAGAATTAATACCAAAGGATCTTGGGAAGTGAGAAATACAGTCAAAAATAACAACAACAACAACAACAACAACAACAGTGATTCATCTGGTGAAATGCAAATGGATACATCTGTGGGGGGAGAAATTAAAACACAGATGTTTGGGAGAAACTTGGAAAGTGCTTATGGACGACTGTATTATGGGCAATATTTTTCCTGAAAAATAAATGTAAGTGTGTTTTCTAAGGCAATGAAAAGCATTGGCTCCGTTTCAGCACTAGCATGTTTGCCCTACCCTATTCGACCTGTTGATCACAGGAGATTTTCTGGGGTAGTGAAAAATAGCACGGACTCAGGAGTCACAAAATTAGATCTAATATCGGTTGAGCCATTTAACAGCCGAGTGACTTTTGATGTGTCATTTCACTTACCGTTGAGCTTCATGAGCACTAATTTAGGCAAGCATTTCAGAGAAGGAAAGTGTAGTAGTTGAAAAACATGCTCCAAAATTCAATCAAGAAGTGGAGTCTAGTTCTCCTCCCCATGAATAAGAGTTGGCCATAGTAGCTCGCTTCTAAGAAAATGTGGTGGAAGTGACACAGTATAATGCCCTTCCAAGGCTAGGACATAAGGTGTTAGAGCTTCTGCCTGTCTGCATGTCTATCTGTCTGTTTGTCTCTCTTGCATGCACCCTCTCTGGCGTTCTCCACTCACTCTGTAAGCCTTCAGCTGCCGTGGTTACCCTGGGGCTGCCATGTGGAGAGACCACAGAAAGAGAAGTTCAAGGAAGCCAGCTGTTCCAGCCCTACCCCCAACCTCAGCTACCTGTGTCTTTACAGTCCAGGTTCTGTAAGCAGAATAAATTATTGCTACTGTTTTAAGTCATTATTTTGGGGTGGCTTGTTATACGGCAACAGATAACTTATAAGAAAGTTACAAAGAAAATAAGAAAACTTGTGACGTGCACCAGGTTCCAGGCCAACAAATTATTATCTTGCTTAATCCTCAGATAACTCTGTAAATTAGTTATTTTTTCCACTTTATACTTAACCTTCTTGGTCTCAGTTTCATCACCTGCAAAACAGGGACAATAATAGGCACTTGCGTATTCCTCAGAGTTGTTGGAAGAATCTAAAGAGATAAAATACACAGAATGTTGGTATTATGTTTTCTATCATGAACCAAGCAAGAAGGGCTTTCAAGTAGAAGACAACAATACAATAATGCTGAACTGATGAGATTCAAGCCGGAAAGGACTTCCATGAAAATAACTGATTGTGATGGGGACAATAGATTATGATACTCATGGCGATAACATTGAAAACAGACTCGGATATAGAATTTAGAACATTATTCTATATCTGTCGTTAGGGTAAGATACCTACTGCTATAAAACCCCAACAAATCTCAGAGGTTTGACATGTTAAAGGCTTATTTCTTGTTCTCAGCACAGTTGTTAGCCAGGGGTGGGTGAGAGGGCTCCACTCCACATTTAGGGACCCAGGTTTCGGCCCTCTAATGGATCCATGGTCCCTCAGTCCATCTGAGTTTCTCAGTTGGTCCTTTTAATCTATTGATTGATGAGTGAAGAGATAATCCAAAGAGGACAGCACTGCAGATTTTTTAGGGGTCGGGTTTGAAGCCTAAGGCTTAATCACTTTTTTGGACAAGGTTTTTCTAAGATCAATCAAAGTGGACCACATTAGCTCAATTCACCTTTGGGTTGCTTTTTAATAACACGCCCTTGGCTTTTATTAAGGGCTAATATTTTTAAATGGCTTCACGAAGAGTGTTTCTGCACCCGTGATTTTCCTGTTGAAGCTATTGCCCACTATGCAATTGAGTGCCTCTTGTATAGGCAGTCACATGACTAATTCCAGTTCCTCCCAGCACTGAGGGCTAAGAGAACTCACATCTCCTGACCAACTGATATGTTGTTGTCTTTTGTCAGACATTGAAAATTACAGAGCTCACTCTGCTCTCCATTCCATCCTGGATTTCAGAAAGCACGTGGCAAGCTCAGAAAGTACAGTCCTCCAAGTAATGTCCAATTCACCATGCTCTCTGAGTCAATCAATAAGCATTGATTATCTAGGACATATTAGATGCTAAAGATATAGAGATAAAAGAAACATTCTCTTTCCTTAAGTAACTCAGTTTAATG
The DNA here is from genome assembly GCF_036562045.2 of Rhinolophus sinicus. Taxonomy (NCBI): domain Eukaryota; kingdom Metazoa; phylum Chordata; class Mammalia; order Chiroptera; family Rhinolophidae; genus Rhinolophus; species Rhinolophus sinicus. Next base: position 155,362,419 of record NC_133754.1, on the reverse strand, counting down.
AGGGAGACTGATGAACAAAGAGGCAATGCCATTAAAGTGTGATTGTGCCAGATCTATTCCATTTGCTTCTCTAGATTCATTCTCTACCCTTCTCTATACTTACAAGTTGATAGGCTGAGCTATAAGATTATTTTAACTAATATCCTTGTCCTCAGGCTCCTGGTCCATTTGACCAGTGGGGAATTCTGGCATGAGGTCAAGCAGAAGGGAGGAGAATGAGGCCAAGATAGTTAGTCTCCTGCTTTTCTCTCTGCAAGGTTACTTGGGTCACTGTCAAACAAAGGTCATTGCTCCTCACCAGGTAACCTCTTCAACTTGATTTTCTCTGTCCAGGCCTTGGTAACCACTCTCTCTCTCTCTGTCTCTTTGGACCTAGATTTGGGGCCAGGTCTGCTGTTACTAACCTAGAGTTCCTGTCCCATCCCTATGGTTCCCATGCACCTCTCCCACACCTCTCTGAATCATCCGCATTTGAGTGTGCCATCTCTTCCGTCTGGGACCCTGATTGGCAGTGTAATGAGAGAGGGACCTCAGACTGTCATGGAAACACAAAGGGAGGGCACTAAATTCAGATAAAGGCTAGGGATGGAGGGTGATGACAGGGGTGAGCCTGAGGTTTCAGGAAAGTTTCCTAGAGGAGCTGACATCCTAGTGAAAAAAAACATGAAAGAAGATTAAGAGTTAGTAGGGGGAAAAAAAGGTGAATGATGGGATGGTAAGGTTGGGAGAGGAGAGCACGTAGACAGGAAAACAATGAGGCTACATCACAGACGTGAGAAAGATAACTGCTCATTCAGGCATCTGTAAGTAGTCAGAGTTCACACAGTGAAATGGCAAGAAGTCAAAATAGAGAGGAGGACTTGGATAAAAGTGGAGAGATGAACCAAGGTAGATCTTTACATCCTTGTCCATTATGTTCAGTACTTGTGTCTTTACTCTGAAGAGTCTTTGATACCCAAGGTTGATTAGTTCTAATTTGTCACATCCTTGGAGATGGTGGGTAGAGAAAAACAAGATATTTTAAGGAAGTAGAAATCTTAGGACTTGGTACTTGAGGAAAAGGATAGAGTCAGGGTGATATCAAACATTTTAGTTGAATGACTAAGTAGATACTGCTGCCATGGAGGCTGAAATATAGGTTGACAAGCTGTTTGGGAGAAGAGAAGATGTCTTGGAGATATGAAATTTGAGGTGCCCGTGGGGCATCTACATGATGTCCAAGTGGAGACAGGTACCTATGGGCTACACAGGGGTGATTCCGATGTACACTAGGGTGCCTTTGAACGTGAAAGATGAGGTCACTGGGGAACAGGATGCAGGACTAAATAAAAAGAAGAGCACTAGGGGCAGAACTCTTGGGAACAGAAGCATATTAACTGAAGCAAATACAGAGGGACAAATGTGCCTGGCCAATAGCTATAGAATGCCAATTAGTCTCATTAGCAGCTATGGGTTTTACTTGTATTTCTCAGGACCGAAATAGGGCACCACCAATGGGTGGTGAATGAATGCTTCCTGTGTATATATTAACATCACGAATATTTGTTTTCTTCTTGACCTGATAGGTTACTAACTTCCTTATCTATGCTTAACACATCTAGTGAGTTTAATCCCTCCCATTTATTTTCTTATTTTCAGCAGCAGAATTTAATGTTCACAAACCAAATAGCAAAAGCATAGTACATCTTTCTGAGCTGTGAGTTAGTTGAAGCACCTCTCTGACCCTTTTCCCACCATTGCTCCACAAACACAGTCTTTTTGTCGTGCATGGCTGTAAAGATGAGGGCTTCACATTACCTGCCTGGTCCTCTGAACCAGGAGTTTGTGACCCCCTGTTCAAGACCCCATGGCATGGAGCTTGCCTACTTTTCTACTCCTACTGTCCCTCTGACTCAGTTTCTTTCCAATTTCCATTTATTGTGTCTTGTGGTACTGAATGCATCTTTAACTGTCATTAAATCCTTTGTAAAAACAAGAGGAGTGTAAATAAACACATACAAATCACTGACCAGTGTTTGCAAGGCCTGAGGAGATTATGAACCTCTGGGGTTACAGGTTTACTTTTGCTCTTAGCCTATTTCTTTTATGCTTGGCTCAATTTCTTTTAGGTTCTGACACTACCTGAAGCAAAAAATGAGTAATACTGAACAGCACTTAGACAACTCAAGGCCCAGAATGTCAGTCAGTCTCCTAACTAAAGGTACACAGAGCTGCCTCCAAGCAGTGAACACGTCACTCATTTCACTAGTATATGCATATGTAACATGTACCCTTCTGTCCCCGCAGGAGTTCCCTGCTATTGAATGTTAAGTGCAGTTAGCTACCAGATTCTTTGTTTCTCTATGAGAATATATGGATATAATGGGAAAGACAAAAGTGAAACATTCAAAGGAGTTTCTGTTCTGTCAAACAAACTTAAAGCAAGACAGAAAAAAAGTCATCCAGAAAGAAGCACTGAACATTATTCATCCATTAGAACTGGATGTACAAATTTTAATTACAGATAAAATCTGAACTTATGGCCACATTGATTTAGTGAATGAAGTTATATTTATTTTCTGTTGCTTCTAACTTATTTTTCTCTGCTGGTGACTAATGAACCTCTTTAGAACCATCAGACTTAATGCCATGGATTTCTATTTATTTTCCTTTCAGTAAATTCATGGTAAAAATATTTTCAATCAGTATCGAAATTCATCTTTTTTGGGGAAAGACAGGTATTAAATATTACAGAAGACTCAATGTCAATGTGTCTTCTCAGTGACAGTCTCTAGGTTTCTTGGCATGGTTTCATGAAATACAAGTCCCATTACTCAAGCCAATGAAGTGATTTACAGCCTTATTCATAGCAGTTTGGTAGGATTTATAGAAACATTGCTTTTTAGAAAAGATAAACTTGTCATAAATTCTTCCAGAAGGTTTTGTCAGTTTAAAGATTTGCAAAAGCAGCAATAATCTTTGACTCTTTCAATGCTGTTTTCTCATAAATTTACACACCAATAAAAGTTGGTGTTTTCTGCATATTTAAACTCAGTCAGTCCAAACATACGCTTTTAAGAAAATTGTATGAGGATAATTGGCATAATTTCATTTATTGTTTAAGTATTTCCCGAAATTTTCCCTTAATTTAAAAAAATTTTGAGATGATGAAAATTTCTGAGAAAATACCACTTAAGAACACTGTATTGGGCTCATGACATCTTAGGAATCCAGATTACGTCTGGTAGTTTAATGTTCATTTACTCATTTATTTAATGAGTGGTAAGGATAATGGTGAATAAGACAGATCCAGAGAGTTAGGATTTAGAAGGAGCCACATTTTGTGCTTCTTTGGATTCCTCTTTTTTTTGTTGTTTAATATTTGTAGCACTATTGACATTTTTTTTGGACATTCGATATTATTTTATATTAATTTCAGGAATACAGCATAATGGTTAGGCATTTATATAATTTATGAAGTGATCTCCCTGTCTAGTACCACCTGGCACTATACATAGTTATTACCCTATCATTGACTATATTCTCTGTGGTTTACTCTACATTCCCATGACTATTTTATAACTACCAACTTGTATTTCTTAATCCCTTTACCTTTTTCACCCTGCCCACAACCCCCCTCCCATTTATCACCCCAACAAATCTAGTACCCATCTGACATCATAGTTATTACAATATTATTGACTATATTCCTTAAGCTGTACTTTACATCCCCATGACTACTTTGTAACAACCAATTTGTACTTCTTAATCCCTTCCCCTTTCTCACCCATCTCCCCAACTCTCCTCCCATCTAGCAACCATCAGTTTGTTCTCTGTATCTATGAGGTTTATTTCTGTTTCATTTGTTTATTTTGTTCTTTAGATTCTATTTATAAGTGAAATCATATGACATTTGTCTTTCACTGTCTGACTTACCACACTCAGCACAACATCCTCTAGGTCCATCCATGCTGTCACAGATGGCAAGATTTCATTTTTTATGGCTGAGTAATATTCCACTGTATATATGTACCCCTCTTCTTTATCTTTTCATACAGAGACACCCAGTTTGCCTTCATATCTTGGTTATTATAAATAATGCTTCAATGAACATGTGGATGAACACATACCCTCGAAATAGCATTTTGGGTTTCTTTGGATAAATACCCACAAGTGGGATTACTAGTGAGATTCTTTGTCTCTTGTTATAGTCTTTGTTTTAAAGTCTATTTTGTCTGGTGTAAGTATTGCTACTCCAGCTTTTTGTTTGATTGCTTGTTTCCACTTTCATGAAACATCTTTTTCCATCCCTTTACTTTCAGTCTGTGTGTGCCTTTGAATCTTAAGTGAGTCTCTTACTCAGCATATGTAAGGTTTTGTTTTCTTATCCATCAGGCCCCCATCTTTTGATTGCAGCATTTAATCCATTTACATTGAAAGTAATTATTGATAAAGGTATGTAGTTATTGCCATTTTATTATTCACATTTTTAAATTTTTTTTTGGACTTAAAGTGTCCCTTTAACATTCCTTGTAATACTGGTTTGGTTGTGAGGGACTCCTTTAGCTTTTTCTTGTCTGGGAAATTCTTTATCTGCCCTTCAATTCTAAATGGTAGCTTTTCTGGGTACTTTGAATATTTCCCGTCAATCCCTTCCACCCTGCAAAGTTTCTGTTGAGATATCAGTTGATAGTCTTATGGGGGCTCACATGTAGGTAACTAACTGCTTTCTTCTTGCTGCTTTTATGAGTCTCTCTTTGTCTTTAACCTTTGGCATTTTAATTATGATGTATCTTGGTGTGGGCCTGTTTGGGTTCATCTTGTTTGGGATTCTGAGCTTCCTGGGCTTGTATATCTATTTCCTTTGCCAGGTTATGGAAGTTTTCTAAAATTATTTCTTCAAATAGGTTTTCAATTCCTTGCTCTCTCTCTTCTCCTTCTGGTACCCCTATAATGAATATGTTGGTATGCTTGATATTGTCTCAGAGGCCCCTTAAACTCTCCTCATTTTTTTGGATTCTTTTTTCTTTTTGCTGTTCTGATTGGGTGTTTTCTGCTACCTTGTTTTCTAAATTGCTCATTCAATCCTCAGCTTCATCTAATCTACTATTGATTCCCTATAATATATTTTTCATTTACATTATTGTATTCTTTATTTCTGACTGGTTCTTTTATACATTTTCTATCTCCATTTTTATGTTTTATATCTCTTTGTTGAAGTTCTCCCTGAGATCACGGAGCATCCTTATAACCAGTGGTTAGTTCTTTTTCTGGAGCTTTGTTCTGTTCTTTTATTTGGGAAATGTTTCTTTGTCTCCCTATTATGACTTTTATTTCTGTGCATTAGGTGTTTATTTCTATGTGTTAGGTAGGGCTGCTATGTTTCCCAGTCTTAGTAGAGAGGCCTTATGTAATGTGGGGCTCACTGGTGCCGTTTTCCTTGTCACCTGCCATGGACTCCAGGTGTATCCCTTGTATGGATTATATGAGTTCTCCTGTTGTAGTTAAGCCTTGGTTGCTATTTGTACTTCAGTGGGAGGAATTGACCCTTGGGCTCATTGTTTGTGAGGACTGGCCATGACTATAGTGGAGGAGTTGTGGTGCAGGGACTGACCCTACAGAGCAGGATATGCCTCAGCAGGACTCTGGTGCCTGCCTAATCCACCCCTTGGGTGTGTCATCCTTGGAGGCAGCTGAGTGATGGTCCAGCTCATTTTGAAGCTGGCCATTTGTCACACCAGTCCCAGGTCAAGTTGAGGCCCCAATGGGGGACACCCAGCAGGAGCCACAAAGCAATCTGCAGATGGCTGCAACCCATGCCATGCTTGGAAGTGCCTCGAGAGGCCAAGCTGTGAACCAATGCTGGCTGTTGCTAGTGCCAGGCTTAGGGCTGCTCAGCCAGAGGTAGGGAACATGCTGAAGCCAGATGCTGTTTGTCTGCATTCCGTGAACCTTTGAGAGACCCTAGGAAAGTCTGTAACATGAGCCAAGGCAGGCAGTTTATATGGAAAAGCCACTGCAAGAGGCTTGAGCCAGCCTGAAAGTTGGATGGGGCAGGGTCTCAGAATCACCAGGGCATGGCAAACAAATGGTGTCAGCCAGCTTAATGGAGACTCAGATATGGTGGCCACCAGCGGCTGCATGCCGGGAATGGGGAGGGCTCAACAAAGAAACAATGGCTTCCACCAGCTCCTCCATCTGAGACAAAGCTGTGCCTCCAGCCCTCATCCTGAAGCCAGATAACTCAGTTCCCCCCCACACCACACACACACCTTATGTCCCTGTCGCCTCTCCAGCTGCTGTCCCCATGCTGGAGCTCCAAGCCAGGGATTCTGTCAGTAAGTCTGTGCACGGGCCCTTTAAGAGGAGCCTCTTGGAGTGCAGTTGCCCACCGTCTCTCCCAGCCATAATCTCCGCTGGTGTTCACAATCATAAATTATGGGGACTTTTCTTCCCAGCCCTGGAACCCTGGGCTAGGGCGTCTGGTTGGTGCTGGGACCGCTTGCTTCTCCAGGAGGGGCCTCGGCAGCTGAGATATCCCTCCCGGTTTTTAATGGTCACAGATGGATATTGATCGGTCTGTTCCACATCTCTGCTCCTCCTCCCAGTCTTGAGGAGGCTTTTTCTGTATGTCTGTAGTTGTAGGGCATCAGTTCAGCTGGACTTCAGGCGATTCTCAATAATGGTTGTTCTGTGTTTTAGTTATTGATGTGGTCCTGAGAGGAGGTGAGCACAGACTTTACCTGCTCTGCCTTCTTGGCTGGAACCCTTTAGATTCCTCTTAAAGAAAGGATCTGCTTGGTTTTTCTGAAATTTCCTGCTTAAGTTTCCTAGAAGAAAGCCCCCAAATAGAGCTCTCCTACCACAATCAATACAAATATTTCCCAATCAAGGTTACCAAAAAAAATGTATTATAGCTGAAAATGCATTGCCCATCTCTTCTACACACCTCCACTCCACTCCACACCACTCTCTTAAGGTTTAAAGAAATGGACCCTCTAATCCCATGCTAACTTTTTGAATAGATGTTTAATTTTTTAAATATTATCTAAATAGGTTCTTTCATATATTTAAAAAATTATACTTTAATTGATTCGAATGTCATAAATGACTTAAATATGACTTTTAAAAATGGTTTTTGCCTTCGGAGTCATTCAATTAGGTATATGATTATAAGCTACATTATAAGTTTTTAAAATATTTTTGGGTTCCTTGAGTGTTAGAAGTTTGTATTTTACGTTTTTTAGAATATCTTCAAAAGATAGTGCTAAAAAAGCATGATACTATGCACATGGTCACACACAGTAAATATAAGTATCTTGGATTAATGATCTTTTAGTGTAATTAACTAGCTACAGTAATGTTCTGATATACTGACAGTCTGCTTTTAACCAAAATGCATTGCAGGAAACTAGAGCATCATGCATGCCACTTTTGATGAAACAGCTCATTTTCTGTGGGGAGAATACGATAACTGGAAGTTGTACTCCTGACCAAGAATTTGGCATGACATAAATCATGGCAATAAACAAAAATATGTCATAAAAGCCAAGGCTCAACAACTATAACTCTACGAAAATACAAAACAGTAAAATTGTGCTCCAAGCCTAATAAATTGGGCATAAATGCACTGACACAGCCACCACAGCACTTCATTGTTACAGATATGCACATATGTTTGCATACACAATATCACGTAGAATGCAACTTTGTAGTGCCGATCATAAATTCTCGTTACAATAGTATGCTGAGGAAAGTAGTTAAAACAGTTAGTCGATAATAATTGTCCATTGTTTCTTAGAAAAGTTCCTTAAAGTAACAAGAGGCTTTGAAATTCATCAGTGCCACTTCAAGGATAGCGTGAGGTACTAAACATGTCTTACTTGTTGACATCTACGGTTGCTGCACAGAGAAGTACTTTTTTAAGGATCTCAAATTTGACCAAAGATATCTCCTCTTCATTGTTTCCTGCATCCTCAATTTATTTACAAATACTCTTGATTATGAAATATAAGAAAAGCTCCCAGAAAGGACATACAACAGCCTTTTCCAGTTCATTGGAAAACCTTGAGCTTAGAATAGTTCTACGTAGTCTCGTAGAGTTGCCGAGCAAAGCATACAACAAAATCTGACCCACCTGAGCTTTTTCCTCAGTCTCTAAGAGAAGCTGCTCAGTGAAGGCTAGCAGGCATTTGAATCTGGCAGTATGGTCAATAAACCACACTAGCTGTAAAACCCGAAACCCTTTAGCTGTAAAGTACTGTAAACACCAGTAATATACAGCAAGCATCATTTAAATGCACATCTGCACCCAAAAGGAATAAGAAAGATAGAACCAACGGAATAAATTAAGAAGACGTAAGTGGATCCTGACAGCAGTGGGGAAGGGTGTCAGTCTCAGGAATATAAAGGGTTGGATTTTTAATACCCAAGTGGGATAGGAGATGAGATTTTTTGGCAATTTTGGATAAAACAGACACTCTTGGAGAGTAAGAGTGTGGACTTCAGTAGGTAAGAGATGGACTGAACAAAAATTCACCCACTTTCACAGACCAATGACAAGAAGCTGATCTGCCATAAAGTGTGTAAGGATTTGTAACCTCAGACTTTCTTACAAGGAATTGAGTCTAAAATTTGTATTTCATGTTGATCTAGAATCACCTATGCTAAGAAAGCAGTCCTGTCCTGGTAAACTCCTCTGGGATGACCTACCTTCATCCCATGCCCGAGAGGATACCCAAACCCCGATGATCAGCTCACAATTGAAAACTGCAAAACTATCAAGGAAGCAATCAAGCATAATTAGGAATCATTAGATGTAATAAATAATAGGGAGAGCTCCCCTCTCAAGAAATTCAGATAACAGAACAGTTGGATAGAAACTACAAAACAAGAATGTTTAAAATTATTAAAGACATTAAAAAAGGAATCAAACTTAAAAAAGGACACAAATTGAAAAGTGTCGTTGGGTGACTGTCAGGCAGTATAAAAAGCGAGCACTTCAACACAAAAACAGAAGAAAAGTGGGAGCTGTGGGTCTTATATATGTTTGACTAAATTGGATTTTCCCCCATACAGTACATTCAGCCAGGATTCTTTTTTATTTTTAAGGAGGGTGCAGCTCACAGTGGCCCATGCAGGGATTGAACCGGCCACCTTGGTGTTATTGGCACCACGTTCTAACCAGCTGAGCTAACCAGCCACCATCCCCCACCACCCCCAGGATTCTTTTTAATGTCTGTTGTTTCAAGGTAAGAATGGGGTGGAAATGTTTTAGTCCCTAAGGAGAAATAACAGATTTGTGTGGTTAGAAAGTAGACCAGAAATCCTTATAGAATTGGCTGGTAATTGCAAATTCTTACTGGGATCATCTCTACGCATTTGGACATTTTAAAAACCATATTCATATTTCTTTCATTACTTTAAAAATTATTCATATTTGGCCACATTTGAGTAACTTATACTTTAGGCTCCTGTTTTTTCCCTCTGAAGATCAGTTGTGACATTGGTCCAACCTATTCACCTGTCTCTTTGAAGGTTTCAGAGTATAGATAAAGAAGATTCTGTAAGGTAGAACTTTGCAGAACAACTGCAGGACTGGAGTTGAGAAAAGCTGGGTTCTACCACTCACTGTGCCATTACTAGAGCTGTGCTGTAGCTCTCGATACCAATTTCTTCTTTTGGTGTTTTAAAAGAAGCTTTGTTTCAGACCGGTAATGTAAGTAGGTAAAGTAGCAAACAAAATATGTGTGGGACCAGATTCTACTGGTGCATAATGCCCCCCATCTGAATTACTTTTTTTTAATGCTTTATTTTTTTGGAGCAGTTAAAGTTCACAGCGAAACGGAGGTGAAGGTACAGTGATTTCCCATAAAGCCACTGTCCCCACACATGCATAGCCTCCCTATTATCAACATCCATCACCAGAGTGAGACATTTATTACAATTACGAATCCTCATTGACACGTCCTTATCATCCAAAGTCCGTAGTTTACATTAGGGTTCACTCCCTGTTGTACATTCTATGGGTTTGAACAAACTTATAATGACATATATCCAGTTTTATAGTATCATACAGATTATTTCACTGCCTTAAAAGTCCTCTGTGCTCCACCTAGTCCTCCCTCCCCTACACGAGCTCTTGGCAACCACTGATATTTTTACTGTCTCCACAGTGTTGCCTTTTCTAGAACGTCATATAGTTGGAATCATATAGTATGTAGACTTTTCAGATTGGCTTTTTTCACTCAGTAATATGCCTTTAACTTTCTTCCATGTCTCTTCATGGCTTGATAATTCATTTCTTTTTAGCACTGAATAATATTTTATTGTCTGCATGTACCACAGTTTATTTATCCACTCACCTACTGAGGGTCATCTTGGTTGCTTCAAACTTTTGGCAACTATGAATAAAGCTGCTATAAACATCCGCATGCAGGTGTTTATGTGAACATAAATTTTCGATTCCTTTAGGTAGATACCAAGGAACCCAGTTGGTTGCTGTATCCTGTTTAGTTTTGTAAGAAATTGCCAAACTGTCTTCCAAAATGGCTGTATCATTTTGTATTTACAGCAGCAATGAATGAGAGTTTCCGTTGCTCCACATCCTGGTCAGCATTTGGGGTTGTCCGTGTTTTGGATTTTGGCCATGTTAGTAGGTGTGTAGTGGTATCTCGTTGTTGTTTTAATTTGCAGTCCCCTGATGCCATATGATGTAGATCTCTTTTCATGTGCTTATTTGCCATCTGTATAGTTTCTTTGGTGAGGTATCTGTTAAGGTTTTTTGTCCATTTAAAAAAAAAATAGGGTTGCTTGTTTTTCTGTTGTGTGGATTACTATTTCCCTGTCTGTGTTTCATGGAGTCCACTTTCTTGACATGTGCATTCTGTGTAACAAGTGTATTCTGTGAGAAAGACCATTCTATGGTCAGATAAGCTTGGGGAATTCTAAAGCAAACCGAGCTAAACAGTTTCTCCTCAGCACAACTTCTCGTATCTGGAACATCCTCATGTGTGGGACGGTGCTCCAAGTCAGGAAGTTAGTGTTCCAGTTTTCTCTAAGTTATTGGACCTCCATTCTTGCCCAAGAACGTGAGAATATCTGGGAACGCTAGATGCTGGCAAACTACTTTTTATCTTTCAGTTCCATTGTTCTGCACATAACCATATGGATACATTTCTATTTATGTGCTATTTCTAAGTGAATTTAGGTGGATATAAATATAGATTATGCCATTCTATCAAAATTGTAACTGAATGTACCAGAGTATTTCCAAATTTGAAACTTTCTGTTAAGAATATTAACTATCTCATAGGTCCAGCTCTTGTCCTGTTTCCTCCATGAAAATTTCCCTAATATATATGGTTTATACTGATCTCTCTTCTCTAAATGTCTTTGGCCCTTTAGCTCTTTCTATGCAATTTATCCCCAAATATGTGTTTCTTTGTATAGCTTTCATTATTCCATGTTTGATGATCTCATCTCTCAATGTAGAGTTTTCTTCTTCAGGAATGTGCCTTGTATTTGAGTGTTCTACACAGGCTTTTAATTAAAACTATCAAATAATTGTTTCTTTCCTAGGCTGACCTTCTTTCCTTTCTTCCTTTCTTCCTCCTTCCCTCCCTCACTCCCTTCCTTCCTTTAACCTTTTGATTAAATATGTGTTAATTGAAATCTTAACAGTTCTGTTGATTTTCAAAGTGGATCGTGATAGTGCTATATTACATCAGCTGGCTTCTTCTAATACTACATGCTGCAAGCTGTGTAAGCATGCTAATGCACCGGTGTTCACAAGTGCAAACTGCACAGCACCTGCAAATTATGCATTGTGGTGGTCTTTCCCAAGGATCCATAGGTTGTATATTGCCAAGGAAGAGAGCCAAATTTATTTAATGATGACTAAATGCATTGTATTTTGACAGTGGAATAAATCATTTTAAAATATGATTGCAACAAGACAGACTTATAAGCAGCATTACAAGTGTTTAAAATATCATGGTCTGCCCTTGGAGTGTTTTGTGGTATTAAATGGGATTAGTCAGGCAGATTTCTCAGTATTCTGATTACAATGCAGAGGCAACCAAATTTTTGTTAAAATCTGTCATCGGGGAAAACCCAGGCTTTTCCATCTTCCAGCTAGCAAGAACTGAGAGTTTGCACAAATGAGTAACCTAGATACAGCAGCAACCAAAATACCTGAATTGGAAATGATTCACATGATTGGGTAAAACTCAAAACATGCTTTTACCAGGTAATCACTTTTAAAAGTAATTGCAAAATGTACTAAACATCATTGAACTGTACATTTAAAACAAGTGCCTTTTGCTAAAACTGCTTAAAAAAATTGCAGAGTTTTATCCAGAGTGGTATCGAGAGTGCTCTTGAAATTCTTGAAGGCAAGTACTGCTCTGATGTGATGGAACATACCATACTACGTTTAATTTATAGTATAAGCATCTTCTTAAAATCTCTGAGGTATGACCGAATTCGTTGTCAGGGAAACCACAGAATTAACATCTTTGTCAATTGTTACTACTATAGTTTTGTTTAAAATAATGGTGCACAATTTTGTGTTGAAGGACAATTTCGAGTGTAATGATATGCAAAATACATTCTTCCAAAAGCTTTTCATCATTTTATTGAAAATATGATGTGTTTATCCTGGAGCAAGGCCATTAATTAAGTACTGTACCTGAAAACAGACAGCAAGACACTCCCATGCAAGGACATTCCTCAATAGTTATGAGCATGCAAATAAATACCTGCATAAAGCATTTGTTAATTGGCATTGAAGGGCTATATTTCACCTATTAAGATAATAAGGATGTGACTTCAAAGAACCAATTGTGAGAAGCTAGCAATGGAAGTTTCAATTAACCCCTCAGGTAGTGTATATATAATTTTCCATTGTCCTGCCTTCTTTCAAGGCATTCAAACCAGCCTATAGCATTGGAGATGTGACTCCTTCATTTTAATAGGCAGTCCTATGAGTTACCTTTTACCTTACTTTATGCTTTGGTCACACAGTGAGAGGACGTGATTAGCAGGGTAGACATCCAGTTTCTTTTCTAACATCACCTCCTGTAGAGTCTAGTTTGATTGACAGTTATGACTGCTGAGGTCTTATTTTTTGCTATTTTGTGTTTTCTCAAGCAAAACCGCTTATTTCAATCTGGCAGATCAGACACACGGAGAGACTTCCTCGGAGCTGTCTGAGGTTGCTGCTGACAGCACTGTGGCTGGTTTGGTTAAATATTAAAGCAATGTCATTGTCAAACTGGTGACGTGACTTGGCCATTTTCACAGTTTGGGTGAGTCTCCAAAAGAATGGTGATGTCATTTAACATTGTCAGTGAGGAAAGTAAAGGGTGAAGAGAAGAAAGGCTACTACAGGTGTCTTCCTGGACAAGAGTGGTCACTTGGCCAAGGAAAGCTGCAGTGACTCAGCCAGCTCAAAAACTGCACACTCCAGACACAGAGTGTTTCTCATAACTCCAGAGGCCTGAGAAAGGAAGAGGTGTGGGGGGAGGGCAGCTGTGTTACAAGGATTTATCACACGCATTCACAGATAACATTTTTTTTATATAAACATTCTAGGGGCAGAACTAGCAAAATGGGGTCTCCCCCACACACAGCTTTGTAAATGTAAAACATCCTCCATATGTAAAGTATTATTAATTACTCACTTTCCCACCCCCACTGTATTTCTCCCGCCTTCCGGATCACCTTACAGCTGGTGAGACTGAGCTACTCCCCCCTCAACTCCGCACTCACCCACCAGCCTTGCCCTTTCCTCACCCAATATGTCAGTAATCTACTTTCACTCCCCAGCAACTTTCCATTTAGCCCCTGTGGGGACAGAGTCCCAGAGGGCAGTTTCCAGGCTCTTGGCCTCACGTGGAAAGGTGCTGGCTCAGTTATTAGATGGCTATCAACTGTAATCAGATGGCCATCCTCTGTGGCTGGGTGGCCATCAGCTATTACAGGTTAGCCATTAGCCACTAATATAACTGCCGTGGCTATGCTGGGGGGTTGGTTGTTGGTTGTTTGGTTGGCAGAGAAGTGGTTGGTGGGTTGCAGGTTGTGTTGATCCTACTTCCTGTGTCTCGCCCGGCCGCCAGTGAGACTGGGGTGCAGGAAGACCCCTTGTTGGGGTACTGGCGGATGTTTGCTTTTGTGTCTCGACCAGTCGCCATCGAGAATATAGTGGTATGACTCCCCTATGTATGGCTCCGTTGGTGTTCCTTTTTGGCTTCACCATATCCTGTGTTCTTGTGAGGGCAGCGGGAGCTGAGTCCCTGTATGACACCTGGCTCCCTATACTGAATCGTGGCCCAGACAGTCCTGCTAGGCATCTAAGGACTTCTGCATGTTTCCTGATTACCAAGCTGGCCTAGGAGAGAGGGTAGCAAGGCACGGGCCTCATGCTGCACCCCTCGCCCTCAGATAGACCCCTTGTTGGCACCTCTTTTGTCTGGGTTGGTCCTGTCACAGGCTTAGCTTTGTATCTAGTTTGCGCTCTGTTGTGAAGCACAGATTTATCTTCTGGGCCCCAGGCACCCCCTTGCTCTTGGGATGGGAATCGTGCCCTGACCCTTACTTTGGGATGGCAGCCCTGATACCTTTCTGTAGTTTTGCAAGGCCCTGCTCCAAGGAGAGGAGCATGATCGTAGCCCTGGGATGGTGCTGTGATGTGTTCCCCCAAACCCTCTTTAGGAGTGAAGGACCGACTAGCCCAGCTGTTTGAGAGTGCTTCTGGCAGAAAACCCTTAGCTGTCAGCCTACTGGGGTATCCTAGGCCTACCTGGGGTGAACAGTACCCAGTGACCATGGGAGGTGCAGTACAAAGCCCCATTCATTTTTTTGTAGGCACTTGGGACAACTCTGAATGGTTATACAAGCCTCTGACCTCCTGGTGGGGCTGTCTATGGCTTTTGGCTGCTCAGCTTTGCCCTCTGTCCAATTCTATCTGCCGCTCTTCCCTTCCTCAGGGGTTGATCTGAAAAGCACTCACTAACTGACCTCCTGTAGGCCTATCTCCTCAGCTTGGAGTCCCAGGGAATCTAGCATAACCCACACCCCATATACCTGGGCCTCTAGGGCTACTGAAATGACAACCTCTACTTATCTGGTTTTATATATTCAGAGCCACCTGAATTCTTTTGTGGGGCTCTGCCACCCTCTTTCCAAATATTTCCAGAAATGAAATTGAGTTCTGCAGCTTTAAGTATGTGGAGGAAGTTACGTCTATTGAAGTTTCATATATAAGCTTAAGGAAGCTTTCTCCCTGCATGAAGGCAGAAATTATATTTCTATGCCTGAGAGGCCTTGATGCTGTATTATAGCTATTTTCTCTCTGTTGTTATTTTGCCCCAGTTTTCTTCCAGTTATACTTAGAACCCACTGACTTTTCTGGAGACACAAGACAACCCACCTCCATTGACTTTTAACTGTTCCTGCTCAGCCTGGCTGCTCTGGTTAATAAGAATACTCAAGTTTAGGAGATAGAAGATAAAATGCCATATGGGGAGACAGAATAAAACAATTACATAACAGCAAAATTGTGCTGACCACAATTTTACCTTTTCTGCAGTGATTCAGAAGGCATCGTGAGAGCTTGAAGAATTATAAACATCTTTTCTAGAAGTTCCAGTTAATAGAGAGTTGGAGGTACTGACACATCACTGAAATCTGCTTCAGTGCCACATAGAAAGTGAATGTCTGCTACAGTGATATGCTTGTCTCTGTGTTTAACTTGAACCATACAGTGCAGAGAAATTGGTTGACTATATAAATGGTTCTAGTTTTACCCAAAACATTGTGGATCTGGGTAAGCCGCTTGCCCACTTCAGACCTCTGTTGGCGCTTTGGTAAAAAGAGAGAATTGGGTTGAGTGTTGCTGTGGACTGAATATTTGTATCCACCTAAAATTTATATGTTGAATCCTAGTGCCCAATGTGGTGGTATTAAGAAGTAGGGCCTTTGGGAGGTGCTTGGGTCATGAGGGTGGAGCCCTCATGAATGGAATTAGTGCCCTTAGGAAAGAGACCCCACAGAACTCCGTAGTCCCTTCCTCCAGGGAGGACACAATGAGAAGCTGGCAGTTTGCAACCTGGAAGACAGCTCTGAACAGAGCCCCAACATGCTGGCACCCTGATCTTGGGCTTCCAGCCCCCAGGACTGTGAAATATAAATTTCTGTTGTTTATAAGCCACCCAGTCTATGGTACTTGGTTATGGCAGTCTGAATGGACTAAGGCAGGTGTCAAGCTCTATGTCTATGATTTCTCATAAGGTTTGCTATATCAGAGAAATCCTGTTAGGGTCCTGAAGGTCTGGTGGTTTGGGTGAAGGGCCTCTCAAGCTTCCCTTTCCATGTGATTGTATATTCTCAGGAGTAGATTCACAGTTCACCTCTTGGCTGGCATCTCCCCTCAATGACAGATAAGGCCACCTACCGTGTTTCCCCGAAAGTAAGACCTACCTGGACCATCCGCTCTAATGCGTCTTTTGGAGCTACAATTAATATAAGAACCGGTATTATATTATTTTATATTATATTATACCTGGTATTACATTACATTAAAATAAGACTGGGTCTTATATTAATTTTTGCTCCAAAAGACACATTAGAGCTGATAGTCTGGCTAGGTCTTATTTTCGGGGAAACACGGTACTTATTCAGTGTTTCCCTTTGGAGTTTTTGTGTTTATTTGTTCTGCCGTAGAATGTTGTTTTGAACTCCCAAGAAGAGAGAGTAACAGAAGAAAGTAAAACCTCACTATTTTTTAGTGGGAGTTGTTTACGTTGTTACAACCACAGATGGTTTCTGAAGTTAGATGCTTCATTTTCAATCGTAAACACAGGCCAGTGACTGATGTCTCATATACCTCAGTTTTCTCTTTAGAAAAATGGGGGCAACAATTAGTATGTACCTTGTAGGGTTGGTGTGAATTTTAAATGTGTGCCTGGCACATAGTAGGGCTCAATGAATATAGATTTTATTTGTATTATCTGATCTGCAATATCATGACCATCACTTAAAATTATGAGGGGTTGGATGATTAATATTATAGCAATATAATTAAAATAAAAAATAATACAATTAAAGGGTATCATTTAGTCTTAGGAAATAGCTAAATCTTTACCCTATCTCATGTTATTGTGATTATAGGAGGAAGAAAGACCTGGCATTCACTCTAATATAAAGGTCTGGAGAAGGAATAACAACTGAATAGATAACAGTTTTTGAGCTCAAAATTCAGTCCTCAGTGAAAATAGAACAGTACATATTTCTCACATACTCTACGTTCTGAGGAGGGAAAAAATAACTAAGAGAGGGAAAAGGATAAAATAGTGTAGGAGTGTTTCAAAGTGGGCTAGAAAAGTTTCCTGGTTGCTCCTTTGAAGTTCGATTGAAATGAGTCTGTTCCCTACCCAAGAAACCAAAGCATGATTTGCATAGTATGTTTAATTTTTGCTAAAAAACAGATACATAGCTAAGAGAAAGCCAAGGAAATATTTTCATGTAAGAAAAGCTAACTTTGCTGTTGTTTTCTGTGTGGCTAGAAATTGCTGTGTTTTTATTCCGGCCAATCAATAACCAAAATTCAGAGTCTTGATACACATTCCCGTTAAAGGATTATAACCTTTTCTTTGGTCTTCGGGAGTTTAGTGTTGAAAGCAGCAAGATCTCTGAGGATAAATGTTTCTTTCCCCAGTTGAGTTGTGTATTTCCTCACGGACAATGAAGAAGTTACTTCCAGTGTTCTACCAACATTTTTTTTCTACTTGAATTTAAGCCCCACTCCTCTCGTTGGTTATGTTTGAACTTAAAGTAGACCATTTAACACATTCTCCATGGTAGAATTGGAGCTGAGTTGGGAGGTGTGCAGTGTGCAGGGCGGGGGTGGTGGTTCCAGCACAAGTTCAGAATTAGATACACCAGGATCTAACTTGTACTCCAAGCCTCAGTTTCCTCATTAGTCAAATGGAGAGATAATAATACCTCTGTCATGGGGATTTTGTGATAATTAATGAGGTCATGTACATTGGGTATGAGTTCATTGGAGAGGTGATATAGGTAGTGGTTAATGGCTCTGAAGATTTCAAGTTGCTTGAGTCTGAGTCCCATCTCTATCACTTCATAGACATATGATATTGAAAACACTGGGGTTGAGGCTTCATCTATAAAATGGGGGTGTTAACCTAAAAATAAAAAGCCAAAGTGAGGGGCCACAAGCATGTATTTGATACTAAAAAATAGTTATTTGGGAAGCACTGATTCAGGCAGAAACCCAAATGGTGTTCTGGATAGGAGACCAAAACAAGTGGGTATTTATGAGAAAGGGAAGGGGAATAATTACATCAATAGAAGGAAGGCATTTCTATTGGTGCAGATAAATTACTACAGTGACACTAATTCTAAAGATTGTTTCTCATTCCAGCAGTCATAATATCTGCTTTCTTGTTATCCTTGCAAACAGTTCTTTGGGACATAATGTTGCTTTAGTCCCAGTGCAAAGCTTGTTTTGCCCTGATTTAACATTCCAAAGGTGTGAGGCATAAGATGTGCAAAGCAGTTCCTCTGGGATGGCAGCTCTGATCCATTTTAAAGTGGCTCTATTTGTGTTATTTTATTTATTTATTTGTTTTACAGGGATAATGATAGTTGCTTCCCCATGAGGGTGAGCTGAGGTGATTAAATGAAATAATAGATAACAACTAACATGTGCTTGGCCATTAAGAAGTCCATATTTCTTTAGTCTTTTATCATGAGGATTATTTTTTTAACCCTTTAACTCTCCTTGATTTTTCATTCTTCTGAACTCCTGTAGTAATTTTTTGTACCTCTCTTACAGCACTTATCCCATGGGATAGTTAGTTTTACGTGTCAACGTGGCTGGGCTTTAGTACCCAGCTAATCAGTCAAACAGCAATCCATGTTGTGTGAAGGTTTTTGTCGATGTTTTTTGCAGCATCTACGATCCGTTGACTTTGGGTAAAGGATATTACCCTGGATAAGGTGGGTGGGGCTCATTCAGTCAGATGGAAGCCTTAAGAGAAAAAAACTGAGGTTTCTTGGAAAAGAAGAGATTCTACCACAAGGCTACTGCAGCATCAAATGCTGCCTGAATCTCCAACCTGCCAGCCTGCCCTATTTACAGTCCCCATGCCAGTTCCTTAAAATAAATTGTAAACCTTTCTATCTGTATGTATGTATGTATATGTATATGTGTATGTATGTAGGTATTTGTATATGTATATGTATGCATGTATATGTATACACACACACAGAGAACCAATAGGAGGAGATCCAATTGGTTCTGTTTCTCTGGAGAACCTTGACTAATACATCCCACCCCAACTCCACCTTTTTTTTTTGTCTTTGTGTGAAACCGTTAGTTTTATGCATCATCTGAACTCCTGTATAGGAAGCTGCTGGAGGACAGGGCATATCATATACATGTTGGTAATGACCCAGTTAGTGTCTAGGACTGAAGTATGTGCTCCATGGCAGATCCAAAGTCACAACCTTCCATGCCCCCTGCTCTCCCCTTTTCATTTGGATCTGTACAATATTTTTAAAATTAGTTGGCAATGTTAAAAAAAAATACTTCTCATAAAAATTTGGGGATTTGGCTTCTCGTAAAATCAGTAGATTTGAAAACATGAAGCCCATATTCCTTGATGGCAGTAATTGGGTAGAGCTTTATGGGGGCTGTTTGTCCAGACAGAGCTATTATTCAATATACCTGACTATAGAGATCTGTGTTTGTCAACCCTTGAGGTTTCACACGTGTTTGTTAAGTAAAGAAGGAAGAGTGAATGGAGGATTCCTTTAAATTTGTAAATTTTTTATTGGAATATCCAGTTTTATTTTTAAAGTTGTGGTGGCTCAAATATTTTCAGGATCTATAAGATTATGTATCTGTGTATCTATGTATCTATCTGTTATCTAATCGATCATCTATTGATCTATCTAAATTAAATAACCTAATTATTTATAACTTAAAGTTTTAATTAAATAACCAAAATTTTTATACTACCTCAATTCCAAAGGAGGGGAAATAAATACTAGAATGTTAGATTGGGAAAAGGCCGTAAATGTAAACTTCCAGCAATGACAGGTTGTGACAGTGGTTTGGCCCAAGTCTTCTGAATGAAATCAAGGCCTTCATGAAATGAACTGTTCATGGAAAACACAGATACATTTTTGTGGCATCAAGTAGATTTAAAATTATTGTAAAAACTCAGGAGTACTTTGAGTTCAATTCCCTTTAGAACAGCCATTTCTCATTTTCAATTTGTTTTCAACTTCTGTCTGATTTGCCTTGCTCCACTGTGCTTAAGGAAATTATTCTGGAGCTTCTCCTCATTCATTTTAAATTAGAACTAGACTGAATTAACCTCCCAAAACAGAACCACTATGGTCTGGTTTCTGTGAAATGATTTAACACCAAGTGAAGTTATATTTTGTGAAACTAGAAATTTAGACTCTTTATTAAAACATTCAGCTGCTACCATTTCAGGCCCGTGTGCACGCATTGTGAGCAATTCAAAGACACAAGTCAGCCACATTCCTGAGTGAGTTTGCATCACAAGAAAGAAACCAGAAGAAAGAAAACTGCCTACCAACATCTGTGTAGAGTAAACTAACAAGAGATAAAGGGCAGAGTTGTGGACTCAGTGACAGAGAGGCTGGCACTATCTTTCATCCACTTGGGCAACTCTTAATCAAACCACATTGGGCTCATTACTGGGAGCCTCTTCCCCACATCTGTTTGGCACTTCTAAGATAGGATAGGAGAGGAAGAAGTGCGGTCACCAAGGAGGGAGTGGGCGAAGGACCCCAAAGAGGTTTTATTGACCATCTTGGAGCTTGCGTAAAGTTGTGTGGTGGGGGTCCCAATTTTAGTTATTAGCTGATGGAATTAATAGGCTTATTTAGAAAGAAATTATAATTAGTTTTCACTGGCTACAGCCCTGCCCCTCAGCTGTACAATTTTAACACATGCTGTCTGCTAGCATTGATATCTCTGTCTGCAGGCTTTCTCTGTGTGCTCCACACAGTAGGACAGAAAGGCCTGAGTCTTATATAATATAAGACCAAGCCTTACATTAATTTTTGCTCCAAAAGACGCATTAGAGCTGATGGTCTGGCTGGGCCTTATTTTCAGGGAAACACGGTATGTGCTCACAAGGAAGAATCTTGAAGGCCAGGTACAAATATGCCGTCCTAGGAGGTACAAGCCTGAATATAAAGATACTCTTTTTGTTTGTCTCTATTTTTTGTGCTAAGTATGTGTGGCATTTGACATGTATGATAATAAATAATACCCAATTAAAGAAAAAAACAACGTAAAAGTTGGCTCTAGAGTTATTTGGGGATTTTGTTTGGGTTCTATTTTTAATTTGCAACCCATTATGTCTTCTCTGCTATTTGGCAATGTTTTCCTAAGTGGTTTATCTTGGTCTTGAATGGAATGGTGGGTTGAATGTTTTTGGCCTTTACCCCTTGGAAAGATGGCCTTGAAAGGATGGCCCTGGCAGCCCCATAGAGATCCACTGGAGACGGGTAAGAAGGAGGCAGAGAAACCAATTAGGAGGCTGGCGTTCCCAGCAAGCAGGTTTCTCAGGACTACTTCGAGTGTGTGGATGTGTCTTCCACCTTATTCCTGAACCCCTGGTAGGGTAGGTGTGGGGACAGAGCCCCAGAAAGTAGTTTACAAGCTCTCGACCTCACGTGGAAAGGTGCTGGCTTGGGTGGTGGATGGCGGTCGGCTGTGGCTGATTGGCCGTAGGCTGTGGCCGGTTAGCCGATTGGCAGCTGGTATAACTGCTGCAGCTACGGAGGAGAGCCGAAGAGAGTAGAGGAACAGAGTCGAGGAGAGTGGAGGAGAGTCGGCGGTCGGTTGGCGGAAAGGCGGACGGCAGGTCGCGCGTCCGGTGGGCCCAGCCTCCAGTGAGACTAAAGTGGTATGACTCCCCCACCTATGGCTCCGTGGGTGTTCCTTTTTGGCCTCACCATATCCTGCGTTCTTGTGTGGGGAGCGGGAGCAGAGACCCCGCAGGCCGCCCCGCCTGAAAAATGGCGCAGCGAGCAGGGTCTCCCGCACGACAGTAGGCCTTGAGGTTGCAGCCCTGAGACCACTTTGGCACCTAGAGTTTACATGAGTTTACATGATGCTTTTTGCTGGGTTGGGCTGTCAATGATAAAAAACAAAAGCAAACAAACACCCTCCCTCCCCCCCCCCCTTCCAAATGTCAGGCCTTCGCTTCTGGCATAAACCAGCTTGCATTTAAATTAAATATTGAATGAATTTAAGGCTATAAACATTGATCTTTTCAGAGAACAGTTCCATTTATGTCTGGGTGGTCAAATTCAGTGGTGCTAAATTTTGTGTGTTTGTATAGGTAATCTCTGATGCTTGAGATTGATCTGAGCACATCCCCGTGGGCGCAGCCATATATTATCGAAATGGAGTCTGGTCTTCACTTTCAACCACTGCATAATGTGTGTAGTGTTTCAGTCTATTTATGGATGTCACATAAGACATTTTTAAAGTTCACATTGAAAACTGAAATAATATTAAGCTTAAACTGTTGCTAATTTTTAAAAAGCCATCTAAACTGTGATTTGATCTCATCTGACAGAAATGACAAATTTAAGCCAAAAAGGAAGGGCAACATTTTCATTGTTTGGTACTTGTGTCTTTCTTGGTTTTCACATCCATATTTGCATTTCTTTCCTTGTGAACTTGACCTCAGTGATAGACCATTTTAGAATAGTCAGATGTTAATTTCTTTTAGCACCATGCAAACTGGTTTTATTCTTTCAAAACAGGCTTTTGATTTGGAATATAAAATGACAAGGGAATTATCTGTAGCCAAGATCCTTACTTGAGCTGATTACAAGGTTCAAACCTATATGAAGAACTGGGGTGGGTCATTAAGAGGTAGGTGATTTGCGTGAGCTAATCTGCATCTGGCCTGTTTTTGGTGCAGAAGTGAGGAGGATTCCTGGGGGAGTGGGGAGCCTAGGGGTGTGGGGAGGGTATCTGCTGCCTGCCCAATCTCCATCTTTCTGGCCCTGGTGGAGCTATAGGGGAGAGACTCAGCTTCCTTCAGCTCCTGGTGACCAAATGTGGCCTAGAGTCAGTGATGCTTTCTCCCCAGGCTTCCGAAATACCACTAAGATTGTCATTGAGGCTTCGTACACTTGGGAGCATCCAGAGAATGGACGTTAATCTTCCTCTAGTGGGTTCTGGCAGCAGGGTTAGGGTCTCTGAGGGCAGCAAGCATCAAAAAAGAGACCAGGCAGAGAAAAGGAATGTGAGGGTGCCCCCCAGCCTTGGGGAATGTAGCTGAGGTCAGGTTTAGGAGCTCAGATGAGACACCAGCCAGAGTTACCCAGACATTACCTGTAATACTTTTCAGTGTTCTAGAATAGGTCAGGTCAAGACTCAGAGAAATCTGAGCTTTTTCTCATTAATATGACTTCATTTATACTCATCTCCTGTGTTACAGACCAGCACACTGCAACCACTTCTATTCGGATAATGATTTACTTTATCAAAACAGAAACCCTTCCTTAGTGGGATAGGTCCCTAAGTGGGCAGGTCACTGGTGAGAAACTACATATCTGGGTAAGTCTTTGGTTCCTAGAAAGATTTCTAGAAATCTTACACTGGAAGATAGTAATAAACAACCAATGTTTCAATTTTCACGGAGGAAATGCCCTTGGCCTTCAGTCATCTACAGGAAATCTTCAGAAATGCATGTGACACCCAAAGAGGTGTTGTTTGGGGAATACCTTGTAATTAGTTTCAAACTCTTACCAAACAGCAGCACAGCCTATAATTTCTATGTAAACTCAGCTCATTGTGCCTTGCTATGTTTCTTTCTTTGCTCAGGATTTGTCATCCATTAAAAACAGCAACAACAACAAAAACATCTTCTACTGGACAAAATAGGCTGTCACCTAAAATTGCTGGAGGCAAAGTCAGTTTGCAAAATGGGGGTAGTATGCTCTAGGGTGGGCAAACCAAGAGGCAGGAAACCTAAGTTCCTTCCTCAGTAATGTGTGACTTTGAGCAAGCACCTTCACCTTTCAGAGCCTGGGCTTCCTGTCTTGTGAAATGAGGGGGCTAAGTCCAGGCTCTTATTCAATAACTACTTGTTGAGTAACAGATTTGTGCCAGGCCTTTCCATAAGCCTCCCCAGACCCAAGGGTCTGATTTCCAAGGTCCTCTTCAGTCCTAATAGCTTTCTGTGTCTGGGACCTTCTATTTCAGTTTCTATAAGAAACTTACTGAGTGTGTTACAAAAACGGAAACAACTCTATTGCTTTTCCTAATTTCAACTTGCCAATTATAAATATTCATTTAATAGACGTTTATAAAATAAAAATCCTTTGAAAGCATATCTTCGAGCAATAATCACAGTCCATATTTTTGGTGTAGCAGCATCTAGACCTGTTTCTGTGGAGACTCACACACATTTATTTTTCCTAGGGTATTTTCAGAAGTCTTCCAACTCCCCATGGAGTTCTCTTTTTTTTTTTTTTAAATTTTACTACATGTTATGTGTCATGTTATCATGTCAACATGAGAGCTTTTCGCATCAAGAAATATAGATCTACATCATCATTTTTAATGGCTTCAAAACACTGCATTACATGATTAAGCCATAATTTATATAACTATTCCCCATTGACAGACAATAAGCTATATTCCATTTATTATATGAAATCAAAGCTAAGGTGAATATCATTGTATATTCATATTTGTGATTATATACCCCTATTTCTCTTTTTTTTTTTCCTCTTCAGATAGATTTCTGATAGTGGAAATTTGAATTCAAAAGATACTCAGAAAGGCTGTACCAATTTACATTCTTACCATAGTGTATAAGAATGCCCATTTCTCTAAACTCTAGCTATTTTGGCAATATCATCTTTTAAAATTTTTACCGCTCACCAGACAAAAGATAGTTTCTTGTTTTATTATTATTTCTTTGATGACTAGCAAGGCTGAACATCTTTTATGTTTCTATTGACCATTTTATTATTATTTTTTGCAAAGTGCCTATCTATATCTCTCTCCCATTTTTCTATTGGAAAGAATTTTCTTATTACTTCGTGCAGACTCTTTCTATAGTAAGGATATTTCATGCACCTTTATTCTCAAATTACTCTCATTTTAAATTAAGGCTCAATTTACCTATTAGCATATCATTTATAAAATGAAAGTTTGAGTTATGCTGGGAAGAATAGATTGCTATGTGGAGAAGGTCAAACCTTATTTTATATGGTAAATTAATTTATTGCCAGATTTTACTTTTTTCCTTTTTACTTCACTCCTACTCTCTGCGCATAACCTTTTCCTAACCCCCCAGCTCCTACTTTAGCTCCCCAAAAGTGAGGCTGTTAAGCTACTGAGTGATTAGAGGATTTGAACATTTGAGAGAGAAGTGGGTGGTGATGGCACGTTACTGAAACTTGAAAGAAAGCCAGTGTGACATAATTTCACATTGGGAACTGATCACCATGGCAACAAAGAGCAAATTTTGAAAAATAACGTTCAATATAATAGAATTAGGGGAAAATTTATTAGAATAAAACTGTTTATCTTTTGTTTTACTCTCAGCTTGTTTATTGTGTACACCAAAATTCTACATGAGCACCCAAGAAGTATATTTCTGCTTTCAAAAGAAAACACATTTTAATTATGTTTACATGATATAAAGGCACAGGAAAGAAATGCTTCTGTAATATTGCTTTTGTTTGTAAGAATAGTGACCAGCATCTCTTTGGACTCCAAGGAAGAAATACTAAATAGTTTACAATATATACATAGCTTTGAATTCATCTTTCTCTTTTTAACTTAATATTTTTATACATTCATTCATTTAGCCAACAAACACTCATTGAACCACGTGCTAGGAATTGAGAAAACAATGCTGAGCAAACCCAGACTTGTTCTTTATTTACATGGAGCTTATATTCTGCAGGAGATATTGTCCCATGTCCTTAAATATTCTTTAAAACACAATTTCAATACTGCCTAATATTCCAGTGTATGCATACATAATAATTTAATTATTCTATTATTGCTTGACTTTTAGACTGATTTTTATCTTTTTGATGACAAATGATTAAGTGCTGAGCATATCTATCTGTATGTTAATCTGAGTTTCTGATTATTTCCTTAAAGTTGCTTCCAAGAAAGGAAATTACTATCTTAAAATACCTAAACTTTAAAAAAAATAATAGAACTTTAAAAATAATAAAAATTGCAGTCTTTCTGAAGAAAAGATCATCTTATCCATATACTGTTTCTAGAAATACAGCATGGATAAGACAGGGCAATAAGTTCGTTTATTTTATTAGTGTCTCTTAAAGTAGGTATTAAGTGTTGAATTTTGCTTTAGAAACCAAACCAGACTTTAATAAAATGTCAAAATTCAGTACTAAATGCTTTGTAAAGAAAGTCAGCTTTTGATCAGAAAGAAAAAAGGTATCATATCTGCACATTAAGGTTGTGTTTGAGGGAAAAACATGATCCAGTTTTGAAGTTAATTTGCTTCTTCAGGAGAACAGGTTTGGAGGTCAGCAGCCAAATTGAGAATGTCAGCATCCAGTGGTCTAAGAAACCAGTTAGGTGTTGACTATTGTGTTGGTCCATCATCACTCATCACCATAATAATTCCCTGCGACCAGTGAGGGCTTCTTGCCACCCCATTTTTATCTCATGAAGACTTCCCCTTTCTTCTGTCAATGATGTGATTTTCTAGAATGTACAGTATTCATATGAAATGCATTTTATTTGCTCAAAAGACATTTTAATTACATTTTCAAATCATCAGACCTACCAACAAAGTATTCTACAAAATTTGCATTTGCAAGAACCCAAATTATTAATGCTGCTTTCTTTTTTTAGGTTCAAAAAGTATCTGCTCTAGTGAGTATTTCTCAATTAATTTCATTTCTCCTTGATAATGAAATGAGAGGAAAACTGCACAAATATTAGGAGCCTGGGGTGCTAGTCTTGGGTCTGCATTCACTTGATCCCACCCAAGTCATGTAGTCTCACTGTGTCTGAGTTTCCTCGCCTATAAAATAAGGAGGTTGGAATAGATGCTGTCCAGTGATGTCCAGTGGTTCTTTTTTCCCCTTCTTCATTCCCCTGTAAATCCCCCACCAACACATGGTTTATCCCATTTTTATTTATCATTATATGTTGCTTTGTAGAAGATCTTGAGAATCAAATGTGAATATTATGCTATTTATGAATGCTGTCCATTCAGAACTGAAGGGTAAACTCCCTGTGGAAAGAGTACTGCCTCCACCTTCTCCTCCCAGTTCCCCTCTTCTCTCGCCTCCCCTCTCCATATTCCTCTTCTTGTTCGGCTTTTTGCCCTTCACCTCCTCCTCCTTGTTCTTCTCTGCTTCCCCCTCTCTTCTTCCTCTTTGTAAGGCTGTGTGTCCTCTACTGTGGCTTCGCTGTGGTTCTGTTCAAAAGCACAGAGGCCAAAGACCTTGGGAGACAGAGCCCAAAGACCCTGTACAGGTCATTTAAATTCTTTGATTTTTGTTCCTCTCTCCGTTTCATCCTAAACTCCCATGATCCCCTCCCCACAACACACACACGTGGTGTATCCACTAAAATCAATCTCTTTGCTCTTGCTGACATATGGTTCACATGTTTCTGCCTCCAAATGGGAATTCATGTCCCTCCTCAAGGTTGGCTTTTAGTTCTTCATCTCTTGCCATCCACGGTCTACAGCCCAGTTCCAATGTGCCTCCTTCACTACGCCTTGCTTGGTGCTCCTGGCAGGTAAAGATGGCATTATGATTGCAAACACCAGCAACTCCCCCAACACACCCCATTCCCTTCTACTGATATCTCCAGACATACATCAATAATGCATGACAATACGAAAATACGAAATACCTAAATAAATAATAAAGGCATGCCTCTTCCCTCAAACAAGACAAAGATATCTTTAGACCTAAACATAGGACAGAAACACAAAGCAGTGAGCAGGGCTGAAACCACAAGCCAGCAGGTCTCTGGGTCTGAGAGAACAATTCAACTTCAGTGGGGTAATTGGGACTAATCAGGCATTGACTAACACTGGGGGATCTCATCAAATCCCTGCCCTACAAACAGAGGCTGACAGAAGGGCCCATTCTATTTGAAGGGGCAGTATTTACAAAGTTATGCGCCCTAGTGGCAGGAGGAAGCAGATTCAGCCTCAGTCTAGGAAGTCATCCAATCCCTGTGGGTGGCTCAGTAGAAGCCTCTACCATATCCTCCATCTCACCCTAAGTAGGAGTCCTGAGATTCTCATGCAAGATCTGGATCTCTCTGGAAGCACAGGGGTAGCTTGCAGAGGAAACAGCAAAGCTGCTAGAAAGGGAGGCTAACCTGGGAGAAAGGAACACAAATACAACCTAACTCCTACTCATGAGGTGCTCATGGACTCCAAGTTCAAAGCACATGAAGAAAGCTGACACTAACAAAGATAGGGAATAAGCTCAGCAATTGTGTGAGGAATTTACTCCCAAAGAAATAAAAATAATGGAGCAATCTGAAACTGACCATAAAATAAGTATGCCTAAAATCAAAAGAGACAGAGGAAGGAAAAACATTCATTTAAGCCTTACAATAACAGGAAAAGAGGTATCATTTTGTTCTTTTGCTAATTAAGGATCTGAGGCTTAGATTAAGAAACTAGCTTAACATCCCACAGCCAGTAAGTAGGAGAGCCAGGTTTCACACTTAGGGCTGTCTCCAAAGCCAATTTACTTAAGCACTGTATTATTCCCCATTAGTGTCTATAGGGCAAAATGTCTTTGCATGTTTCAGACAATGGAAGAAATACAACAGAACACTTCTTTAAAATGATTTGGATGTGCATAGATTTGGCCTCTATTGTCTTTGCATGTTTCAGACAATGGAAGAAATACAACAGAACACTTCTTTAAAATGATTTAAATGTGCATAGATTTGGCCTGTATTGTATGCTGTACTAGAAAAACAATAATTCTATTGAATTCCAATTCAATATTTATTGAGTCTCTATACCTTGTCCAGCTCCCTGCTAGGTGCTGTGAGTGTGGGTGGGTGGTGGTGGGGAGAGAAAACAATAGAATTTGCAGTCTAACTGGGGGGAAGGATTTGGGCTTCTGCACCAGTTTTATGAAAATGTTCAGCAAGGTGTGCTTCTGTGGGAAGATGAATGGTGCAACCAATGAGACAGTCAGGATGTCAAAGAAAGCAGTGGCCATCAGAGGCATTCAAGTAGGATATTAAAGCCTGTGCATGATTTGGATAGGGTCATCTGCATGGAGAGAGAATTCCAGGGAACAGGAATAACCTGCCAAAAGGAAAGAGGCAAGGAAAACAGAGCCACTTTTAGGGCCCAGTAAACGTACCAAATTAGAGATTAGAGTAGACATTCCATGGAGGAAGCGCAAGAACGCACATGTATAGATCAGATTCAGAGCAGTCCCTCTCTTAGTATTATTCATTCCTGCAAATCCTGTTAAGAGAAAAGCCATTAAGTGAAGAAAATTTTCCATTCATTTCAATAAAAAACATTAGAATGCGTTCCAGACCAGCACCAAGATGCTCAAACAATGTGCACAGATAGAAAAGCATGTCAGTTGAAAAATGATACTTTCATATGAGTTCTAAAGAATAATTTGAAGGTTTGTAAATATAGTTTGTACGTGGCGCGCTAAAGATTTATGGTCCCCAAGAAGGAGGAGAAAATGATGGCTCGGGGAGGTTGTTGGAGAAAAGGTGCCAGGAAGCTTTCTTTGGAATGCACCTTCTCCTTTCTGCCCCACTTTCTTCACCGACTTTTCAACCTTTTGGGGGCCCACGATTATTTTGCACTAAAATTGCACAGGAGAAAAACTTACAGCTCAGAAAAACGTCTTTTCAGGCAAAATGAAGACTAAATGAAAGTATTGGGATGAAACTCATGGAAACGGAAGTGGAAGAGTGGTAGGAGTTATTACTTCTTTATCCGTCTAGCTCAGCATATCTAGGCAAAGCAAAACAGGTCGGAGTTACCCAAGCATGGCACGTGATCGTGAATTACCCCATGTGTGAATCTCTAAGTAAACTCATTAGTATGTCTTCACCTGAATTGTAATGTTGAGCAATCTATCTGCTGTGTAACAAATTTGGGGGTACAAAAGCCATTATGTTAGTAAAAAAGGAATTGGTTATTTGAAAAGTGAACCTTTTCAAGAGACTTTACTATGAGAAGTCATTAACTAAACAGTAGGTAACCTCGTGAGGTAGGTGTGCAGTATTGGGTGAGTGGAAGCGAGGCGAGGCTTCCCGGTGAGGTGACTCAGCTCCCCTTCTTGCAGACTGTTGCCACCATCAAGAAACACCTGTTTCCACTTTTGTGCAGGTAATCTCCCACTGCACTTGAAGGTAAACAGAGGCAGTGACCTCAATCCTCAGACACACTGTGGTTGGCTTTTCCTGTCAACACCTAAAGAATGGGGTGTTTGGATTGCAGACTAGTAGGTATCACATGTTCATAACATTTGTGGCCTTATGAAAATAAGTGTTTCTTCTGTGTATGATTTCTTTGGTAAATAACTTCTGGGGCACTGCAGACCTTGTTATCAAAACAGTATAACAAAATTACCATGACCAATTCATTTGTTATAAGAGTTGTTTGTTTGATTTTTCAGTTGAGTATGTAAACTAAGACAAACATTGACTTCACTGTTCTACTTGATATTTCCAGCATATATATTACTAACCTCTTAATGAAAGAACATCTGCTTTGAGTGGCTATTATGAATTGTATTTGGGTAACTGAAGGGAGAGCTCTATTAATAAGAGTTATTTCCCTCCTTCGTTTGTTGATTTAAAAAGGGTTCTGTTCACCAGAGGTGTCTTTAAAGTGAGTAAAGGAAAATGTCCAAATAAAATACTGTTTATTGGAAGCTTTTCAAATCAACATGGTTTCATTTTGTAAAAAAGAGGGGGAAAAAAAAGACGAAGAAAGAAAAACACTAACAGACAAACAAACAAAACCGTGTAAGAAGTGAGGAAGTGCTGGCACACTGTTCTCAATTGTTATTGGGAAGTGATCCCACTCAATCTTCTCTTTCGAGGTGAACATTTCTGACTAAACAACTATATGTGTCTTTCAGAAGAAAGAATCAAAGAAAATACAAACATGTGAGGGAAATTCTGAGTAACTACCATGACTAAGGGAAATAGATAAGCTAGTTATTAATCTTCAGGAATCAAATTTTTTTGGGGCCATTTTTTTGTCTTCTCTCCAATTTTTCACCTACAGAAATAACCAGGTTAGACCCTCTGTAGACTTCACAATTGGTTATTCCTCAGAAGAAAAAGTCAATAAGTCTGCAGGTCTTATCTCTAATTATGGCTGAATATCTTTTCTTTCATCTCCCTCAAAATGAAAGCAGATGTATTGTGAGGTTGAACTTCATGTTCACTGCTGAATTACATAATAACTCAAGAAAAATGGGAAGGCTTCCCAATGTTTACTGACGCTCGACTACTCTATTAAGTAATTAGCTGGGTCTTCATTCTTTTATGATTGATAATAAAGATAATGATAAAATTAGTTATGCAGGAGTGATACACAGAACTTAAGACATCTTGGGTCATCCTCTCTACTGAGATGCTAAATAGCTTTCGGTATCTTTCTAAATTAAAGCTAATTTAGTCACCATTAACTATGGGCAGCGGAATAATTATATCAAAGGTATTTGTGTCCTTGTATAAATTATAGCTCTAAGACCTGCACTCCTTTGAGATTTACATATTTTTCACTCTTAATATAGAACACAAATTTGGCTTTAGTTTATTATTCAGGAAGACTCTGATTGAAGAATTCTTAATAATTAATGCATGAAAGCCAAGACCACACATGTGTATTAATGGATAGACATTTATGTTAATGGCTAAATAATGTTCTATTACACATTTTAATTATGCATTTTATTGGCAGGTTTTATAAATTGTTTTCTCAATTCAAAGCTGAATTTGTTATCCCCATTTGACAGAACAAAGAGCAAAAGGCACATGGAGCAGGTGATTTGCTCAAGGTCATAGAAGCAAAGTACTTGAGTTGTTTGCTTAGTTCTCCTCTGTTGCTCTGGTCTGTTGCCTAGGAACAGTGGTGCTTCTTTACCCAAAAGCATACGCGTATCTACAGAACATGCTATTACCACTGTAGAGTTTTTAAGTGGAACTTGAATGCTTGTTAAATCAGTTTTTTGAATTCTGCATATGGCCAAAAAAAAAAAAAAAAAAAAAATTCCTCTGAAACAACCATAGTCTGTGGAGGTTGAATTATGTCAAGGTTTGAAAAATGAATTCTTTTTCAAGGACTTATTTAGTGTTACTTTTCTCTTGGGGTTCCCTCTTCTGTGGTGTTTTAAGTTTATTTGTTTTTAAGAGATGGTCTCTGTATATTGCAGCCAAAAGGAATCTATTGCTCCTAGAATAGCTGATAATAATTGGTTATTTACTAAATGCTGACAGTTTTCAAAACATTACTTGTCAGTGGTGGTATCAGAATTTGAACCTAGGACTCTGGCACCAACACATGACCATGAGGCTCTGACACCACCTTACACTAGCACAGTGGTCATGAGCTCTGGGGTCAGCCTCAATGTCCAGTCCTGACTGTGACCTTTATTACCTCGGACATATTGTTCTAATGCTCTGGTCTTTCCTCGATGCAAAAGTAGAGTAATCGTGTTCACCTTTTATAGATTAGTTAGGAGGGGTCAAATGACATCATGCATGTCAAACAGCTTTCACTATGCCTGACACATGGTAGGTGCTCTATAGGTGTCAGCTATCACTATTATTATCTGTATTACTAATCAGGAAAGATACAGGCATGGATGGGAGAGAATCTATGCACAAAATATGAAACGTCGGACAATTAAGTTCGCGAACTTTCCACTGTGTAAGTGCATGGTGGAAAGTTCATGAACTTAATCGTTCCATCTGTATGGCAGACTTTTTGAACTGGAATAGATCTTTAAGTTCACTGTTCAACCTCATCACTTTCTGATGAAGAAACTGAGGTGGGAGTG
This sequence comes from Rhinolophus sinicus, assembly GCF_036562045.2. Classification (NCBI taxonomy): domain Eukaryota; kingdom Metazoa; phylum Chordata; class Mammalia; order Chiroptera; family Rhinolophidae; genus Rhinolophus; species Rhinolophus sinicus. Next base: position 155,329,317 of record NC_133754.1, on the reverse strand, counting down.
ACTAAGTGTTTCATCCAAGGTCCTCCAGTTAGATAATGCCAAAGTCAGTACTGGTCAACATGGTCAAGATGTCTCAGCCTTCAAGAGTGGAGGGTGTGTGTGTGTGCAGAGGGAGAGACCCGAGATGGGGTGCAGAAATATAAGGCTAGATTCAGACAGGCTTTGAGAGCCAGAGCAGGGAGGTGTGCATTTGTGTTTGATGGTGAAAGCGAGTTTGCCTGGGATTGTTGCTGCCGAGGTATAGAGGAAAGACCACGGAACAACCGGGCATGCAGAGAGCCCTGGTTATGGATACATCTGAGGGGTGATGAAGAATGCAAATAGGGCCCAGTCATGAAAGCAGGATTGTCAAATACACCAGAAAGAGGCCCTCCCAGGGTATCAGAGATGGGGACACTGGGGAGGATGGGGAGTGCAGAACCCCAACTACCCAAGGGCCCACATGACCATGACTGCTACCAGCTGCCACCCAGCCCATTTACAGGGTCATCTGCTCCCAGAGAGGACCATCACTGGACCCTGCTGGCCGCTAGGTCAGGGGAGCGTCGAGGCAGGCTGCAGGTGGTTGGGTGTTCATTATGAATAGTTGCAAAGAGACTGGGATTTACAGCTATTAGCAACACAATTTATCAGTCCGCAATAATTTTTAACTTTATACTACCCAACCTCCGACGATGTTGGACGTTTTCCTAACTGCCTCTTGTAGGATGTGACCTTAGGAAAGATACCTAAACACATGTAAAACAACTAAACATAATCTCTAAAATACTACGTTTTTACTTCAAGATCCTCATTTATAGAATTTAATTCCAGCTCTAAGCCCTTTTAAGAGAATAAGTCAGTTTTAATCTGTCTCTTTATCCATTACCACGCTAACTTCTCCTTGCTGAATATTTTCCAGGTTTTGTGCAATACAGGTGGGAAGCACCCCCTTGGTGAGGATGCTGGGCTGGACATGCACTCATGCAAAGCAGCATTAGCAGTGGAGCTGGGGTGGAGAAGAACAGCTCAGAAGACCACAGCCACACCTGGGACAACTAGAGCTTCAGGTACGAGAGGCAGGGATGGATGGAGAGGAAATCACTAGTTAGATGGGAGAAAAGTGCTGGTAAGGGGTGGGAGAACTGCTGAGGTGAAGCCTGTAAAACTGCTTACAAATGGACATGAAGTGTAGTTTGGATATGCCACAAAAGAGCGTTCCTTTTGAGAGCCTCTCATGAAAAAAATGAGCTCTTTGGACATAGGGCTATCCTCCAGATTCTCCTCTAGGATTAAGTTTGGCTGCAAACAACTGACAAACTAGAGGTTTATTTCTCCTTTATGTAAGAAAGTTCTGGAGGTAGGCAGAAAAGGCTGAGATCAAGCAGTTTAAATCATGTCACCAGGAAGAGAGGTTCCATCATTCCTCTGTTCCACCATTTCAGCAAGTACCTTTCCATACTCAGATGACCATTCAAGATGGCATCTGGAGCTTCAGCTGCAGAAAAGGGGAGGCATAGAGGGGTACCCCTCTCAGCTGAGTCAGTCCCCTTTACAAAGGAGCATGGAAGCACCACTTAATAACTTATGTTTACATCTCATTGGCCACCCCTTGTGGTAAGGAAGTCTGGGAAGTGTAGTCTTTTAACTAGGCTATAATACTCTTCCATTAGTGAGAAAAAGAGGAGAATAGATTATTTCATAGGCAATTAATGGTCCCTGCCACACACTACTCCAAACCCCATTATAGTCTTTCATTCATGCCTGTCCTTACTCTGTATCAACAAGTTCCTGACCTGTCTCTGATTCCCAGCTCTTTCCCTAGAATTTTTTTGTTTTTCCTTTTTACTAATATGTTAAATGGCTGGGAGGGCTTAATATGAAAGGGTTGCTTCAGGGATGAACTGTTAATGGCAGAATTTCAAGTAAGATAAGGTGGAAGAAAAAGAGAAATTATTAGGCAAATATATTTTACGTACAGAAACATACACACTGTATTCACCTCCCCGCCCAAGTCTCATGGACTTGCTTATCTCCTTTTTCCCTTCCTGTGATTTTCAGAGCTGGGTCAAAGAGTGTCTTCTTAGCTCCAGGCTTTAGGCTGCTCTGATTTCCAAGTCAGTGAGTTTTGACCATGGCTGTGCTTGAGAATCAAAATACCCCTCTGTCCAAAATACATGTATCTGGGCTCCAACACAATCTCTGAGGTTCTATTATGACCATGTGTATTTTGAAAAAGCATCCCAGTTCATACTGGTGGACATTCAGTGCTGAGAACTACTATTGTTTTAGACATTTCTATGGGAAACTCTTGAAACGCTTCAGCTTATCTCAAAAATAATCGGGGAAACTTAGCATTGAGAACACCACCCACCCCAACTTCCAGAAGTGCAACCGGGGAAGCAGTGCCTGATGGGATATCTGAAATTCTCCATCTGTGCCTGAATCCCTGAGCCATGGCATTGAAAAGTCCCTGCTCTGAGAACAGGGGACAACTGTCTGAGTTGCTGGAGAGGAATTTTGCAGTTTGCAGTACTAGTTTTTTTTGTTTTGTTTTTTCCCCTTGGTCTCTTGTTCTACATTGAGTGGCTATCCTGATTTTACAATTCATTATAATGAACATTTATGTGTGTCTGGGAATGTGTCTTCTTTTCCGACGTATTTCTCATCCTGATCCACATGGTTCTGATGGGGCTGCCCACTGGAAGACCCTGTTACCATGCCCAGCACAGTGTTGGCACATTACATCAAGCTGGGTCAATCAGATTCTCTTTTCCACAAATTTGAATTGTTAGCCAATGTGGTTGGAGAGAACCGTCAGGAGAGTCTACACATGTCTAAAGCTGAGGTTCCTGAAAATTACCTAGTTCCTATTTTTTCCAAAGTTTAGTCATTAAGTTCTTTTGATTTTATGTTGTGGAGTATGGTCCCAATAAATTTTTTTCTTACTTGAGTTAGTTTTCTTACTTTTTGTTATTTACATTTGAAGAACCCTAAATCATACAAAAATTGATGGCAGAGAATGGGTTGCAGGCTATAGATTGTCAAGGAAATGTGGTTGATTAGAATTAGTTATTTAATCTAAATGGGGAAAATATGACAAAGTTATCATTTATGTGCCAAAATGTGTAGAAGCAGGGTACAGACTGGCACAACTGCTCACCTAATATCACATGTGGTCTGGTAGGACACAATGTACCACTGAGAGTGAAGCTCCTGAGAACTAGGTAGCCACGGTTATGAGTCAATTTAAAGAGAATGAGGAATGACAACAACATGAGTAGGATGGTTTCTTTTACATCATTGGATATTTTAATAGCAAGAGCAAACTTTGAAATTCTTACCTCAAGACATGGAATAAAACTCAGAATCTTTATGTGATTGTGGTTGAAACCCATTATTATGTAGTCATAAGTAAGAGTTTAAAAGAATACATAAGAGAAAATATCAAAGTACATTGTATATGATGGGGTAAGAAATATTTCATGTAATTTATGATTTAATTGTATGTATATGTGAACTTATTTGTGATATAAATTTATTTATTAAATTATAATGTAGGTTATGGCCAAAAATGCTTGAAAAACACTGAACATTTATAGTTTGTTTTTGGCTTGTAGATGTGGGGCTAAAATAGCTAAAAAGATAATTTGCATATTGACTCTGCAGGTTGCTAATTATGTACAAGTTTATTTCACAATCTGACTAAGTCTCTTACTAAAAATTAGAGCTTTGACCATGACCCCATTAATTGTATGGGATATATGGCAAAAGTTTAAGGGCTTTTCAGATCTTCCAAACTTCCTAAATGCTGTCCACAACATTTCCTTTGACTGAGGAAGACACATCTCCTATGTAGAAGAAAGACAGTAGTTTTCCACATGCCCCATTTCTTATTCATGCTCTAAAGATAACCGTGATTCGAGCACAATGTGGTCAGGAAGATGAAATGCAAAATTCAGTTGTCGTGCAGGAGAACCTAAAGGATTAGTAAATTTATATCATTAAAAGTCTAGAAATGGATTTTAAGGATGTTTCAACAGGAATAGGACTGAAAGTATTTGTATGCGTGTACTTAACTAGAGATTCAACATAAGGTAGGCTAGGGTTAGCCAACTAGCTGTGGGTCTATCAGTTTTCTCACTTAACATATCATTTTGGATTAAATGCTGACCTAGGCCACACAACTAAGAAAGACCAATAAGGGTCTTATCATAATGCAGGAGTAGTAAGTTCAAGAATTTGTGTCAGAGATGCTGAACTGGAGCTGTCATGTTTGCCTTGCTTGCCCCTTATTATATCTGAGGAGACTCTCCCTCTATCCTTGCCATGAAAACTATGTTGATTAGAGAAGCATAACAATATTTAAAAGAAACTTACAATTTATCCTTGAGAGATCAGAAATGATGGTGAAAAATGCTGCATGTAAAATGGTCTTCTTGATCTCAGTGTGGTTTGAAAGGAGCCGGAGTCCAAACGACTGCAGAAGCAAAGTGGATGTGGTCATGTCATTATGCAGCAGGGCAAGCACAGTGTGAATAATTTGAGAGGTTATCAAACATGCATAAATTCTGGCTGTTGTTTTCAAATTATGGGGGTCCTCAGGAATGAAAGCAACATGCATCCTATGGATGGAAGGAAAAAGAAATTTGGCTCAATCTATAACATTAGAAAGTAAGTCTTCTTAATCAATTCCATAATATGATTCAGTTAAAAAAATCTAGAGCCTCTTAAACGAAGGTGAAGCTGAGTAGCACTGATGAATGGCTGTGCTATATTGCTACATATGTCTAATAAGGTCATTCTGTTATCCCTCCAAATACCTGTGATATTTTATTAGGGAAAATACTAAAAAGCAAGATAAAATGAACTCATAGTGATAAAGAATGTCATTGTAGTTTGCTAATCAGAGTAATTGGCCAAATCCACTGAATAGTAAATGGTAAGTACAATTCTATTTCTGGGGAATTTCAGAGATTATTTTACAATTAAAATTTTGAATATGAATGTGTAATCGTTCTCTGTTGCATTCTAATATGTTTCCCAGTTTGGCAAATGCAAAACTAAAACAGCAAAAAAATGAAATTGATCCTGTATAATAATGGTAAATTATAAATTTAACTAGGTGGCATTTTCATTGTGGATGCTCATCCATATTGAGTTTTATTACTGGAGCAAATTTATAAAGCTTTTGTACTTCATGGGCAGCTATGCAACTGGTATGTTTTTAGCTGTTTCAATAAATGGAGAGCACTAGAAATATTTTGCTTTCACCCAATGGGGTCAGCAATATACTTTATTATCGTGCCATAGGGATGTATGAACTCTCTGACTCTGTGACGTAATCTAGCCCATAAAGATTGTAACCAAACCATCATTCTATAGTATATACCTCTAATCCCTGCATTATGACATTATGCTGATAGACCCTGGAGAATAGGATGTAGCAGGTTCTCTAATTACTCTGGTAAGACACAGGAATCAAAGATATTGCAAAATAACTCATGTAAAGTTTCTGGGGATCTGGTGGTCTGAGGAATATTAGGTTATTATCTTTTTCAATAGAAAACACATGGTGCTTAATATTATGTCTCCTACCACCAAGAAAGAAGCACTGGACATAATGAACCTCTTTGGATATCAGGTGTTCTGTTTGGACCAGTTTACTAGGTGGCCCCCAAAGCTGTCAGCTTTGTATGGAGCCAAGAATAAGATATGACCCTGCTTCTATTATTCTCTTTTGGTTCAGAACATTCAATTGGCTCCTGAAATATCTGTGACAGATCAGAATGTATATGACACTTGCTGTAAGTCCTGACAGTAGAATCACAACAAAGACCCCAAGGGTTCAAGTTAACTATTGTCCTTTGAGAAAGAGCTCCTGACTTGCTAATGGGGCTTGATTTAAATGCATGATCATGAACTGAATACTACCTACTTAATAGATGCCACCACAAAGTCAGGCCTTCAGTCCTCGAGCATAAGAAGCAATTATAGGAGCAAGCTCTGAAAACATAAATAAGTTACATGAGCACGTGGTTCCCACTTTCATTGTGCCTACTACTGCCACACACTCTTCTTTCGGCCCATACTTGTGACTATATGGAGAACTCCCAATGACCACAGATTTTTTTTTTAAAACCCAACTTAATCCTGTTCATAGATATTCTTTCTAGACTTGCCAGCCTCTACTAGAAGTGGGCAATTAAAGCATTTCAATATGAGGTTAGTGAGGAAGGGACATCTTCCCAGTGGGCAGAATTTTGAACAGTGTATTTCTTTGTCTGTTTTCTTGGAAGGGGAAATTATCTGCAGTAATGAGGATCTATTTCAATTTCTGGATGGTGGTTCTGGCCAGATGATCAGGGGGTTTGGAAAGAGCAAGATTGGAAGGTTTGGACAAGGAGGTCTGGAGAAGTCACGGTCCTTTTGGGCCCAAAGTGTGAGAGTCTTTATGTCTGATTTGTATGGTGGGAGCGGACTTGTCTGGAAGTGCCCTGAGCTTTCCTGGGTATAGAATCAGGAGTACCCTCACTTGAGAAGGCCATTGGAGACTCTCAACTTCAGGGAAGGGCATGGAGGTGGAGGCAATAATCAGTGAAGACATCATATAAGGATACAAGGAGCTGCCAAAGTTTTAGGAGGGAGGAAAAGAGTGAGCACAATACAGCATGGGAGACTCCAAGCTTAACAGGGCATTTATATCTTGGGTTTTGACCAAGGCTGATAGAAAGGTAAGGCATGGTGGGTTTATTTATCCTAAATCAGATATGAGTACCAGAGAAGGGGTTGTTTAATAACTAGGACTCCAGCTGGGGAGGCACTCAGCAATGGTCAGGACTGATGGTTAGGACTTCAGGGAAGGGTCCAGTCTTGGGATTGACACCATCCAATATCCATTTTCTTCTTCTTTCTTATTGACATAACATGGCTTTTGTTTAAGATGGCATACACCCCTGCTCCAAATCACTTGATTTCTTGGGCTCACTAGCAATAGCCATATGACATAGATCTGAAAGCCCATTGCTAGGGCTTATTGGAAAGCTATTATTTTCCTGATAAAAAGAAAGACTCATGTACTTTTTGTCCATTGACTGTCTCCCTTTTTCCTGCCTGAATGCGATCATGATGCCATCTTGAAACCCCAGAATGAATACTTCATGCAAAGGATGACAGGAGAATAAAGTTACGGAGATCCTAGTTCTCTGATGATTTTCCCAATCCACTGCGTCAGCTCTGGACTTCTCGCCTCTGCACTTCTTGTTTCATGAGAAAAATAAACCCCTTATTTAAGGCACAATAGTTGGGTTTCTGGTACACACACCTGAGTGCAATCCTAACTGAAAATGCTCTGTGGGTGAAGATGGACACATGGATAGAGGCTTGAAGGACTAGAATCTAGTCTCTAAATGTTATACCGGTTTTCTTTCATTGTTGCATCTGGGACAAGATGAGGCGATATTGGGGCACAGAGGAAACGGCACCAATTCGAATTGCTTGGTAAGGTATGGGCTTATTTTTATGCAATCAGTCCAACAAATATAATTAAATGGTACCGTGGACTCTCAGCAGCAAGGAGCCCCAAATCAGACATGTCTATATATTCCTGTACATTCTGGGCTCTCTCTACATTAGAATACTACCCAGATGATTTAAAGCATGAAGAAACAGAGGAGGAACAGTGGGCAGAACTACGCATGCCCAGTATCACCAATCAGTTAAGTTACCTTACCTCCTCAGGTGCAGAGTGGATAAGAGAAGTCTGTATTGTGCTTTGAAGCAAGGAGAAACAGAGTCCTACTGCATTCACGGAGAGGCTTTCTAAAATATTGCCAAATCCTTTCTTATTACTTGGCTAACATGTTATAGACCCAGACTCCCTCGGGGCCCATAAATTATTCCATTCATCACCTCTATGAATGAGAAAAATGTGTGTAAATCATTAAATATGCAGAGCCTGGCGTATAGTAAATGTTCAGTGTAGGAAGATAGCATCATGATTTTCTGTTGTTATTATTAGTAAAGTATGGGAGGCAGTTTGATGCATTAGAAAGATTATGATCTGGAGACCTGGGGGTATAATCCTGGTTCTGCTACTAGTAGCCAAACAACTGGGAGAAGTCATCTTCTCTAAGGGCCTTGCTTTCTTTATCTGTGAAGGGTTTGATAATTCATGTGCAATGTACAACTCTAGGAGTCACCATCACATAGATGACAATGTAAAGTGGCTTCCCTGGAGTGCAATGTGGAGGGCGTGCAGTTGCTAACTTCCCTCAGTGGTCGAGTCCGGTAAGAATTTGTGACTTTCTTCGTTTGGTGTTAATACTCTCTGATCACCCTCCCCACCATCAAGGTGCAATCCATGGTGGATGGTATGTGCTTGAAATCAGTGATGAAATGCCCACATGGGAATTAGCCAGCCCTGCTGTAATGAGCTTTATGCTTGTGAGATTGTAGTATTTGTCAAGTGGGAAGCAGCAAATATAAATCTAAGAGGGGGAAGGAGAATGCTTACATATGTTCTGAAGTTTTAATCTCTGTAGGATATAGGCAATCAGGCTGACAGTGGGGTCCTGAACTCTAAGCTTTGAGGACCCCCAGAGATACTTTCTGGCAGGCTACAGGAACATCAAAGGAGACTGGGTAGAAATAGGATGCTGAGAAAAACTTGAGGTTCTCATATATATGCGAATTAACTCCTGGGATGGTTGCTTAGCAACACTATTTCTCTCCCCTTTTACACCATCTTGCTTATTGCCTTGTGACATTCTCACTTCTTTCCTCTTTTGATATTAGCTTGATATTTGTTATGAATCAGATGTCACCTAGATACAATATTTTAGGAGCGATATGTAACATAAAAGAGCTGACTGACTTACTAGTGTCATTTGGAAAATATGCAATCCAGGTAGCTCTTTAAAAAGTTGAAGTTACATGGCCCACTTTTGGCCACATAGCAAAAGTAGATGTTTTGATTGGAAGAAGCGTTTTCAAAAAGGAAATACCTAAAATTCCTGTCCGTTATGAAGGTCCCATTCTATGCGACAGTCTGCTGCTATCATATTCATAGCAGATGTTTAGGTAGACCGTTGTACAGGGACCCAGTAATTTGTGGCAGGTAGACTTTAAAATAGGGGTTGAATGCAGTTTAGTGTGGTAAATGTTTAACAACTGGTTCTCCAGCAAGAAACAAACCCAAACCCTAATTTACAGTGTTTTCCAATATCTGCGGTGTAACTACTCTCACTGTGGGCAATTTCAAGCTATCCAAGTGCCGTCCTTGAATGCAGAGTTGGGAAGAGATGAGAGATGCACATAGAAAGCTCGCATGCACTGGTACAAGTCTCTCTGTTGCACAATTGAAAGAGTTCGAAGCTACTGTTTAAAGCAGGAGAACTTCAGATATCTGCCAATAATCCTGCAAAATCCAAATCCCAAAAGGAGTTAGTTCAAAGGGTAAAGTGTTCAGAAAACAGAATGAAACCCAAGCAGGTTCAGTACCACTAACTCACAGATATGATTAAGTCGAAGGAAGGGAGGAGAAACCAGGGTGCTTTAGCAAGATGCCTGGCATATAATGAATACCAAATTTTTACTTACAACACTTCAGCCATATTTAAGTACTAATTGTACTGTTTTTAAATATTTTAATTGACTTTATTTAAATCATTTTTAAAACTTTACTTCATCCCAAGCAACTGTATTCATTAAAGCATTTATTTGGTGAGCTGATTGTTTTCAAATATATATTTAAACAAACATATAACCTTTAAAATAACAAGTATTTATCTATAGGACATTAAATCACTTTGCATACCACCTGTGGTGTCTAACAGGTCCTGTACCACACTTTTTGAAACAATGCACCATGTCAGTGATGGCCATTACTAATATTTCTCTGTGGAGCCTGAGTATTGGAAGGTTCTCTCTAATAATGCAGGTTATAAATTCTCAGTATTATATTTAGATAAATCATCAGGTAACTTGGCTGCAAATATCCTGAAAAACCTTTAGGAAAAAATCTATTTGACCTTTCTTTAAAGGTCACTGCTGCTAGGCACCATCTTTCTTCTGGGTTGCTGACCACATTTTTCCAATTTTATTAAAACACCTGACTCAGAGGGGGTGAGGGTGGAGGAACACATTCCGCTTCTGTCTAACAAGGTGGTGGGGTAGAAAGTTCGGGGGGGACCACAGGATCTAATACAGGAACTGTTCATGAATTTCCTTCTCTGTCCTTAAACATCTGCTTTGGAAAATGAGGAGCTCAGTGTTGGAACCTCGGGTCTGCAGTCTCCTCGCTAGGTAATCACTGGGTGACCTCCCAACCTTAGGTTCCCCATTTGGTCAAATCAGTTAGAGCAGGTGGGGGTCTCCATGTGAGGGAATGATCCGATTTCAGAAATGGAAGCTATTTTGTCCTATCCTTTCACCTGATCTGATCAATAGCAATTATTCACAGTACTACATGGTGGATAACTTTCTTTTAATTCATTGATGTTTAACCATAGTCAAGAGAGATCCTCCACTGTTGATTTAGGCTTTGGAATTGTTATAGTTTTTCTTTATTTTAAAGGGACGATAGCATGCAAACACAAATCCAAATCAAAACCTAATTTATTCAGGTGGTTCACTGAATCAAAAAAAGAATTGCTTCTAATTACCAGCTGTCTCCTGATTGCAGGGTTATCTGTATTCATCCGTGACCAGTTAATTCATAATTTATAAGCCCTACATAGCCACTTGCTTTAATAGTCCTCGTTTGAGAAAGCTGATGTCTTCGAGCTAAAGGATACTTAACACAATGTTTATTAATGTTGATATACCTTGATTGACTGTTCCTGAAGTAAATGCTTGTGGAAAAGACAGTAGTTTCTAATTCATCTCTCTTTCTCCTCTAGCTCAATCCACCCCAGCTCCTTTCTCCCAAACACAGGAGAAACATAAGGCTGGAAGGTATAGAAAAATACCCAGTTGTGAAACTGACTTCATTGACAAAGCCAAGCAGTTCAATGTAATGTCAGCCTTCCAAATATTGGTTGGTGAGTGGTTGGTCCTCTATGGTCTCACATTTTAGTGCTCAATTATTTGGACTTCTTTTTTGGCAACAGGTACTTGAACTTCTAGTTTCTCAAGAGACCAGTCATGCTAAATGGCCCTCAGGAAGAAGACTCTTGCCTTTGGCAAGATTTGACCTCAAGGTCAGAGCATGTTACAGTCATGGTTTCTGTGAAGGAGGCTATTCCTAGATCCAAGAGGAGGCCTGCATCAGCAAATTCAAGCAAAAAGGGCCTATAACACCAAATGCACCCCAGGGAAGACCCCCAAGCAAAGTGAATTTAGCTCGTGGGCAACTATGATCTAAAAAGACATACAGACTTAAAAATTTTGACTCAAAATACTCTTGGGTTGGAAGGAAAAATTCACAGTCTGGGGGTGGCAGTGGCCTGGTGAGACTTGATGTTACCACCTAGCTTTGTGACACTGGGCAAGGCACTTACCTTTTTTGAGTGTCAGATTTCTAAGTGGAAAACGAGTTGGACAAAATTTTTCTAAGATACCTTCTAGTTCCAAGATTCTATGCTTAGTTACGTAGCTTTACTTCCAGAAACCCCACTATTCCTCCAAACAGTGAAGTCACATTTCTAACTAAGATTGTAGTATCCAGAAATCAATAATATTAAGATGAATGAGATTAAGAGTTTCTAGAGCCCATTTTTTCCCCCAAGGCATTTCAGTACTGCCTTTTATTTTCTGGGCTTAGCATTCATTGCCCAAGAATGACATGGATCATGTTTTAATTCCCTTCTGCTTTGTCTCACCAGTAAAAAATGGAAGACACGTACTGGCATAGAAAGAATATAACAAACTTTGGAGCCAGAGAGACTTAGATTCAAATTCCAGCTCAAACACTGACTCTCTTTATGATTATCATTCAAGGTACCTTTTCCTGTATGGTCGGGATACAAATATTATACCATGTGAAATTGTTGAGAGGATTAAATGCCCGCCACATCCCAAAGACATTTAATGGCTTACCCATTCAAAACTCAGCTTTCCACTTCATTCTTGGAGATTTCCACAATCACATGGATGATCCATCTTGCATGTTATACATGTTAGAGTTTCAGTTTCTCTACCTCTTCATGTCCATACTTTCCTTTTATCCCACCTAAGCTATTGACTGCCATGGCCACAGCATGAACTTCTCATTATCTCTAAATACATGGTCCCTGAAAATCAACTTCAATATCCCATTATCTGACTATCACCTCCTGTCCTCTGCTCCCCTTTCTCTAGAACCTCCACTCCAACAATTCTCACACCTCAATGAGGACTCTAATTCTTAGGTCCTATCACATTTTCATGATCAGGCACTTTTGTCATATTCTCATTTAGAGCCCATGGGTCATCACTATAAAACCTTCTGGCACAGGCCATGAAATTTGTAGGCCCTCTTCCCAATGGTTTACTTTTCTAGCAAACTTGAAAATCTTGATTAACCAAATTCTCTGCCTCTTTTGTGCCTTCACATGGGCAGCTAATTATTGCTGGAAAATAACACAGAACTGTACTGACTGGTTTTTACTTCACTTCATGACCACAAATCTCAATTATACATTCAATACCACCCAGTAACCTTATTAAGCTTCCCTAATGTCTTTGTTTTCCCACCATATAATATGACTGTTTCACACCTTCTTTACTCCCCTCAAATCTTTTACATTCCCCCCCATTTGTCTCATACTCAGTTGAGGGAATGGAAATCCTTAAACACGCACTCCTTCATCTGCCTGTGCCTTCCCATAATTCCCATTTATTTTTGTGAAGGAAAGCTAGCACCTCCACTTTGTTCTTGGGTTTCATCTTCTCTTACCTGCTCAAAGGCTTTATTCCTGTAATTGTTACCCCTCCCCCCACCCTCTCCTCTTCATCATATAACCTAGGTTTGTGACAAACATCATGCTGGGACACCGTGACGAACAAGATACCATTTGTTCCCTGAGGCTAACACAGATAGCTTAGATATGTAGTAAAACCATGTGACTGGTGCCCTTCTTAGGGAAATGTGCAAACTTCTGTGTGGACACACGTAGTTCAGGCACACATTGGATCAAGGAGTTGGGGGACAGGGAAATAATTCCAGTGTTCAGTGGAGATTTAGTGGAGACACCATACATCATCTTTGCTTACCTGGGACAAATTAACTTTCTTATTGTCTTTAATGATAGTTACTCTCCTCTTATTGGAATCCTGGATCCTTTTCAACTTTTTATAAAGTAAAATCTCCTCAGTCACTTAACTTGGTGGGGGAACATTAATAAATCTATCGTCTGCTTTGTGTGTTCCAAGTAGTTATTTTTAAAATTTTTGTACTTGGTTTTACTCCTATTTTATCATGTAAAGGCTTTTAACATTTTATAAAGTTAAATTTATCTATTGCTTTATAATTTTGTGTTTTGTTGTCTTGCAAAAGAAGCCTTTACTTCCCCGAAGCATACTCTATCATTCGTTCATTTATCAATTATTAATGGAATGCCTACACCGATCGAAGACTGTTATGGGCCTTGAGCATACACATAATGAAAACTTCTTCGGGCAAATTTCAATTTTAGTTGGTGAAGGGGTACAACAACATTTGAACAAATAATTTTGGATTGTCAGAAAGTCTTTGAAGGACATAAACAGAGCGATACAATTGACACCACCTGGGGAAGGGGTGAAAGGGCCACTTGAGACAGAATGCTAAGATAGCTGAGACCTAGAGGATGAAGAGGAGTCAACCAGCCATGTCACCTGCTGGGGGCGGGGAAAGGCCCTTCAGTAGAGGGAATAGCAAGGACAATAGCTCTAAAGTGAAGAAAAGTATGGTGTGTAGTTGCAGCAAGAACAGATGGTTGCAGGTGGAGCTTTGTGAGCAAATGGAAAGTGTGGTGAGACGAGGTTGGGGAGATGGACAGGGCACAACCATGTAGGGCCTTGTGAAAGCTGGATACAATTCTAAAAGCAGTGGGAAACTATTATACAAAGGGGTTTCAAATAGATGAGGGCTCAAGAAGGCACCTTGTCCCCAATAGCTAAGAAGGCATCTTCCCTGCCTCAGAAGGAACTGAGGACAAGTTTACTTGACTAAGAGTTGTCTAAAAGGGTCAGGGAAACTTTCGAGATTTTTTTTGGTTGGGTTCCCAGAGCTAAACCTTTTATTTCTGTTCTTACTTTTTAGACCAGGAGTAATTGCATGAAAGTGTATTATTCCTCTGCTTCCACAGAGGAATATATTTGAGGAACTAGAAGGTACACTGGAGGTTCTGCTTTAGGAAATGCTCTATTTTAAAAGTAAACTGCAATCTTCTAAATGGTTCATGAACTTTGAAGCAGGTTTCTTTTAACAAACATACGGAAGTGAATAGCATGAATAAGACGCTATGCAATAAACAGCTTTGTAAAAAGTAGTCTTTGTCCTCAGGAGTCTAAAAGTCGTCAGGGAAGATAAGGCATGAACATAAATACCTGCAGTATATGATAAGGCTCTTAAAAGAGCTAAAAGTAGAGTCTGCTATAGTTCCAGAGACAGCTATCCTTGAATGTTGTGGTGACTTGGGAAAGACTTCCTGATGTAGGCAACACTTGAGCTAGATCTCAGGGAACTCTGCAGTAGATGAAACCAAGGGGAGAGCATTACTGGCATAGGAAAAAGGATGCTATGAAGGCAAGGAAGGTTAGGGATATTTGGGGTAAGCTGACAGCAAATTTGGATGAAGCTTGAGGCAGATTCAGGGGATTAGTGAGAAGCACAGCTTCATGGTGGCTGGTTGAGGACAGAAGCTTGGTTGGCAAGGCTGTGGACACAGGTGGGAGCAGTACCCATGGGAAGGTATATTTGAAACTGAATACTAAATCCCTGACTATTGAGCTCTGAAATGAGTCCCTCCTGTCCCTTTTACATTTATGCACATTTCTCCTGAAGGAATCTGTGTGCTTTGATCTCCAGTGGTCCAAATCTGCTTCTCTTTCTCAGACAACTAACCTCAGGCTACTGTAGCCATCTTACCTGCAAGATCAAAGAGCTAGAAGTTCTTTGTAGTTCATGTCCTTCTCTTGCCCCTCCCAGGTAGATTGCAAAAGCTCCCTGGCTTCTGTTCGGAACAACTCTGAGGTATAACTTACCTCCCAGAATTCCTTGCAGGATCAGGCTGAATCTACTCCATGGAACTTCACCTGAAATTGTGCCATACTTGGCTTTTTGCCCATCCTCTTCTGCTTCCCCCACTTTCTAGACAGGTTCCTTGGAGAACCTTTCTTAGTAAATCACTTGGCAGTACATTCTTGTCTCTGGGTCTACTTCTGGGGAACCTGCCCTAAGATGCTGGTCAAGAGTGACTTTAATTTCCCCCACTATATGCAGCACTGATCCAAGGGCAATTGAATGTCATTGAGGACCACTGAGGAACAGCGTTAGTGGAATAGCAAGATAATAGCTATTATTAAATTATTGCAAATAGTAAAAGAAGTGAGTACTGTGGGCAATTTGTCATTCTTTTGGGTGTCCTGTACTTTTTGAGACCCTTGCAATGTTTGGGATATCTCTGGCCTTTTGCAACTTGCCTCACCAAAGCAGAACTCGGAACATTGAAATTCCCAGCGTCTCTTGCAGTTGAAATGTAAGAACCTGACCCATATAGCATGGATCAGATACACCCTTACTGAACATCTTTTCAGAGATGAAAACTTGAGAAAGACACCTATTTGTAGAATCCCTTATTATTTTTGTTGGGTGGGCAGCAACAGAGGGTTTTTGAGAGTGGTGGTTGTAAAGTTACAGTCCTGACTTAAAGAAAACAAAAAAAAGTGTCACTGAGGTGTGGCAGTGATGGTGCATTCCTGTGGTGCTCAGTGGGGCAGCAGTAACAGCAGTCATAGCAAGGGGAATTGTTGTTTCATCAGTCGGGTTCTGTGGCCTAGATTTGGGCATTGTTCCTGGAAATGTAACTTCAGCCAACCTGGGTCTCCAGCCCTCCCAACAATATCTTTTTAATAAATTCCTCTTCTTCTGAATACTTGGAGTCGACGTCGATTGCTCGCAGGTAGGACGCTGCCTGAAAGAGTAGAGGATAAGAAGTTGCGGTCAGTATGGACAGCCTTCCAAAGTCCTGTGAAAAGAGGAGGGGATGCTATTGGACTCTGGGGGCCTCTAGATAGCCCCTGTGATCACTGTCCTTCTAGTGCTCATGTCCTTCTGCTGTCCCCTTCCACGTTGAATCAGGCTGGTATGTAGGGCCAATAATACAGCAGAAATAATAGCGTGTGCCCTCCAAAGCTAGTTCATACAGGTACCACAGCTTCTGCATTGGAAGGTGATCACACATGTAAGGATAGCCTTGGCAGGGAGGAGGACTTTTCTTGATATTGGGAGGAGGGAATAAGATCGTTAGGGTCAAGGATGAGCATAAAAGAAGGGGTTGGCTGAGAATTTCATCTTCTCATCAAAGTAGCCATCCAGCAAGATCATCTGCAAAGACTGAGGGGGCCTGGAGTGAGTGGATCTATTTTACAAGCATACACTTATGTAGTTGTTGATTTTGTGCCAGGCGTTGTACTAGCTCTGTCCATGAATAATCTCATTGAACTCTTCTACCAACTCAACGAGACTGGAGCTATTATTTTCCTAATTTTATAAGTAAAGAAATGAAAGCTTAATGGGAGTTAAGGAACTGAACAGGCGAACCAGTTCTGGTGGACACCAGAGGCAAACTCTTAATCACTCTCCCCTCCCCCGCGTAGTTTACTTAAGAACAACTGCTGTGAGAAATTTTAAAAAAAAAGAGTCGATGTGAGATGAGCCAAAAGGAAAAGATTTCTTTGAGAAAATATAGGACACTTGACCTTAACCACAAAAGTAGCCACAAAGATAAACAGACTTTCCCCTAGCTGTGTAAAGAGGCTTTTTGATATCCCCAAACATCCAGATATGTCAAGAAACAGAGAGTGGATGTTGATTTGCATGGCAAAATATAATGAAACTTAAGATTTCACAAAGTTATGCACATTTCAGTTTCTTTCTGGGAAAGGCAAAGCTATCAGGGCCCTAACATCTCTGCAGACAACAAAATATGAGTTTGTTTGCTGAAAATGTGAACCTCCATATCAGCTTTTGGATTGGAAATCTGATTTACTCTAGAAGGGGCTAAAGTTAGAAAATAAAATAATAAAAATTCACCTTGTTTGTAAAAACTGGGTTGGCCAGGTGTTTTAGGGCTATTAACATAGCTAAAAATCATATGATTCCAGAGCAAGAATTGACAGATCAGTGAGATAGGTAGGCTGTCAAACAGACTCCTGAGTGTGCTTAAGGAGATAATAAATGATTATTTTTCTAAGCATAAGCACTATGCAAGAAATCACATAGAAAAGATTCATAATTTTGACTATATTCAATTTAAAATATAAAACATTTATATGACTTTAAAAACAATTAAATGGTAATTGGGAAGATAGAGAAATGCTAAGGTAAATAATTAATGATGTAAATATATTAGCACCTGTGATGGTGGTAGCACCCCAGCAATACAACAGATGAAGACCAAGAAGTATAGGGGGTTCACAGAAACAAACACACAAAAACAATAGTTATCAAAGAAATGCAATTTAAAACAATGCAAAGGTAATTTTCACCCAAGAAGCTGGGGAGTTGAAAAAGCTGGTGAGGGTATGGCTTACCTGCTGAGACAGAGGGGAGGGAAGCCCCACATTATGATACAAAATCAAGTTCTACATTTTGTATCAATAACCTGTAAAGTTCATACCATTTGAGCCAGCAGTTGTACTTTTGAAAAAGCTATGCAAAAGAAAAAATCAGAAATTCAGAGAAAGATGTATACCCAAGGATGTTAATCACAATGTAATTAAACACAATCTATAAGTGTTAAAAATTACCTAAAAGTTTTCAAGAATACGAGACTATCTCAATAACATATGGTTTAGTCACATAAGAATATAAGGTTATTAAGATCATGTTCTTGAAGAATTTTTAGGGAATTTATGAGAATAATCACAATGTGAAAGAAACAGGGTATACATTCTATATACTTTATCCTCCCAATTATGTAATTAAAATAAAGATTTCCACTGGAAATAACAGCATGTAACATCCACATGAAAAAAAAAAAAGAGAAAAAAAGTGTCAAAATGTTCAGTGTTTAACACTGGGTAGTGGAGTCGGGTGACACTAATTTTCTTCTCCACAGTTCTCTAGATTTTCTATAATGAGCATTTTTTTTTCTTTTATAACAGAAAAACATTAAGTAAAACTTTCCATGATCTGTAAAGATGGGCATTGGCTTTTCTGGAGTTGATAGGATTCCAACCTGGGTAGAGAATTATCTCTTGTTTTAGCTCCAAAACTCCAGCTTGAGATGGGATAGGGATTCCCAAGACATAGAAACTGGCTGGGAATCATTGGATGAATTCTAAGTAAGCCTCAACGAATGTTTCCTTCATACAAATGCAAGAAAGTGAGGTGAGAATAGATCCTAATTAAAGGGTTCTCCACTAGATTTAGTCCAGTGCTTCTCAACTATGAATCAATTAGAGATGTCAATAAAATACATACAAATCGAATTTTATAGTGAAGTCTGGATGGGGGCTGAGGCTGTGCATTTCTAACAAGCTCCCAGATAGTGCTGGTCCATGGACCACACTTTGAGTTCAGGCTTAGAGTCCCTCCCTGGGAGGACAGCCCAGCATTTCCTGTTTCTAAATATAAAAGATTTAGAAACTAGTTCAATCCACAGGCATTAATTAGATGAGTAATATGCATCTGGTGTCTGGGGGCCCGCGTCTGACGATACTGTTGCGGGGCTAGGGGGTCATTAGGACATTAACCAATGATCTCATAGTGAAAGTATGCTCACATGCATGTGTGCAGGCATATACATCTTCTGATGCACACCTATTTTTGTGCATTTGTGGTGAACTTCTCTAAGGAAATTCTCGGGCATGTATTTCATCTTTCCTGATGGAGTTGCATTAGTGGTCAAAAGAACAAACCACCAATCCTTTCCCCCTGTTTTTTTCTTTTTCCCTTTTACAAAATCTCTGGTCTCTGCATGTGTGCTCAGTAATAAGAGAAGCCAAGGCCTCCTGTGGGTCCTAGGAAATGCATTATCTAATCTAAAAATAGACAAGAGCCCATTGTCTCACGCAAAAGTAAATCCTACATACTAATCCGGCAGAAAGTGATCTAGCCTTTTAAAAGATTTATTAGTTCCTGATCTTCTTTCTATGCATGGCTATTTTTCATCTCATTCTGTGATGGATAAATTGAATTAAGCAAGAGCTAAAATAACTTCTTTTCAAAGATATATAAATCTTTGTGATAGAAACCCTGGGGTTTATGAGGCCTCAAGGTACTTAAAGAATCAAAGCATTAAGTGAAGAGGAGAAAAGTAACTGTTATAGAAACAGATGGGTTCCAGCAGTGGTGTGTTGTAAATGTTTAACAACCAGCTCTGAAAAAACAAGAAATATTGCCAGGGCCTAGGAGAAGTAGGGGGACGGGGGAGAGTAATTGCTAATGAGTATATGTTTCTTTTTGGGGTGATGAAAATATTCTGGAATTTTGATAGTGGTGATAGTGTAATGAAGAACACTGAATTGCACAATTGAAAATGGGAAACAACCTCCCTCCAAACCTGATTTGCACCATTTGCCAATTTCCAAGGTGTAAATACTCCCACTAATTCTGATTTCAAGCTGCCCACATGGCATCACCCAATGTGGAGAAGGAAAGAGCCGAGGCGCCAGCCTACCACTGGTTCCCATTGTGGCAATTTGTTTCCTAACCACTACGCTTTAGGGATAAGACTTTGAGGATTACACAGCTTTCTCAAAAAGCTAGCTTCTGGAATATCCTTTCTTCTTTTTCTGCTTGTTTGTTTTTGTTGTTTTTTTCTGTCTAGAAGTAATTAAGATGTGGTGAAAAGAGGCCTAGAGTGGTGTCCTTGAGTTCAACATCTGTTCTTTATTCATTCAGATTTTCAACATGTTTAGTGAGCGCCTCATGCTACGCTCTGCACGGTAAGTTGAAGATTCTAAAGTGCAGGGAAGGGCTCTGACCCATTTAAAGACTACAGTCTAGCCAGGGATACAAACATAAACCCACCTGTTTTAGAAAGTGTGTGTGTGTGTGTGTGTGTGTGTGTGTGTGTGCGTGCGCTATAATAAAGGAATGTGCATTCTGACTGAGAGAATTATTTTCCCTGGTGGATAGGGAGTGGTGGTAGTGGTGGTATCAGTGAGTATCTCCAAGAAGAGGAAATATCTGACCTGGAATCAGGGAAGGGCATTGCATTTCAAAGGAGCAGCATGAGGAAAGACACAGAGGCATGAAAGTGATGAGAGGCTAAGGAAATAGGAAGGAATGTGCTGTGGCTCGATCAGAGGTTCATCAGGGGCCAAGATGAAGAGTGACTAGAAAGATGAGTTGGTATGTTTTTAAAGGCTTTATGGGCCCTGATAAGGAGTTTGCACATTGTTCTTCAGTAAATGGGAAGCCACTGAGATTTGCTAAGTAAAGGAGAAACATGGACATCAGCAGTGTTACTCATTGACAATAAGAAGGGTACCTGGGTCGGAAAGAGAGGTGGGAAGAAGTGAGACTTAGGGAGACCACAAAACAGCATTATATTCCAGCGAGGAGATGAATAAGCCAATGAATGGTGTGGGGTATAGAGAGAAAGGAATCAAGTGGAGAAATACATCAAGATAAAATTTATAGAACTGAGGACTCCACTGGATGTACATGGTGGAGCAGATGATGAAGTCAGGCTGATATAAAAGTTTCTACCTTGGCTGAGCAGACAAGTGGTGATGCCCATACAATGCCTTATACGTGGCAGGCACTGGGTGAATATTTGCAGAATGGTGGAACAAATACCTGCAATACAGATGGGCAGCATAGTGTGATGGGAGGCAGTCAGTAAGTAGAGTCACATTCGCTTTGTTTGCATCACAGCATGGTTAATTACTTAATAGTTGTGGGACTTGGCGCAAGTCTCTGAATCCCTTTGAGCCTTAGTTTCTTCACCTATGAAATGGGAAAATGATATTGACCTCAAAAAGACTTTGGTCAGGATTAGAATTAATATAACTCTTTAAATTATTTCTTGAAAAAACAATCATGTTACAAGTGACACTAAATAGGCAAGGGTGCCCTATCACCGTCCACATCCCACTTATGGAGAAAGGCCACTTTCCTCCTAACCATGTAGTTTACCACTCTATCTCTGAAGCCTCCTCCATGGCCAAGAGATAGGAGCAGTTCTTTTAGGTTCATGACCTTAGATTGAATCCATGTGTACCAAAGAAAAGATTGTGAGAGTTGGCTAGTGCTGGAATTATTTCAGTTGGAGGGATTAAAAAAGTCTATTACTATTCCTTACGCTCCTGAAGGGGAATACAACATATGTGTTAGACAAATTGGAATTTAAAAAAGCAGTTGTCCACATACAGCCATTGCAAATAATGAGTCAGACTTTCTGTCTTGATATCTGAGGGACCCCTGGATACCCAGTGACTTTTGTGTGTGGTTAAAAGGCAGAAGAAGAAAGACTCATCCAGTGCAAATCTATTCTGAGGGAAAGTTCCATGTGGCTCATTAGCTGGAAGCCATGGGAGCTTGGTATAACAGAAGGCCCCATGATACCTGGGTTATCAGGGGCCCAGAATAGGTCTTATTTGGAAATCCCATGTGGTCAAAACTACTAGGCATGGTAAGGAAACCCCTACCAGTTTATTAAGTAAAGCTGGAACGGAAGCTGTTAAGGTGAACACATCAGAAACACTGTGAATGCCTTTGAAATGGGCAAAGCAGCTTACCAGATATCTTGTATAGCACACCTTTCTAGATTAGCTCTACAGTTTCATTGTCTTTGAGCTATTTTACAATTCTGTAAATTGTAGATAACTGATAGCAATGAACAAGATTTTTGTCCATAGGCATGAAAATAAACTTTGGTGGAGGTGCAATCAATCCTCTTTCACCCTCGAGGAAGAAGCAAGTTTTGCATCTGTTATGCAAATTTATTTTAGCACTTTTTGGGACTCATATTTGTATCTGCTCTTTGGTTTCTCCTTTGGACTGGTTGTAATACCTTACTTGCTTCCTCATTAATAATGAGTTAAATAAAATCTTCGACACATGTTCATGTTATAGGACAATCATGATTTTACTCCTTAAAAATAATCATCAATTAAAGTGCATCACAATGACTTCTTACATGTTGAAAAACTAGGGTGAAGGGAAGATTCCCCATCTCCAGGGCATCATCAGGGTGCTGTTGAAGAAGAATGATCCAGAGGAGGGCAAATCTAGTAAACCCCATCTGGGGTACAGTGGAGGTCCAGCTCTACCTCCCCAAGGCAAGGAGACTTCCTCTTCATGTATCATCAGATTTCTGACCTGTGTCAATGAAGAACACTGTTGTGAAGGGAAAAGTTTAAATGAATACTTTTTTTCTTTTCTTACTTTATTTTTTAAAAAAGGTTTTTATTAAAATGTAGCTAACATATAATATTATATTATTTTCAGGGTGTACACCATAGTTATTCAACATTTGTATACCTAAAAAAGTGTTCTCCATGATAAGTCCAGCAACCATCTGGCACCATACCACGCTATCACAATATTATTGACTATATTACCTATGCTCTATATCACATCCCCATGACTTACTTGTTTTATACTTGTTTGAACCTCTTCTTCCCCTTCATCTTTTCCCCCACTTTTTACATTTTTCAATTACAGTTCACATTCAATATTATTTTATGTTAATTTCAGATGTATAGGATAGTAGTTAGAAATTTATGTAATTTAAGAAATTATCCCCTGACTAGTCTAGTACTCACCAGGCACCATACATAGTTATTACCTTATTACTGACCAAATTCCCTGTGCTTTACTTTACATCCCCATGACTATTTTGTAACTACCAGTTTGTACTTCTTAATCCCTTCACTTTTTCACCCTGCCCCCCAACTCCCTGCCACTTATTACCCCAACAAATCTAATACCCATCTGACACTATATGTAGTTATTACAATATTATTGACTATATTCCTTATGTTACACCCTAAATCCCCATAACTACTTTGTAACAACCAATTTGTACTTCTTAATCCCTTCTGTTTTTTCACTCACTCCCAACATCCTCCCATCTGGCAACCATGAATATGTTCTCTGTATCTATGAGCTTGTGTCTTTATTTTGTTATTTAGATTTCACATATAAGTGAAATCATATTACATCTGTCTTTCTCTGTCTTACACTCCACTCAGCACAGTCCCCTCCAGGTCCATCCATGCCACTGCAGATCGCAAGAACCCATTCCCTTCCATGGCCAAGCAATATTCCATTATATTCCACCATTCTTCCATAGACAGACACCCAGGCTGCCTCCACATCTTGGCCATCGTAAACAATACTGTGATAAATATATGGATGCACAGGTCCCCTCAAAGTAGAGTTTGGGTTTCTTCAGATAAATACCCAGAAGTAGGATTATGGGTCCTTCTTTGTCTTGTGTTATAGTCTTTGTTTTAAAGTCTATTTTGTCTAGTATAAGTATTGCTGCTCCAGCGTTTTGTTGTTTGTTTGTTTCTTTCCATTTTCATGAAATATCTTTTTCCATCCCTTTACTTTCTGTGTGTGTGTGTGTGTGTGTGTGTGTGTGTGTGTCTTTCTTTCAATCAAGTGAATCTCTTATAGGCAGCATATGTAAGGGCTTTGTCTTCTTATCCGCCCAGCTCTCCTATGTCTTTTGATTGGAGCATTTAATCCATTTACATTGAAAGTAATTGTTGATAGGTATATAGCTATTGCCACTTTATTTTTCTTAATTTTGATTTTTTTTCCATCTTAAAGAAGTCCCTATAACATTCCTTGTAATACTGGTTTGATGGTGATGAACTTCTTTAGCTTTTTCTTGTCTGGGAAGCTCTTTATCTGTCCTTTGATTCTAAGTGATAGCCTTGCTGGGTAAAGTAATCTTGGTTGTAGGTTTTTAGCTTTTCATCACATTGAATATTTTGTGCCAGTCCTTTCTGGCCTGCAAAGATTTTGTTGAGAAATGAAGTCCTGTTCCCCTTCCCCAATAAAGTCCTGTTCCCTTTCCCCAATAAAATCTTAAAAAAAAAAAAAAGAAATCCAAAGAAGGAAGAAAACAAAAATGATAAGTATATTGATGAAATAGTAAACAAAAAACAAACTTGATTTTTAAAAAAATATAAATGAAAAAGACAAACAGCAAATCACAGAAAAAAATAACATCGGAAATGAGAAATCGACATCACCGCAGGAAATGAAAAAAATATATAAGGGAATAGTTTATACAAGTCAAGCTAACATATTTGAAATAATGACTTTCTAGGAAAATGAAAATTATCAAATTCCAAATCTGTTCTCAAATAAAACCCCAGAAACAAAACCCCAAATGTATAAGACCTATATGAAAAACACTGTAAACGTTTTTTGAAAGATACAAAATGGCAATTATGTATTGGAGAAATATGGCATGCTCTTAATGGCAATATTTAATGGCAAGGTTTAATATTATAAGGATCTTACCATCTGCCAAATTAATCTTTAAATTCAGGACATTCCCAATCATCTCCCAGGAGAAATTATGGGCAAAATAATTCCAAAATTCCTCTGAAAATTTCTCTTTCTTTGAACAAGAAAATATGAAATAGTCATAAAAGTTAAAACAATAAAAAAGAATGATGGAGGATGAAGGGAGATTTCTTATCCCCACCATTCTGCACCAAAAAGCTGGAATAATTAAAAGTGTACTATTAGATGCAGAACACAAATTTGGACAATTTGATAAAAAATGTTGAGACACTAAGCTATTTGGAAATATATAAAATTAGGCCCTTCATACCAGAAACAGAAATAAAGAGCTAAGTCTTAAGAGCATAATCATAAAAGTATCAGAAAAAACACACTTTTATTTTAAAAAAAAGTCCTTGCCGGTGGGAAGGACTTCCAAAGCAAGATATGAAACACAGAGCCCCAAAGGAAAAGATGTATAGATGAGACTACATAAAAAAATAACAAATGTCTTTATGACGAATATTGCTGGAAAAAGTTAAGACACTTGGCAGACAGCAAGAAGATTATTAGTATACAGAAATTATATGAGCTCCTAAACATCAATGAAAAATACAAATGAACAGATATGAACAAGACATTTATGAAAGAATAAATACAAATGGCCACACACACACACACACACACACACACACACACACACACAAGATGCTGAACGTTGCTGACCTTGCTAGTAGTTAGGGAAATGCCAGCTGTAACTACAGTTTGTAATTTGTGGGCAAGGATATACCTGAGCAAGCATTCACACTATTAGAACGTAAATTGTAAATTGTCACAATTAACCTCCTTGGATCTAGGAATTCTAAATCTAGGAGTTTGTTTAAAGAAATACTTGCGTATGTAGACAAATGCATATACAAAGATGTTCTTTGCAGCATTATTTGCAGCATTATTGATAATAATAATGAAAAAAGAGGACTAACATAAATCTCCACTAAGATGGAGTGGGAGTAGCGGACACTGATGGGGGAGGGGAAAGGGGATATTTCGTGTTTTACTGCTTATACTTCTCTTTTAAAAAATCGTTTAAACAGGAATATAAACACATTTACTTGTTTAGGTTAAAAAAATAATGTAAAGAATTACACTGTTTTAAAAGTTATCTCTGAATGGTGGCATTTTAGGTGTATAATTTTTTTATAGTAGATGATCGTAAATAAGTATTATTATTTTTATAGTCAGGAAAAAGACTGAAAATCAGCATATAAAATCTTGACTACTCCACATATTGACACATATATGTAAAAAATATGAACAGTAAAAATACTGGAAGCAGTTAAACCCATAGTTTGGCATGGTTGAATCTAGATGGTACATATTTTGGTGATTTTCATTTTTCTTCTGTTTTTCTTTCTTTTTTCAAGTATTCTGTGATGAGCACACTTTTCCTTCAAACTTTAAAAAGATTAATTTTTTTAAAGAATGCATTGCATGTAAATGATAGAATGTGGGTGCTGTAAACTCAAATGTTTTAAATGATTATTCATAAGTTATATTTATCTTTTTAAATTTTTAAACTTAAGATGAAATCATAGGTGACCATGTATGCATTGTATGCGTATAATTTAAAGTAAAGCTGAAATAATTTTTAAAATATATTACAGGAATTGCCATGTATTTGATGCCTGTCCAAAGAAATCAATAATCCATCAGGGCTGTTGAATCATTGTTCAGAGGGTGCTGGCTTCCAGAGCCCGAAGCGAGAACATTGGCTTTTTAAATAACCATAGTTCAGGTACAGACTTCAGAACAGAATTCTGACCTTCTGCCTTACAGGAGAAAAGGCCCTTTAAGACATGGTCTCTGGGCTGACCAGATCATTAATTTCAGTTAGCAAGGTCATAGCAAAAAGAACAAGTGGTGACTTGAATTTTAATTTTAGTGTACTAACATTTCTTCAAGTTTTCTTTTGGGGGAATAGTGTTTTTTAGGAGGTAATGAAAAGGAATTCTGGTCTTTGTTTCTAATTAATTTTCTCTATTTTCATTTGCATTTTATTTGTGAAAGTCCTTGCAAAACTATATCTGAATGAAACAAGAATTCCCTGGGGACAGAGGTATTTACTCATTATTTAAAAATCTGCTTGTGATAGAAAACTGCATGGAACAGAGAAACTTGGAATTAATATGGGTGCACATGTGCATTCTGTATCCCAATGAACCCTTTAGCTAAAAGCTATTTTGTATAAACGTTGATGGCTAAGTGCTTGGGAGAGAAGCACAGAGTCACCTGAAATTTTACATGGGATGGTTCCTGGCACCATTTTGCTGCCTTCATTCAGTTTCTTTGTTGACATCCCCAAAATTAGAATCTTCATAAATCACATTCTCCTTTTAAGAACTCATAGGTCCATGTTTTTAAAGCTGCAGCAAAATCAGCCTTTGAGGTCTGAAGCCGTGCTGGGTTATCTTTCGTTGACTGCAGGCCCAAAGAATTCTTTCCTTTAGCTAGAGACGCCATTACCTAAACTTCCCTCGGGCTCCTGTGACATAAAATAAAATGGCAAGACTTTCACGAAAATGTATTCAGTGTTGCTGAAGCTTTGCCTTTAGCTCTTTCAGTTACTGCAGCTCCGTGTTTGTTCAGCTGGAGAGGTCAAATGATTTGTTCTTCCAAAAGTTAATCATTTATGACAAATTTGCTTGGCGGAGGCATGTGCCCTGTGTTGCAGACTAGCTCAAGAAGAACAAACGAACACATTTGCCTCTTTAAAAATGCTCATATTCTTCAATGCACTTTCCCTGTTTCATACTCTAGCCTCAGGCCACGAGTGTTTTCTTATTGCCTTCTCTATATCCATCATCTCCTTCTATCTCTTTCTACTCTCCCCTTTTTCTCAGTTGTCAGTTAAAGGCCCAGAATTTAGCTTCACCTGCGAGGGCACATCAGGACTCAAACTCAGCTTCTCGTGCTTGATGGCAGGTGGATTTTCTGAAGCTTAGCTTCAGGGCCCCTTGCAATGTGTTCATAGGGCCAGATGTTGTGAAATGTACCAACTTCATATAGTTTAGGCCTCTCTCTACTCCAACTTCTCCTCAAGTACATCTCCCCACATATGTCTAGAGTTCTAGTGGCCAGGGACATTTTTAGAAACTAAGAGAAAGTTGAGGTGGGGACACGTCTAATTTGAATTTAGTGGAATATACTTACTTGGTTCGTACTCATGTTTGTGTACAGTTCAGTTATTGCTGGTGGTCCTCAGGGAGGAATGGCCCAGCCTGCTACTCTCTCAGCTTGAGACACAAAGGGAATGACCTAGGGATCCTTGCAAACCACAGTCGAAAGGGTATGGAACCTGAAGCCAGTCTGTGAAAAACTCTTGCAATTTTTAAAACTCAAATGTGAAGGAAACTTGACAGAAATCTTCCCAAATTTGACAATTCCTAAAACATTATCAATAACAATTGTGATGTTAAGAGTTTTCTAAACTGTCAATAAAACAATTTTTTAAAAAATTTATTGGGGTCAATAAAACAATTTAATCAACCGTACTAGAGAAAAGGTCTTTGATTTTATATTTGATGTTACAACATCTTTGTCATGTGAAGGCGTAATCAAAGGGAATGCAACCAAAAATGTAGGAAGGAAAGCATTATTAAGATGTGTCAAGATTTTAATTTATATTAATTTTAATATTTTACTTATTTTTGTGTTATTTTCCCCTGGGTTTTATGCTTGTGATATTGGTCAGTTTCTGAAATTTGTATCTTGTTATGATGTCTGCTTCCCTCATCTTGTATCCAATTTTGTATCCTTATTAAAAAAGAGGAATCTTGATGTTGTTTAAGCTTTGGAGACTTCCACACCTAGTGGTTTGAAACCACTGTGATGCTTCTGAAAAAATAAAAATAAAAAGAAGCTTGTTTAGTAAGGCTTCTAAATTAAGATGTTTCAGCTCAGAAGTTAAAACGTTGAAGGCAAAATTCCTCTTCTTCACCATTCTAGTCTCCTGTGTTCCAACGCATTTGTAAACCAATGTATGTGAGCCTGGAGACAAGTCCATCAATATTGGCAACTGCTATTCTGAATCTGTACTCAGATTTTTCTGGCTTTTATAAAATAAGATTTCAGCTTAGAGGACATCCATGTGCTCATGTTAGACCCACACTCAGAAATTTCTAAAAATATAAAGC
The DNA here is from genome assembly GCF_036562045.2 of Rhinolophus sinicus. Taxonomy (NCBI): domain Eukaryota; kingdom Metazoa; phylum Chordata; class Mammalia; order Chiroptera; family Rhinolophidae; genus Rhinolophus; species Rhinolophus sinicus. The sequence goes on along the minus strand of NC_133754.1, from coordinate 155,300,538 downwards.
AACATTCAGTAGGAAGGAAGCCATGTCATAAGAATAATTTGGCTGGTTCTTAAGAACAGTTAGTAACAGGGCACAGCCAAAATCGGTGTGTTTGTCTTCTAACAGATCATAATACCAGGTGGCATAGAAAAAGGAGGAAAGGAAATGCGTGCAGCAGGTTGCAAAGGCGATTGCTGTGTTATGCAAAAGGCATAGATCCCAGAGGAAGGCATGTGCTGTCCCTGCTGTTCAGATGGGGCTTGTCTGGCGCTTGGTAGCAATGACTGGGGGATAACAGACTGGTAGGACCTTCTCACAGGGAAGAAACCTTCTGGTGCCACTTATGAATAGGTCCCAAAAGATAAATGCCTTTGAGACATAAGGTAATTCAAATCTGATTCTCCTGCTGTGGTTCTCAAACTTTAGCACCAGCAGCACTGGGGGGCCTTGTTGTAGCAGATTGGGGGCCCCATCCCCAGAATTTCTGATTCAGTAGGTGTGGGATGGGGTCTGAGAATTTGCATTTCTAACCAGTTCCCAGGTGAGGCTGATGCTATTGTCTAAGTTCCAATGAACCTCTAAAGGTTGACTCCGATTTGGCCCTGGTCTCCTTTGTTCAGTGTGCTGTAGCAAGGGAGTCAGCCACTGTTACTTACATTTGGGCGGAGATTCAAAGACAGGCAGCAAAGTGGGGAAGCTATTGAGTGGAAAACCTGGAAAGGTTCATTTAGAGCACTATGTACCAGTCACTAATCCCAAAGGGATAGGTTAACCTACCAATCCAGTGGAGGACTCTAACCACTTCTGTCCATTGCATCTTGGCATCAGTTATCAAGGAAGACAACACAGTCAAGTACTGGATGGAACAATGTTTTACTCACCTAGAGAAGAGACAGAGCAAGATCAGCAATAGTGGGCATTGGTTTTCCGTGCATAGTGGGTCTCTCCCTGTGACTACCCAGACAATTTGCCTATGTGCACACCTCTTATCCTACAATGGAAGGATCCTATCCCCTCTCCACGGAGGTCTGATACAACAATGGGTTTGGTCAGATACCATATGACGCACATGCTTTAAGCACAGACAAAGGAGCTTGAAATAGGGAAAAATATTCCCACACAAGCTGATAAGCCTCACAGGCTGTGAGGACTCATTATCTCTTGGAAAGGAAGTGTTCCAGGGCCAACACCCATTCTTATACTGCTGAGTGAGGTCAAAAGATTGCCTTTCCTGACACTTCATGGCAGCTCTGATGGGAGGCTGTTAGCATGGGAAAGCTGTAGGCAGGCTAACTAGAAGCAGGCTTCCTACCTGACTGGTTCAGGGTGCACATTTGGCTTTCTCTAGCTGCTTCAAAGCTAGAAGTGGGGACAAAAGTTAGAGAAGCTGTCAGTCATTAATTAAGTCCTGGTCATTTGGGGCTGATTGCTACAGAGATGCTTGTTTTGCTTCCTGGACTGGTTGCTAGAGATAATGGTCTGGCTTCCTACTAGTCTGACTTACAGATTTATAGACTGGTTGGTTTCTTGGGCTGGTTACTGTAGATAATTGATTGGTATCCTGGACTGGTTGCTGCAGATTGTAGGTAAATGTTCTATTTTCACATATTGTTTGGCTATTAACCATTTTATATACTTAGTTTCTAAGATATAAAAGTTTATTTCCTCAGTGAACAAAGTCACATTGACGTTCACAATGGCTGAAAACCAAGTCCCTGTTCATTCATTCACTCTCAAATAGTGGTTAAGTACCTATTCTATGTGACACAGCATGTCAACACTGGAGATACAATGAGGAACAATGACCCAAGTCTCTACCCTTTTGAACCTTACTGTCCACATATAATGGAATAAAGAACTTTAATGAAGTCATTATAATGAAATATGGTGAGTGAGTAAATTCATTGAAGAAATACGAGATCTGCTATGAGAGGACAAGAATCCTAGAGAAAGATTTACACTGACATTTAAGGAGGAATAGAAGTCAGGTGACAACTGATGGTAGTAGGAAGTGAGGGAGGACAAGTGGAGAGAACATTTTATAGGCTGAGAGGTCATTGGGTTAAATCAGTGCTTGCTGCTGCAGTAGGAAACCCAACTCCTCAAATCTCAGTGACGTAACCTAATAAAGGATGATTTTTTTAATTCTATCAAGTCCAAGGTGGACGAGACAGTTCTTCTGCGTGACTTTCTTCCAAGCTGTGACTGAGACCCAGGCTGCTTCCATCTTGCAACTCTGCAGCCCTTCACCTCCAGGTGCACAGATGGGAGAGACAGTGACTTACAGTATGGAAATCTCATACCTGTTCTTAAGTTCTTGGACTGGATATGACTGTCACTTTTGCTCACACGTCATTGGCAAAAATCAACCACGTGACCCTCCTAGATACACAGGGTCTGGAAAATCGGAAGACATGGAGGCATGGGGAGCACTACGTTTCTACAACAGAAGACCACGTGAAAAAATCATAGGCAGGAGGTAGTGCTGCCTTTTTGAGAAGACTTAGCTGGGTAGGAACGTAGAATATGAAGGTCAAGGGACAGCTGTTATGATTGGAGAGGAAGACCGGAGGACAGATAGTTTGGGAACTTGGGAGCCATGTTGGGGACTTTGTGCTTCACTCAAAGGACAGTGGGAGCCAGTGAAGTGTTAAAAAAGGGAAGTGTTGAGATCAGATTGTGGCTTTTAGAAGACTGCTCTGGTTTCATCCTGGATAATGAGTTGGAACACGGCAAGACTGGGAAAAGAGAACAATGAAACATGTCAATATTCTATAAAACACACTACAGAGCTGATGAATTCTTCATCTTTAGTTGACAGCAAATACTTAGAGTTCAACATGAACATGGTATTAAGCAATTTTAAAGTTATCTGCTTCATTTAATATTTATTTTGATTGCTAGTTTAGTCATGATTCTAAAATACTTCAAAAAACAAAGCTGAATCTTACTTTGGAGGTTAGATATGTAAGCATGATAATTTTCTCATAGGGAAACAATGCATTGAAACTCTAATGTGATAGGGATTCGTTTTATTTTGAGTGGAAAGGAAATGGAGACCCATAAGTCTGTAATTAATTGGTTTGGCACAGAAAGTCCTCACAATGGGAGAAATCAACCTAAAAATTTGGAATTCAAGTGATAAAAGGAACTCAGAGGAGATTCTAGCTGCCCTCTGCCCCTGATACAATGTTCTGTTTGTTTTTGAATAAAACACTTGTGTGCCCAAATATTACACTTTTGTGGCTGCCCCGTAGGAAACATGGGAAGACCTAACCTCAGTTTTACTCTATAGACATACAAGGAAAGTGAGGTCATGTAAGTATCCTCCGAATGCATTCATTCTTGTAAGGCATGTTTGCTATATGATCCAGGAAACATAATCAGATCACTGGATGAGAGTTTAGGGAAATAGTCTTTTTTATCTGCCCCTTTGCACTTTTCCCCATCCTCTCAACCTCCTGTAGCTTTCATCATTCCATACAGGATAATGACTTATCTTTCTGATTTACCCACAGGACATCTTATTGCATGCAAGAGTTTGATTTTTTGTTGTTGTTGTTGTTGGTTTTTTTTTACATTTAAGAGTAATGCAATACAGTTGGTTTTGAGAACTTCACTGACTATAATATGTTATGTCTTCTTATAACATAATTCCTGTAGTTAGTCCCTTATTTCAAAATGGCTGGAGTTACATATCAAGTCAACAATTTGAAAACTGTGTGCTTCTTTTGCAGACTTTTGCTACCAACAGTCTCTGGTGTTTTTCAGGATGTCAGAAAAAGAACTAGTTAGTGCCTATGTTCTGTTTTTCGTTTGTTTGTTTGTTTTTGTTTTTTAAGTCAAGGGAGACAGAGGAAACACAATCTGTGGAAAAAAATCCAGGCTTTAGGTCTGTTGCTCTCTGCTAAGATCATGGCCACATTAATGCCAGATCTCCGCTGGAAAGATTAGACTTTTTAAATATCCATTTTCACATTCTTTTAAGATGTTTAGAAAGCCTAAATGTACATATTAATAGATAATGATTACTACGTATTTTGCAAATTCAGAAGGCACACCTAGTACTTCCTGCTGTTCTAATTCTGCAGCAGGAATGGCAATCTAAGATAAAAGTCATATATGAGTCAAACCCTTAGTTTATTATTTTAATCTGATTTTAAACATGTCATAGGCTCATGCTCATTGTCTTAGCCCATTTGTACTGCTATAACAAAATACCACAGACTGGGGAGCTTATAAGCAACAAACATTTATTTCTCACAGTTCCTGAGGCTGGGAAGTCCAGGATGATAGCACCGTCGGGTTTGGTGCTTGGTGAGGGTTTCCTGCTTCATAGATGGTACCTTTTTGCTGTATCCTCATGTGGTAGAAGAGACTAGGGAGGTCTCTGGGTCTCTTTTATAAGGGCACTAATCCCATTTATGAGGGCCCTCATGACCTAAGCACCCCTCAAAGGCCCCACGTCCTGATACTACCTCATTGGGCTTTAGAATTTCAACATATGAATTTTGGAATATGCACAAAAAAAGGGTTCTGCGGAAAGTAACCTCCCAGGGTGATCTGATCATAAATTCCTAACTGGACAGTGTGCAGTCATGCCTCAGGCATATGACTTTTTAGTAAAATGTTTATCTTTGCCTTAAGCAAGCCCTGTTCCTTTTTTCTGTGCATCTAGGTTAACATACCTTTGAAATAAGCCCTAACCACCCTCAAGAGATCACATATTTTTGTTAACTATCCTGTAATCCAATCCCTGCCTTGCTTTCTCCCACCTTTATGTAACCTTCTTTACATTCCCTCCTTAATCTCAAATGTATAAAAGAAGTTGCAAAACTGTTATTCTCAGGAGCATTTGTGATACTGCTCCCTGGTGTATAATGTCAGTTTGTTTCAAATAAACTCTTATAAAAATTCTCTGTAGGTTTGGACATTTCTTATGTCTATAGGGGAAACACACACATTCAGATCATAGTACTCATTGAAAATAAAAAATATCTACAAATAGATTTTAGAAAGTTTTATCTAATGTAGGTTGTGCTATATATGGATTTTTTCCGCTTATTTTGTGTAACCATTTCCCCCATGCCATTAATATTTCTTTGCAAATATACTTTTAGTGACTGCATAATCTTCTGTCTTATGAAATTTCCATAATTTACTTAGCTGTTTGTCTATTTGTTGATGCTTAGGTTCTTTCCAGTTTTGACAGTTACGTAATACTGCAATCGATACCTCGATGTGTACATTTTTTGTCTTTATTTATAATTTTCATAGATTCTATAAATTCTGAGAAGTAGACTGAGTCAAAAAAGGCAACAGCATTTTTAGGATTCTCTTTCAGTTACGATTGAGATGACTATGTGGTTTGGCTTTTTCTTTTTATCTTGGAGTATTTTTATTTATTTATTTCCAGTTTTATTGAGACAGCATTGACATACAACACTATAAGTTTAAGGCGTACAGTGTAATTGTTTGACTTACATATACTGTGAAATGATTTCCACAACAAATGTAGTTAGCATCATCTCATACACACACAATAAAAAGCAAAAAATGTCTTATGAGGAGAACTCTCAGGATTTACTCTCTTAACAACTTTCATATATGTCATACAGCAGTGATAGCTATAGTCAGCAACCATGCTGTACATTACATCCCTGGTACTTATTTATCTTGTAACTGGAAGTTTGTATCTTTTGACCAACTTTCTCCAATTTCCCCTTCCCCCACCTTTGTTTCCGGTAACCACAAGATCTCTTTTTCTGTAAGTTTTTGTTTGTTTTTAGATTCCACATGTGAGATTATACAGTATTTGTCTTTCTCTGACTGACTTATTTCACTTAGCATAATGCCCTCTAGTTCCATCCATGTTGTTGCAAATAGCAGGATTTCCTTGATTTTTTTTTAATGGCTAAGTAGTATTCCATTATATTATATATGTGGTTTTTCTTATTTAACTTGTTAACATGGTACACTGAACTCATGTAAAAAATAACGTGGGGAAAATTGGAAGAGTTGCTACACACTGTAATTGTATAGCATGTTCATAAGGTTAAACTAGGTAGGATATTGGTAACTTGATGCAGAGGAGCACATGAATATTTAGTAAACATTAACAGCTTTTGCCACAAGCCAGCATGTACAGAGGTCCAAAGGCAGAAGACAATGGCTGCAGAATACAGCAATGAAAGGCTGAAGAGCTCCCATTCCATGTTTTCTTATTTTCTAACATTTCATTGCATAGGGTCCTTTACCTGGTGGGATAACTAAAATCTTCAGTTGTGTGGGATCTGAGACCTTGATTGTTTTGTCTTTATTGCATTGCTTCAGTTTTCCACTGACTAGAAGTATTGGGCCAGGAAGTATTAAGAGGAACCCCAGCCAGCCTCCTGGGTTCCAGACCTATTGCTCCTTACGTCTGTTGAGTCACAGCATCCAATGTCTCCCTATCACCTTGTCAGTACAGAAACCCTCTCCTCTGCTTGTTGGATCAATTGTATGAAGAGCCCAGACTGGTCATGGAATAGTCTCAACTTCTAACATAACAAAACCGAACTGTATTTCCTGCTAGAATTTCTCCTTTGAGCATTAGGACTACCAAACTCTTTGGTCCCAAGATTTGGGTGGGAAAATAAGCTTCCCCCATCAACTAATCTGGTATAAAATTGAAAGTTTTTCTACCCGCTTCCCTTGGTTCCCAAGCATATGAATACCGGCTGTGCAGAAAAGAGAGTGAGAAAGGCATACCCTCTTTCTAAAAACTTCATCCAGAAGTTTTTCACATTCCTTCTCACATTCTGTGAGTCAAAACTAAGCAGCACGCCAAAGCTGACTGCAAGCGAGGCTGAGAAATGTAGTCTGGCTGTGTGCTAAGCAGGAAAAGGAAACAAGTCTTGTCAGCATGTAGCAATCCCCAACACACTGGGCTTGCTTTGACCAATTCAGATTTTTCTGCTCTTTGCAGTCCTTCTTCCTTGAACATGTTTCAAAATTATGTCATTCTTCCAGTTATATTAAAGATGCATTAAATACATTTTTTTTCTTTTATGTTTGGTCTGTTTTAAGGAGAAGACAAGTCACTCCTCCATTTTTAACCACAAACCTAAACACCATTGGTTGAGCTAACTATTTATTTTCAGTGGCCACATTCCAGGCTGCCGTAGATCCTCACGTTTGAAATAATTTAGATTTTTGTTCTTGGCATATAGATCATTTCTTCTCGTTAATTACATATAACTTGATGTTGTCAGTTATATTTTGAAGATACTTGAGAAATGATTTTTGTCTCTTTGTGTACAAAAGCATCCAGAAAAAAATCTCAGGTCAAACATTGAATTCAATATTGTACATACATTTTGAATGTAAATCTTTTTTGTGTCGATAGCAAGAAAAAAATCACAAGCAATAGTTCTTTGAATGCATTTTTAGTGTTATTTTATGTAAGAACTTTCAGGTAAAGCCCCTTGGTGATAAGAATTCCTCAGCCAAATCCTAGCTGAGTCAGAAAACACAGTGCAGCCTCTTCTTTGCCAGGTGGTTGAGCCAGAGAGAGAGGGTGAGTAGGCATCTCAATCAACACCTATTTATCAAGCGCTTCATGGGGGCTCAGCACTGCCTGGGAGCCCAGAACCCCTGCTTCCTGTAATGACAGCTGGTGTTAAGGATGGGATTAAGCATGTTTGAAGGGCCAACAGCCTTTGGTGAAGGTCATTTAAAATGTTTCACAAAAGTATCAGAGAAAGACTTTAGAATTACATAAAGACTTAGTATTTGTTCTTTCAATTTCTCCTAAGTTTTTTAGATTTCAAACAACCTTTGATGGTGTTTTGAAAGAAATCTGCCTATGTAAAATAAAGGGGCTTTTGGAGATTAGGAATATGCTAAAGAAATAAACTTTATTTGGAATATTTGAAATAATAATTTAAGAGCTATAAATGCACATGACATAAGTAAATACATGTACAAAATAGATCAGGAGGGGAAAGTTTTTTAACTGTGGAATTTGTTTTAAAAGAGCTTAAAAGAAAATATTTATTATGATAATGCACAGAAATGCTGAACTTTTTAAAAACTGGTTAACCACCATTTAATCAAATGCACATTTGTAGAAATAAAGTTATTGATTCTCACGGAAAATTGCTTGCCTTAGTTTACACAAATAGGTATCAAAGATGTGACTGCTTTAACTATTAATGAATTAGTTTTGAAACAATATGATTGAACCCTGTGTTTATGAGATGCTGTGTTCTACATGTTTCCAGGTTCTTATTTCAAAGAGTTTTAGCCTTACATAGGCTTTTACCTCTTGAGACACTGCACTAATATCCCACCATGATATCCCACAGTAAGGTGCACGGTGTCCAGATTATGCATTCAGTTAGCTCGTTATGAGACACTAGTTCAGAGATACAGGTTACATTTTGTGGGTTTGATAAAGGGTGTCTGTATTACATGCGGATAGTCCTCTTCTGCTTATTTTTTCTTTGTCTTTTACCTTTTCTACTTCATCTTTGTTCTCCATTTTCCCATTTTTCTTTCTGTCTTTTTTTTTTTTTTTTTTTTTTTACCATCACCTATTTGTGAATCCATGAGCCACCATAACAAGCTCTGGTGAGATTTTAAATTGAGGAGAGAGTAAGCTCTTCTTTCAGTTATTGTGAGAATGAGTTGGGCTCTTATGGGAGAGTCAATCTTGGTATGGAGTGAGGGGGAATTCTTCATTGTCTTAAAGCTTTGAGCTGCTGGGAGAAGGGACTTAGGGTGGAGGGCTGACAGTGAGGTATGCCAAGCTGGTTTCCACCTCAGGTCCCTCCCTCGTACTCTTTCCTCTGCCTGTACACATCTACATGACTCATCCTCATATTTCCTTCAGGCCTTAGCTCACATGGTGCCTTATCAGAGACCTCCCTGACCATCCTATGGAGGACAACCCCTTCTCCATGCTATAAAACAGAGAGTTTGTCCACCCAGCACTAGCAGAGCCAAACACTAAACACAAAAAATTGCTGTGGAGAAATATTGGCTATTTTATTGATGAATGATAACATCCAGGAGAAAGGAAAAATAATACTCAAAAGCCTGAACTCCCCGATGGTGCGTAGGTTACAGATTATATAAGACAAAATCACAAGACACTATGGGTTAGGGGTTGTGCTGGGAGATGTTTGGTCAGAGATAAGGTAAGGGTGAGGAATCATTTCTTTCAGTCTTGAGGACAGATCTAAGGTCTTTTCTGGAATCCCTCTGTCCAGTCTTATGGGAAAGTAGCCAGGGGGTTTTTCCACCTTAGGGCTCAGGAACTGAAACATAAGTTAGGTCAAGATGTTATCTTTATCCTGCCAGAGGTCTGGACTTGTGACGGTTAGTCACATCCCAGCTACTGTCTTCTGCTGCCTTGGGGGTTGCTGATCATGCAGGGGAAGGGCTAGATCTCTGAGGGGTATATATATATATAGAGAGAGATATGATTTCTAGAGCTGGGATTTAAAATTAAATTTAATGAAAGCCATAAAGACCCTCAGTTTCACCTATTCCCCCAGCCCTGCTTTATTTTCTCCACAGTACTTATCAACCGGCATACATACAAGGTTTTTGTCTCAGCCTACTAGAATGTAAGCTCCCTATAGTGAGACTTCGGTCT